>NC_090933.1:971333814-971636845 GCF_040938575.1 Ambystoma mexicanum | reverse complement strand
GACTCAGTTGCTATTGGGGACTCCCCAGTTGAGGCACTGGCTCCTCCTATGGCCCCCCTCACCAACATTGAGGATTCCGAAAGATTGACTGGGGCCTTGACCACTCAACCTCTTTATTGCCACCTGGTAGAACTGGCACATCGGAATCCAACTATTCAATCTTTGAAAAAAAAACAGAAACCAAAGAGACCATGTGTATTATTGCAGGCTGTTACCATTGAACATGAGGTAAGGGTGTCACAGCAAGGCGGCCGAGAGCCTAGCACGGCGTATAAGGAGGGAAGTGGTGTCTTGTACATCTCTGAAACCGAATAAATGAACGCTGGTAGACAGGATCGGCAGGGCAGCGAATCGGCCTCTCTGCTGGATCTCTCCACATACTCTATTGAATCCCCTGAAGAGACTCTCAACTAGAACAAGCCACAACCAGAAGCCTTAATCCAGGATGAGTTGCCTGAGCCTTCTTCAACACGGTTGTGGCAGGCCTCAAGGCCAAGGCAACCTATCTTAGTTCACTCTGATAGGGAGGGCTTTATGGCCTTGGCTGTCTGCCACTGTTGGATGGAACAGACCCAGTCGACGGTTAGGCCCCATGACTCTCTACCCCGCAAGGTCCAGCAGTCCCCGGCTTTTATTCTTTCCAAATACATTTCGACGGCTAAAATGACTCCCACAAAAGATCTAAATAAAGGCGAGGCCCTTGTGGGCTTTACTTCGGTGAATGACAGTCTCATCATCAACAGAGCGAACGTAATGATCCTTGTTCATCACATACCGGCGTTACACTCAATATCATCAAGGGATATCTGCATGGTGGAGTTTACTGATGAGGCTTGATCAGACTCCATGTGAGATCAGATTTGATTAGGAAAAGGTTATGGGCGGGTGGCCCCCTTGCTCTGGTCTCTTAACTTTGATCTCATGCAAGTTGAGACTAGTGAGACCCTGACCTCTGATATATTTTGCAGGACAAAGCCCAGGACAGGGAGGCTCAATGATATCTGCCAATTACAGGTTGAGCTTCAAAAACCGGAGAGGGTTGAGGTTGGAATTCCTACTGCAACTACTTTCAAAACAGTGTTGTTTGCGAATAAACTCAAACGGCCACTGAAAATTACTTTTTATAGGAAGGCCCATGAATCAAGAACTGTTCAATATGATACTCTGCTTTCAGAGACCGTTTCCTGGGACGAAGATAGGTCCTGGATTAGTTCTGCCTTGTCCCGGTCTAATGACCATTAGCGCATAAAGAACTATGGAAAGAGTCAACTCCTTATTGGATCCTGAAATACAAGGGGATTTATCCATTTTATGAATGATGATGGTCTGGCCTGGTCCTTTTATGATATTCTTTTCTTCCAGGAAACATGGCTACGAGATATTCTCTTGTGTGAAAGCTTTACCCCCTTTTTCAATGCTGCTGTTAAAGGGATTAAGAGGTGACCTTTTCCGGGCCTGCTCATTCTCCTCATAAAGCCCCTCTCTGTGGAAATTCTTAGGCACAGTTCTCCTAGCCCCTGGGTCCAAGTCCTTATAAAAAAGGTGTTGTCGACTGCCAAAAGGCTCCAGCGGTAACCGTACTTATTAATCTGTACTGGATCCCTGCTAAAGTAAGAGCTGGCATCTCTATTGGAGCTGTAATTCAGGTGATCGATGAAGCAAATTTGGAATGGGAAAATCTGTCGATTATATTGGCGGGGGATTTCAACATTAGATGTGTTCCCACGGGAGATCGAGGTAAACATAGGGATAATTCCAACACCCCAGCGAATTAAGGGCTAAAGCTTGGCTTTAAGGGATGTGTAACAGGGACCTGTTCATGTTAAATAGTAACATCAAAGGGGACATGCCGGCTGGGGTTTACATGGATGCCGATCACCGAAGAAGAACTGGCCAAAACTATTGTCCAATTTAAGAGCACAAGCTGTAAAGGAGATCCTTGCTCTTCTATTATGATTAAGGAATGTTCTCCCATCCTGATCCCGGCACTCACTAAATTTGTGAATACCTCCTTTCTGCTCAATCGGGTGCCAGACAATATAAAAAATGCCTGATCACCCCACTTTTGAAGAAACCTGATTTATGCCCACTTACACCATCTAATTATAGACCAATTACTAATACCACCTTCGTGTTAAAGATTTTGGATCGAGTCGCATACAACTAAATCTCTATATTCTTGGAGCAAAATCAGATTATTCACAAACATCAATCAGATTTTTGCATTAATCATGGAACAGAGACGGCCCTTCTCGCCCTCAAAACCCACCTGTTACAAGGCATGGACAAGGGACACACTGCTCTCCTTATGATTTTAGATCTCTCAGCAGCCTTCAGTCTGGTGGACCATGACATTCTGTCCACCAGGTTAAGGGATAATGCCAACTTCTCCTCGGAGGCAATCCAATTGATCTCCTCTTCTTTGAAGGATAGACAAATAAGGGTTGCAAGTGAGCTGGCAGAAGCAAACCCCATGACACTCTAATATGGGGTTCCGCAGGGAGTATGCGTCTCGCCGTGTTTCTATAATATTTTTATGATCACCTTCTTCAAAATGCTGGAAGAGGAAGGGATCATTTTTTGCAAATTACACAGATGACACGCAATGTGTCCTATTCATTTCTGGTTCTTATCAAGAGGATGAAATTTCCATCAATAAAATCTATTCCAAAATTCAAAATTGGATGGTCTCAAATGGCTTGGCCCTAAATAGGGCCAAAACAGAACTTGTTCTAGTTGGTTCAGCAAGCAAACTTAAGAAATTGGGTTCCCATTATAAGAAGTTTAACTTAGATAATTTTGTCATTGAGGTTCTGAATAAGGTGAAGAATCTTGGTATCTACTTGGACAAACACCTGAATATGAAGGCACAGGTCAATAGTTTGATCTCATCATCCTCATATTTCATCAAACTCTTTGGCCATCTATGCCCTCTCATATCTGAAAAAAACTCAGAAAACCCTGGCTAGGGCTATAATAGGGTCCAAATTGGACTACTGTTGCAGCCTGCTAGTGGGGATTCCGCAATCAGCTTTTCAATGCCTCCAGGTGATCCAAAATGGGGCGGTAAGAGTGGTTAAAGGCCTTCAGAAATGAAGTCATGTCTCTGAGGCTAGAAGAAGTCTTCACTGGCTCCCGATTAGAGCAAGGGTGTCCTTCAGGCTTCTCCTCATTAACCATAAATGTATTATGGGTCAAATGCCAACTTATTTGACGGAAGCCACCATCATTCAAAATAATACCAGGGCACTAAGATCAAACAATGCCAATCTTCTTAACGTTCCTTGTAGTAACTCTAATAAGGCACGCCTTGGGTCCTTTGGCTTAGTGGCTCCCATGGCCTGGAATGCTCTTCCACCTATACTGAGAACCATAACCTCCACTGAACTCTTTAAGAAGCAATTGAAGACCCTGCTTTTTTCTTAATTATCCTCCCTCTTATCTGAACCCACAAGCTTATGCAAAGAAGCTACATGATTCTTTCTGTCTTTTTTTGTGATGTTTTGTTTTGTCTTTGTTAGTCCGCACCCCTCAACCATCGGGTACCTGGTGCGCGTTATAAATATTAAACATAAACATAAATCTGTGGTCCAGTAAAGGCGACATTAGATTATTGTTTTGTCTCCCGGAAGATTCATCCTGAGATGGAATCCCTGGTAGTGACGCCCATGGAGAGTAGCGATTATCTACTCCTTAAGATCACCTGGCTTAGTCCCTGCAAGGTTGGCGAGGTTGATCAAGTGCACCTAACTGAGGTTTCCCAGTTACGGAATCAATGTTTTATAAGTCTCCTCCTTTCTGCAGTCGAGTTTGGATTTAATTGAGGGAGCTCCGAATTACATTCCACTGTTGGTTAAATAGGTCCAAAAACAGGATTAAGGTCTAGACCAAACTTTATCCGGGAGCATACATTCAATAGTAGACTTGTGATTGAGCGTAGGAAGTATAGAGCTGACCTTAAGATCATAAAAATTCTCCCCCTGATCAATCAGGCATTCAACAAACAAAAACGTCAGCAAATATACAAGAATTGGTTAATATGCTTCAAGGTGTAACCATGGCAGGCAGACGGGTCCTCTATGTTGGACATTTTAAGTAAGAAGAACTGTAGACTTACCTGGGAGTGGATCAATAAGGTGGGAACATCGCAGGCAGCCTTACAAATGCTCCCAGTCACCGAGCAACAGTGGATTGACCACTTTGACTCACTCTTTATGGATAAGTCAATTATACCTTCGATTCAACACCTTGGTAGACAAGGGGATTGGGATTGGAAGTTGCAAGAATCAGAAATTCTGTAGGTCATCTCAAAACTCTCCACATCCCGGCCCCCGGACCAGACGGGATCTGAAATGATGCGTTAAAGCTGGCCCCTGATGAGTGGTCAGAATTCGCTCATAGTCTCGTTTGTAAAGTCTTGAAAGAAAAGCTAATCCCTGTGTCTTGGAAGAGGGCTATCAACATTCCTATTTTGAAAAACGGATTAAGAACTGATCCAGCTACTTCTTGGCCTATAGCCCTTCCTGACAGACTGGAGAAAGTTCTTGCATCTATCCTACTAAAACATCTGTCAAGATGGGCTATTGATTCAGATCATCAGGACCCTAGATAAACTGGTTTTGTTAGAGGTGTTGGCATGGGCTTAAACTTGTTCTTATTGAATTTACTAAAACTCCAGTCCATCAGGGACAAGACCAAGGTGTATGTTGCCTTTGTTGACCTGGAGTAAGCTTTTGATTGGGTGCATCGTGAGTTGCTGTGTGTCAAATTGAGGGACTGGAAATGTCCAGAAGATATATTGGAGCCTATGAAAGTCCTTTACTCTGATTCTACTATGCAGGTCCGTCTGAACTGTTAAAGCCAGTTATCTGGGAAATCTGGGTAAATAGGGGTCTTAAACAGAGCTACGCCTTGACCCCCCATTCTTTTTAACCTTTATCGGTCTTACCTAGGAAAGTCGCAAGAGGGGATTTGTGGCTTTTTCCCAAAACTTAATGGGATCCCCCAACCATTGGATGATTTATGCTGACGATCTGTTAGTGTTTGACAGAACACCAATAGGACTTCAGAGGTACCTGGACGCATTCCAATCCTAAATGACCGTTAATGACCTGCGAGTCAATGCAAACAAAATCAAAGATCTTGGTCCTCAATGGGCGGATTAGATGGAATAAGTCCCAGAGGTTCTAATGGCATGTAAACCATCACCCCCTGGAATGTGTAGACTCCATTATATATCTGGAAGTTTGTGTTAACCAGTGTGTGGCCAAAACTCCATGGGCTAACCTCTTACGAGTAAAAGTTAAAAACCTTATGGCCCAGGAGATGATTTTACATAATTGATTTGGCAAGTTCTCTATGATAACCTTGATTACATTTTACAACCAAAAAATAATCCCCATTCTCTCTTATGGGGCAGGAAACTTCAAAAAGCTTCAAAGGCAACTCTGGGAAATCCTCGAAGGGATCTTTTGGAACAGAACTTGGGTCTTCCAAAGAGCTTACGGGTGGCTTGTATTCATTTTGAGTTTGGTCTCTCCTCTCTGTTGTCTGCTTCCCTGTGGAAATCTCTTTCACTGTTTAGAAAATCATTACCTGCGCTCTCGATCCCTCAGCTAGCCATCTTGGGGGATAAGAAGGTAGCAACAGAAATGGATAATCTGGGAACATGGAAAGCTAAATGCATCAGTTGTCTAATAGACTTAGATTCCACAGTTGAAACATTAATCACTAACCTGGTGTCAATAAAGAAGAAGCTGTTCCAACAGGATTGGACATTGACCCTGGTAAAAAGGAATAATGAAAGACCATGCACTGGAATACACGTCCCACAAGGAGATCCCGAATTGCCTGAAGAAGTTTACATGTGCAATAGTTTGTGGGTGTTTTTTAAGAATGCACTTGAATTTGTACCCTACGGGCACATTTCTCTTGGCTCGGAAACAGGGGGAGAGGACCTAAGGTCATGTAAATATTGTTTTAAAGCCTCTGAACGGGAATCCCTAAAGCATTTATTGACTGCATGTATAGGTTGGACAGATCGTCAGACTCTATATTTGGGGCATATAATTGTTTCTACACCAACATTGGGGTGGGATGATTGCTGGTTAAAGCTTCTATGGGGTGAAAGTCAATCAGCAGTCTTCACGACGATAACATTCCTTAATGGGATACCCCTGGAAAGTTGGCTTTGATATGAGACTATGGAGAGGGAACTCTGATTGTTATTTTGAATTGTGATTGTGATGCTTATATGATTATGGAGATGGGATCAGATTTGTTGTCCCTTTGACTGAGCTGTTATTTAATTTGAATTTGAATGTATTTATTTTCTGTTTTTTTTCTTTTGATCCTTACTTATGATATGTTGTGATTATATGTTTGTTGATTATGTTTGTCTTTTAAAAATCCCTTTTCTTTTTTATTTTAGGATCAATTGTTAAAGGTTTGAAATAAACCAATAAAACAATTAAAAAATATATATATAACTTCTAATTTAGAGGAATTAAGCTTGTGGGAGCATAGATCCATCGTGTGGTGGATGATGGTAAAACCATTGTTTCAACATCCCGGGATAACAGAGTAAAAGAAGGGAAAGACAAGATGATCTGGGTAGCTTCAGAAAACAGTTGATGGCTAAAGCTATAGGAGGAAATTAGTTTATCCAGGGAAGAGTTTTACTGGGTGAGAAGGAGTGGATCTAGGACTAATATTTGAGGAATCCCATCATGGAGAAGTTTGGAGGCGGAGGGGGTATGAGAATTTCATGAAATGGACAAGAAGCAGCTGGAGAGGTAGGAAAATACCAAGTCAAATACACGACAGTGTTCGGAACAGGAACATTGGTCAACAATGCTGAAGGCAGCAAAACGTTAAAAAGAATAAGGATGTAAGAGGTGAGAGTGGTATGCAGCATTAAGACATTTGCGAGGTGGGTGGGAATAGTGTCAGCTGAGTGATTTGACCAGACTACAGATTGGAGAGGGTTGCTGAGTGAGTGTACATTGCGATAATCAGCTATGCAGCTGAAGAAAATCATCACAGGATCTTGAAGGGGCAATGGGGAGAGCATAGGTATCAAGGGTGAAAGAGAAGAATATTAGATCAAAGGAGTTACTTTGGCTATGGATGAGATGGCTGTATACATTGTCTAATACGTTGTTAGTAAGGGGACATCAAGTGGGAGCTCATCCTCCTTGATCATATTGGAGTTGTTTGGGTCTCCCCTTTCAATGGCAGGGACATCCACAGGAGTGTTTGTCGCAAGTAGTCAAGACCATAGAAGAAGAGGTAAATGGTGATGGGAGGGCAGTAGATGAAGAGAATAGTAATAGGGGAGGGATAACATAATTAGACAGCGATATATTTGAAGGTGGAGGGAGTGATGCCAGAATGGAAGGGCACTGCTGGTGTGGGGTAGATGGGGGTAGTTAAAGAATGGACCAAAGCCAGAATGGCAGCTAAGGGGTCATTTTCGAGGGAGGGAATACGGTGTCAGTGGCAGCCATCACAAAGAGTTTGTGGAGATGGAACTAAGTGGGTGAATGAAAAGGGATGTGATTTTAACAAAAGGATTGGACAATATGGAAGCCCAGGTTTAGTCCAATTGCAGCTGGGATGTCAGAAAAAAGGAGGTTATTTCTAGAGTAGACGAAGAGAAATTGGTATGGCAGATGCGATTAGGGTGTGTGGGTTAGATAAGAGGCCAGAGTAGTGCTTGTGAGGAGAATGAAGGATTGCTAGAGTGAATGAGGGAAAGACTGGGGTTTGCCGAGGTCATTGGAGAGGGACGGACCAGTAAGGAGAGAGACTAGAATTGGTAGGTTCATGCTTGGTAGATGATGGTGAGAATCTAAAGAACAAATGTGAAGTCTAATGATGCAAGAGGTATACAGGGCACAACAGAAATATACACTACCAATGCACGCACCCACCACTCTGTAAAATGAACTGTGGTTACTGTGCTTGTCCAAATGCTGACATTATGGCTCCTGCCATGCTGTCAGTGCAAGTGTGGCTGAACAACACACAATTGGAAGCAGCCCTTATGTAGTACCAATTGCGCCGCCTGCAGGGAAATATCTTATTTAAGACATACTCCATTCAGCATAATTACTGAATGGCCTCATGTAGCTTTATTTTAATACAACATTGAATGAAACAATGTGTTTAGTTATAGTAAGAGTCATGCATAGTGTTAGCAACAGTAGGTGAGAGTGGAATAACTCATAATCTACAGTACATGAACATTATATCTAATATTTCTTTACATATATTAGTGTCAATAAAACACTACTAATAGGGTGTTTCTCACACATATGAAATGTTCTGATATGATATGATATGATACTTTATTTATATAGCGCCTATACACAATGTGTTTCAAAGCGCTTCAAGGAGGGAGGGGACATAGGAAAATACAGTTACATTCAGCAAAAGTCCTTGAAACAATACAGAATGTGAAAATAACTATTATAATAGGCCTGTCGACATTTCTGATAATGCAAGTGCATAGAACAAGTAAGGCAAGAGGTGATGGAAAGGAAGGAAAACAGAGCAAGCAGTAATATTACTAAGTCTGATGACAATTTACGCAGTGCAGGTGGTAACAAGAGGCGGGGTGGGAGGGGTTGGCAAGTGGACGGAGGGAGGAAGGAGAACAAGACACGCTACTGAGCAAAAAGTCAGTGACAAATTGAAAAGTAGGGGAGGGGGAGAACAAAAGGGGGGGGACAGACAAGCTGCTATCAGGAGTCACGGAACAGATGATAGGAGTAAGTGCTAGGAGGCGGAAGTCTAAGAGGGGGGAGAAAAGGAGGGGGGAGTAGGAGGGAAGTTGAGGATGGAAATGAGGAGGGGGTGGAGCGCAGAGCAAGAGGGGGGGCAAGCAGGGTGAGGGCACACAGATTCTCACGGGGGGCAAACAGAATCTCAGGGGGGGCAAACAGACACTCACGGGGGGCAGGGGGGCACACAGATACTCACGGGGGGTGGGGGGGGCACAGGGGGGGCACACAGATACTCACAGGGGGCAGGGGGGAACACAGATACTCACGGGCGGTAGACAAACACTCACATGGGGCCGGCGATCCGGCGTACCGCGGTGGACAGCGGTAGACAGGGCCTTAGGATCGGGCCTTTGGGGGAGGGCCGGCCAAGCCTGCCGGCCTCCTCATTGGCCAAGATGTAGAGGGCCATGGCCAATCCTGGGCCCCATGCACACACCAGCCCTAGCACTCCGGTACATAGCAGGCGCACACAGCCATCTTGAAATGGCAGGTAAGCAAGAAAACGAAATAGCGCACACCCAAACGGTGACAAAGCGGAGCGTTAACAGGCTCCAAAAGTAGCACAAAGTCAAATGTTGCTGAGCATCAGGTCCATTACTACAATTGTGTACCTTCATTTCGTTTTTCTGCACAGGACGTGTGCCACTCGCCGAGGACCAGGGGATGCATGCCTGCAGCATGGAGGTGCACCCAGTGCACTGCGAGGCATCAGATGGTAGGAGGGAGAAAGAAGCAGCAGCCGCTCCTTTCTATATGTATTACATTTATATTGACTTTAGCTTAATTGAAAAAGGGTTATTGTGAAGGTAATGAAAGCATGCACAGGCAAAAATGGCAATACAAAAATCCAAAAATGACTGTTGTGTCAAGAGTTTGGCAAACACATGTGGAGGGTTATTTCGCCTAAACTAGGTTGAACAATAAAGGACATATGCGCATGTTAAAATGGAAACAACAGTAAAATCTACGAAGTTTCGGCTCATTTGTGGATCTGAAGGAATATAAAAAATGACCTACGTCGGCAATCTGTAACTGAAAGTGAGCTAATAACGTGCATGACGAAAATGAGCATTCATTATGGCCTAATGGATTTTTAGCAGCGCGTTATAGAAGCACTCCCCTCTCATCCCAAATTTTATATGTGGCATTCAGCGCATATTCCCTCCCACCCTCTCAAATTGGCACACAGTTGCCCATCTTTGATTTGGCTAATGAGTTAGTGGTTTCAGTTTAGTGTCGACCTGCACTGTCTCCGCAAAACTCAACACAACTACACTGCCCATTCCACCTGCCAGAAGACATTTAGCACCGAGCTTTCAATATACAATCGATAACAAGCTATTCGCAGGGGTGTTGCTAGGTCTGGAAAAGACCCGGGGCTAAGCTAATGTCGGAACTGTTGGGACTGGGGGCTAGCTAATCTTTTGGCTGTAGCTTCTGAGATTCTATCTGGGGCTACAACCAAAAGATCAGGGGCTATAGCCCTCTTAGCCCCCCCTAGCAACGCCCCTGAGCTATTGACATGGACGGGGACGGTAACGCATCCCAAACATTGATCAAGTGCAAGTCGGGGGAGCGTGACAGCTCGAGTTCTTTCAATAATTGCCTTGAATGTGCTTCTCTTGTTTTCATGCTCAAAACACTTGTGTCGATATTTTGAAAGCAGATGATTGTTATTGAACTGGTGATGTGTGCTACCAATCCCGGTCTTCTACGCGTGAGAGTAAAACGCGTGGAAAAGGTATGTTGGCATTATTCACAGAATATGTCAGACATGAGTGATGTACTAAGGACAGACACATTTTTTTATGTACGTTCACACATTCACATTTTACGATTTGTACAAACATACAACAATACTTTTCCAAACATTTAAAACTGGATAACCAAAATAAGAGTAAAAAAAACATTACATTGTTTTCAAATTAGTATCTGGCTGTATGATCACCAACACCCCAACATGATGCTCTAATTTTAATAAATCAGTATTTGCCTATCAATCTGGGTATCCATGTCAATAAAGCAGTCACTCCATACAGAAATACCTCTGAATCTGAAGGAACTCCTTGTAACGCTGTCTGATCTGTAAAAGCTAATATAAACTCTCCCACATTCATGTAATGTATCCCTGGGGTTGAACACACTATCCCACCATCAGTGAAAGATATCATCATGTTAAGCTTTGTCATCAAGTCACGTCCTAATAAGTTAACTGGCGTCTGCCTTGAATTTAATAATGGCATCGTCATATCAAGTTCTCCTATGGAGACCTACCTAAATCTCGGGCGCCAGAACCTCTGGTGTGGCTAGATCGAACCAAAGGGCGAACCTTGGTGAGAGGGGGGACTCGCCACCTTATGTGAGCCTAGATTTAGGTAGGTCTAGATCTGAGAATCTTACTTCTCTGTCCGTCGGAGAACACTCCTCAGGACCAAATCCATTATCTCCCATGATCTCGCTCCACCCCACGGAAGGTTTCTCTGTCCTCGTCTGACATATCCTGTCCCCAACTTGTGTAACTTCCCTCCTTCTCGTCTCTATTCAGTTAGACTGTCCAAAGACAAAGCTCTGTGCTCAAGGCTGAACAAACTCCCCTCCTTGCCTTGCGACTGCGTACTTTCAAGTTGATTGTTTTTTCCCTTTCCTTTTCATTCTTTCTTGGTCCTCATCTGATGATAGACCTTATTGATTTTGTCCCCAATGCTTCTTACATCAAACTCATCCTCTAGATTTGCTCTAGATGGACCTGGCATTGGCTCATTTGTCGGGAATATTTCTTCTATGTCTTCCCATGCTACAACTGGATTAGGCTCCATTAACTCTTTCTCTATCTGATCAATGCTGTGTGCCCTTTGCCTTCTCTTTCATTCTATTTCTTCATCAAGCTCTCTTTGTTTCCTTGCTTGTACTCTACCCTTTCCTCTTCCTGTCTTTTCACCTCTCTTCTCTCATTTGCCCTATGTATCTCTTCATCTCTGCGTCTTTGCGTTCTTTCATCTCTTAATTTCTGCTCTTCCTCTTCCTCTCTTCCTTTCTTGCTTGTCTCGTTCTTGAATTATCTTCTGTCTATTATCATACTTTCTTTGTTCCTCTGCCCTTTCCTGCTTTCTTAGCTGCTCATCTTGATACAGCTGTTCCCGTCTTTGTCTATTTTTTCTTTTAGCCTCATCCTCTTTCAATTGTTCATCTCTTTCTCTGTCTTTTTTATCATGTTCGTCTTGATTTTCCCTTTGCCTCACTTCCTTCTGTATGAGTGCTAACTTTTCAGCCTTATCTTTCTCTCCTTTCCATCTTTTTATCTCTCAACCTATGTCTAAGGATGTACTTGTTTGGTCACTTCTCTCCTTGTCCCATGGGACTTTAGGAATCACATCTCTTTCTGGACTCTTTTCTGGACTCTCATCGCTGCTATGTGCAGGCGACTCATATGCCAGATTGTTGTACCCAAATGCTGCCTTAAGCTCGTACTATCGCCATTTACTTCAGGCGCGGTGGGGGGAGCAGAAGGCTCCTCACCTCCCTCTTTGCACTATTAAGCATCCAGTCTTCAGGAAGTGGGCCTTTTCCTTTCCTCTTGGTACATTTTCCAAAGCTCTAAGCTCGCTAGCCTCTTTTCTAAAGTTTTTCCTGTGTATGCTGCATGCAAATGTGTGGTCATGTGTTGCAAAATTGCTTTTGCTGGTGATCCCCCCCTTGTGGCCATGGCATGAACATCTTATCTGTCGTGCCCTTAACCCATTCCACACTCTACTGCTTAAGCTTGGGTGCGTGTTTTGGCAATTGCTTGCATAGATGTATAAGTGGAGTAATATCCTCCATTTTGTCTTGTCACACTTGACTGTCAATACAGTCTGTTATTGATATTGATGTTGATATTTTATTTCTATCGCGCTCGTACACAAGTCGTGTTACATTTCAATCTACTTATTCACTGAACATCATTAGTTAAACAAAATAAATACATAATTTTCAAATCGCTGTGCTTTCTTTCACGTTTCTTCAATTTTCACTATTTCTTCACCACATATATTTTATTCAACATACAATACAGATAGACAAAACTGATAAACTCGGCCGGCCCACATATATCTCAGTCCACGCTCTTTGTGACTACTTCTCTGTCAACGCTCCTCGTGACTATCCTTAGCCCTAAATAAAGAACTCAGACGGAGTGTGAGTCATTCCCTTTAGACGATCTTTAATCGTCCATAGCCATAGCCTTGGGACTCTGGATACAACCCCTTCTGACGTCCCTATGACGCAGGACTTTGGGCTTACTTAGGTCGCTCTTTGCCTATATATCTCAATTGCTTGACGCTCCTAGTCTCAAGTCATTTACTTAATAACTCGACGCTCATCGTCTTGAGCTATTCACTTACTAACTTGACATTCATCGTCTCACGTTGTTTTCCCCAACCTACCCTCTGTTATTTATTTCCCCTTATCACTCTCTCCACTCACTGCCTATTGGTATTTTGCCACCTCACTCAGTTCGCCATTCGTGTTTTCGACTTCAGACTCTCGGGATCGTCACCTCCTCAACCAGCCGTTTGAAATCGAGGGCCCGTCCCACCTGCACTTGCAAGATTTTTTTTTGTACTTTCTGCAGCTATATACCGGGACCTTCACGTCATTTCAGCTAAATGGCGGAGGACATCCGATATTTTCGGGACCCCAAAGCTTACTAGGTCCACAGATCTTAAACCATCCTATCCACTACCACGTGATCTGGGGTTATCGACCCAGCCCTTTAAGATGAGGTAGCAATCATTTGAGATGGATAGTGATGCAGAAGATACTCAAACATCAATAACCATCAACATCAACTAAGGAAGTTGGCAAATCAAAGCTGTTTTATTTGCAATTGTCTAAAACAGGGAGTTACAACGAACATCAACAATGCTCTCGATCTTCTCGCTCAGCGAGTTTCATAAAAAAGCATGTTATATAGTAATAGCTCGTCATTGTTTACATCATCCTACGTGGAAAAAACCTATTGGAGAAAGTGATAGGATTAGACAGAACATCTAGGTATACGTGACATACTTGTCTAAGCGAGTGATAGGGTCTCTAACATTAGGTGAGGCAACTAAGCCCTTCCCTCATATAGGTCACTATGAACGTCATCAAATACACAATGTCCCAATGGTTACGCAAACTACGTGGCACTCTATAATTGTTTGGCACCCTTACATCCGTCAGTACTTTTCCACATACGCCAGCAACACACATTCTGGCATCCATGTGCTGGTGAGTTGGTCTTGACCATGGCTTCCCACCAATTAGCATGTCATCTATCATCACCTCTTGCAGTCTGCACGTCAATAGAGGCTTTGTCACCTTGCTTTGGTGTAGCTCGTCACGATTATATGTTTTCACAATTCCATGTGTACTATTATTTAATAACCCTCTGACGTCTTCAATGTTCTCATTCCCGTCCTCTAAACCGTGGTTTGTTCTTTCACACGCTTGTAGCTACTGTCTGATCATTCCGGTCCAAAGTGGCCTTGACTTCTTGGGGCTGGTACAGCCTCGACCTTCTTTGATTCACCTCTGTAATTCAATTGCTTTTCAGCTGTAACACACTGGAAAAGCCTTTCTTTTTCTGGTTCAGCTCTGCTAAAATGCGTAGTGGAATCGTCCTTAGTTCATTCACTCCTATATATGTATATGTTGGTGCATGCTGCAATCTATTCCCTACATAGCTAGCCTTAAGAATACATTGTCTGCTTGCATTTCTTTGCATCTGAACACGTGTAAAATGACTATATGTCTTCATCTTTTCTGTAGCATAAACATCTTCATTTCAATCCCGAAATGTTGCTTATCTTCGATACTTTCTTAATGCCTATAGAAAGTCTATGTTCTCCTGTCTCTGCATATCTTCTTGGTGCATCAGTCTTGCTTCGTGTGACGTCACTAATTCGCTCTTTTGCTCATTTTTCACACTTCTTCTGGGATTTCATTCAATTGGCTGTCATATTGTTGTGTATGTAGGTATGATTTTCTCAATTGGAATCTTGCCTCCAGGATTCTCCTTGGTATTGGTATCTTTACTGGTACTGCACATATTTCACATTCTGGTTCCCAGCATATAGGCAACATGGGAGCGATGCTTGAGGTGGGGGTACTTGACTCCCTCTCTACAACAGTACCAGGCTTCAGTTCTTGGTGGGCTGACAGAGTCAGGCCTGGGGTCAAACATAGATGTAAGCAGGTCAAGCACAGTTCGGGCACATTGGATCGTGTGGGCCAAAAAACCAAGCATGTGTCGAGTAGGGATGAAGGCAGTTGGTCTGTGTAGTTGAAGGGTGATTCTTAAGGGTGCTGGTTGGGGTGGTCCCAGGATTTCTAAGGAGTTGGCCAGGCCGAGTGGGGCTCTAGCTGCTGGGAGGGGTCAATGAGTGACGCTTCGGCGGTTCAAGTCTACGGGCAATGGTTGTCGAAGTTGTGCCAGTGTGTCAATGCACAGGCCGCTGTGGTGGCAGTTGAAGGACTAGCTGGGTCGAGCGATGGTTGTAACCCCTTGTCAGAGTCACTGTGTTACTCACCAGTGTATCAGATTGGGTCCCAGCATTGAGCAGTTACTTCAGACCTAGCAGGTGAAGAGTTTGAGCTAGGACATGATGCAGTGTCATGCTATTTTAAAGTGCAAGTAATTCCAAGTGGTTTACGAGTACAACGACCATTGCTGGCCACTTTCTTCGTGTTCTGGGTGCAATTGACAATGGAGCGACAGTGCAGTAGAACATAGAACTTCGTCTGGTCTGGTCCTCGGGTTGCTGTGAGGCCCACTCCAGGAACTCAAGAACAGGATTGTTATGATCTGATATGATATGATAGTTTATTTATATAGTGCCTATATACAATGTGTTTCAAAGTACAAGTAAACAATTCTGTTCCATTCAGAATCTGCTTTCCATGCTGTCGAAAATTCCAGTGCAGAGTGGTAGGTTCGGTCCAAAGCAGAGGTCACTCTAGATGAACTTTGGGAGTAGGTAGGGGACAGATCTTTCTTCTGTCTTGAACAGCTCTTTCTTCACCTGACGCTGAGGGCTTTGGAAAGTACAACTTTCCCAAAGGAAGTCCAGTGAGTTCTTCAGAGCAAATATATGACCTTAAAGTATCTGAGAGGATCTGAGAGAATCTGCTAAAGGGGTGGGAGACTCTTTCTTTTAAAGTCAAATGTCCCCAAGTAATTGGACTGAAGCTAGCCTGCCTTATCAGTCCAATCCCTACTCCTGAAAGAAGTGCACTTTGCCATTATGATGTCACACCCAAAGTTCTTTTCTCCAGAATAAACAGAGGGGACAGGAGAGAGAGAAAGAGAGAGACAGCAATACTCAAAATGCTGGAAAGCTCCTTCCCTTGACCAGAGCACTTCTGCCTATCAGAATCCACCCCCCCCTTATGCCTAATAACAAAGGCCTTTAAAGATGAAGCATCCTCGTGTGAAGCTACTCCTTTTGAATTGGTGTGCTTCTTTAATGCCCCGGCCCAGGACAGATGGCTGCGGAAGCTTCCTATTTTGCCATTTGGTGGGCTACACCCAGATGACCAGCATACCATCACCTTCTACAGAGGAGCTGACTCACAGGAGCTAACACATATGTAATATCAGTTGGGATGTGGTGGTCATGATCATAAGTAGTACCATGCACTATGCCTAAACACAAGCATAGTTTTATTTTAGAGATTTTAGAGATTATCCTGCCGCCATCATGGGTTACTTATGACCATTGTAGTTTCAGAACAGGGGCACATATCTTAAATGCAGCCACTGCACAGCAGAGACTTGGCTGTCACTGCAACTGTCAGTTAGGAAGCTGTGAGCTCTGAACCTTTGGTGTGCCACGGGTGGGGCAGGTGCTCCAAATCAGGATACTGATGCAGCTGACTACAGATATATAGTATGCTTTTGTTATGGAGCTTATGGAACTTTCCCGAGATGGAATTGCATGAATCATTTTATTATTTAATGCAAATAAAGAAATCTAGGGTCTGCACCCTTACCAGATGGCAATTCCACATATACACCCCAGCCAAAAAGGTTGAGACTCACCCTTCTAAGGGTCTGGCTCATCCTCCTGGCAAAAGTACTGACTGATGCAATCTGCATTGTAGTGCTGCTATACAGATTTTGGTTGAATGTCATTGTCCAATCCGTGCAGGGATATGGCCCAACACATTAACTTGGGGTTATCTCATTGCATGGCTATAAACCATCTCAGAGGTCTGTGGCCTGTTTTGACAGTGAAGTGAGACCCACAAATGTAGGGTTTCAACTTGCATACAGCACAAACCTCCACAAATGTCTCCTTCTCAATGGTGGTCCAGTTGCGCTCTAGCTTGGTCTAGTGCCTACTTAAGTACACAAAAGGCTGTTCTACCCCTTCAGAGGTCAGTTAGACTAATAATGCACCAATGCCACATTCACAAGTGTCAATCCGGATGATATACCTTTGGACAAAATCTTGGATCTTTAGAACTCAGGGCCCTCCTTCAAGCTCTGGGAGGAAGACCGACAGACAGGGGTCCAAGTGATCTTCTTCTACAGTTTCTTCAATGTGATGTCATTTAACGGAATGTCAATGGTCCCAAACCACGCAATAAGAGGCTTGTAATAAGCAGTGAGGCCTAGGAATCCCCTCATTTGGTTCTGGTTAGTGGGGTTCAAATCCTTCAACACTTGGACTTTGACCTGGAGAGTCTGCTTCATACCACTAAGCACTTGGTGTCCTAAGTAAGTCAGAGTACCCTGTGCTATGTGGAATTTGGATGCCGTGATTGTCAAACCCTTTCTCCACATGGTTTGAAGCACCTGTTACAGATAGGATACCGCCACATCATCTAGGTAGGCAGCCTTTGAAACGTGGCAAGATCATTCTTTTATTCAAATGTCATAACAGTGAATGGATAATGCCGGTTTGGTGTGGAGATAGGACCTCTCTTTTGCATGATCGGTCAGACCGACCTGCCAATACTCTGCCATGAGGTCAAAGGTAATCATGCATTTTTCAGCACATAAGCGGTCAATTTGTTTATCTTCCCGAGGGATGGGGTGTGGATCTGTCTTTGTGACGGAGTTGTGCTCCCGGTAATTCAGGCAAAAGTGGTCCTCAGTTTTCCAACAACTGGACTTTTTAGGGACCAGTACCACCCTGCTGCGGGAAGGCTTGATGACCCCCAAGACAGACATCTTGGAGACTTCCTCCTTGATGGTGTCTTTGACCTTCTCAGACATGCAATGAAAACTACATTTCACATGCTTATTGTCTCTGGGGACTTTATCATGGATGCTCCAATCAATCTTCCCAGCAGTCAGGGAAAACAGTGTTGCAAACTGATCCAGCAACCACTGCCAGTCCTGCATTTGCTGTACTGTGAGGCAGTGAGAGATTTGGACTCCATCTGTGTCGGGGGTGGGGTCATACTTGTGCTCGGTCACATAAACCATGACCAGAGCCATCACTAAGTCATCCCGGCCGTAAACGGGTTTAAGCTAGTTGAAGTGGAAGACCCAATGAGTCTGCCTTGGGGTCTTTGTGTCAATGAGGTTGTTATCCTCACTGATCTTTTCCAGCACCACCTAGTGCCCCAGTCCACTTGTCATGCAAGGAACTGCGCTTGACAGGTTCCATGATCCAGACCATCGGGCATGGCGTGTACTCTGTCATGGTTCCCATGTGGACCTGCAACTGCTTCATGAGCCCATGGCTTGCTTTCAAGTTCTGGCTGCTAGGTTCCCTGTACTTAGACATCTTGGACTGGAGACCAAGCACATGGTTCACTATTTCGTAGGAAGGAGTTTGGGGATTGCACTCCCATCCTTCCGACATCAGACTCAGTGGACCCCTAATGGGATGGCCGAACAGGAGCACCAAGGGACTGAACTGAAAACTGTTCTGTGGCACCTCCCGTTAGGAGAACAGCAGGCATGGCAGGACAATATACCACTTTCTCCTGAGTGGCACTTCCAAGCCACCTATCATGCCATTGAAGTCTTGTTGAACCGCTCAACAAGCTTGTTGGTTTTTGGGAGAAAGACTGTGGAGGACATGTAGGTTACTCCACATTCATTGCTCATCATTTTCATGTAACTATATAGAATGTGGGCACATGTCATTATTATTATTATTATTATTATTATTATTATTATTATTATTATTATTATTATTATTATTGTATGTATTGTGCATGAAAATAGCTTTGGGAAGCAACAGAGTGCTTTACAATCATAGGGAAAGAAAACATCAAGGGAAGCAGAGAAGAAAGGAGCAGGGAGCTAACAGAGGAGGGCGAGTATGGGCAATTGGCATCAAGGGATCTACAAGCAACCAAGGGGAAAGAGTGAGGAGCAGATCACAGAGTCTCAGGTAAGGTAGGGGTGCAGGGTTTGTGGACCTAGGTGTTAAGGGGTAGCCATTCCTTGTAAAGGAAGGTCCTGAGCTATTTCCTGAGCTATCGAAGTGATGTGACAAGTCTGATGTTGACTGGGAGGAGGTTCCAGAGTTTTGGAGCGTAGACTGAGGAGGCCTGTCTTCTGGTTCTTTCCTTATTGCACCATCGTAATTCAAGTTTGCACATTTCCTTACTACTGGTGGATCGCAGGCCACCAAAGATGCTGAGTTTCTCATTGAGGTAGCTTGGGGACTTCAGGATGACATCCTTGTAGATGATGCAACAGGATTTGAAGAGGATACAGTCTTGCAGTGGGAGTCGATCCAGTTGGAGGTGGGTCGGGTGCTGTGGTTGAAAATGCACAGTCCTTTAAGAGTCGTGCTGCAGCATACAGACCTCCCTCAATAGATTCTTAGGGACTAGTTCAGTACCGGCAATACTTGTATATAAATGTGTATTGTGTCATATGAAAAATGTAATTATGCAACTATGACGTTATGCTCCAAATACCTGGAAGCATCTTCATAAGTTTGTACCAGCGCCTAGCTGCCTATCGGCTTTGAGTGCTTTATAAACGAATAAATAAATAAATAAATAAATAAAATACAGGAAACATTTTAGGAGTTCCAGGGAAGTCACCGGAATACCTTCAAAAAGGGCATTGCCACTATCCAGGTGGGAGAGGACCGAGGCTTGGACAGCAGTTCTGAAGTTGTTTTCTGGGATGTAGGGCTTGATTTTATGCAGGAGAGAAAGTAGGTCCCAGGCCTTTTGTGTCTTCATTGCTGTGTGATGTTGGAACGTGAGCTGTCTGCAGATGTTGAATCCAAGGAACTTGGCACAGATAGCCAGCTAGGGTGTGAATTCCTTGAGGTTCATAGCAGAGAGCCAGCTCTAGAAGTCAGGGTGTTCAGTGTTGTTGGTCAATAGTAGGAATTCAGTACTATTGACTATTGGGGGGATTGAGCTCCAGGTAATCATTATACATGCAGGCTGGATCAATGTGAGTCAGTGCTTCAGCCTGTGGATGTCATAGTTTGAGGATATCTTGAGGTAGATCTGCAGGTCAAATGAGTATTTGTGGATGTTGTGTGGAGCCAGGAGGGTTATGAGCGGTTTCATGTAAAGATTGAAGATCACAGGGGACAGGATGGATCCTTATGGGACTCCACAGGTGATGGGTATAGGTGGTGATCTGGAAGAATCATTTTTTTTAATAAACTGTTGGTGATTCGCAAAGTAGAATTTGAACCAGCCTAGGATGATCTTGCTGGTCCCCATTCAGGGATGTACATTGTCAGTGAGTGTCTGGTGGTCTGCTGTGTCAAATGCTGCTAAATGTTCAAGGAGAACTAGGAGGCAAGGATATGATATGATATGCCGTTTATATCGCGCCTATACACAAATGTTTCAAGGCGCGATGAGAAAAAAAAGCGGGGTCGGACAGAGGGAAGACAGACAATGATCCTACTGGGCCAGGTGTCATTCAGATCGCGCAAGTGCATGGGAATGGGGAAGGGGAACGTGCGGGTGGCGAGGGGGATGGGACAGTGCAGTACATGGGAAAATAGAATAAATAAGCAATACGTGAAGGTACGGCCAGCAAGTGGCAAGTGCAACGGTTTGTGTAGACATCAGGTGTCAAGTGCTGGCAGTGGGACTGTGGGGATATCGAAACAGTCCCCAAGTGCGGGGGTTGCAATGAAGACAATGCAGGTGTGCGTGACTGGCGGGGTAGGGACCTTGGCCCGAGATCAGAGGGTGGCCAGGTAACCAGTGCCATTTTAGTTTCAGAAAGGAGGTCAGCAGGGGAGAGAAGGAGAAAAAGCAGAAGCAATGAGAAAGGTTTCAGGTGCTTCCGGAACCAGAGATGGTTCTCGTCAAGTTTCATAGAGGCAGGGAGGCTATTCCAGAGGGAGGCCCCAGCCAAAGAAAGAGATCTACCACCAACTCGTTGCTTGGAGAAACAACTGACCCTGAGGGAGTTGGAGGCGGCTGAGTGAAGAGCTCGAGACGGAAGATATTTAGGAAGGGAGAGTTGAAGGTATTGAGGCCCCAGGCCCTAGAAGGCCTTGTGGACAATGCAGAGGGTTTTGAACTTAATCCTTGCAGCCACTGGGAGCCAGTGCAGAGAGGTCAGTCCTGGAGAGATACAATCCCTGGGCTTGAGGCCAAGGATAAGTCTCAGAGTCCTGTTCTGGATGAGTTGCATAGGGTGGAGAGTAGTAGCAGGCAGATTTAGAAAGAGGCTGTTGCAATAGTCCAGCCTAGAGAGAACCAGATTTCTGGAGACAGTGAGCTTCTGGGGGAAGGAGAGGAAAGGAAGAATACCTCTGAGAAGGTGCAGCTGGTAGAGTGACTTCTTAGAGATGTCAGAGATGTGAGGAGCGAAGGAGAGTGTGGAATTGAAGATGTCCCCAAGGTTTTTAGCATCACAGGAGGGAGCAGGAAGGGGGCCAAGAGAGGCCGGCCAGAGAGTCACTGGAAAGGATGGAGCGGGTGTGCCGATGAGAAGACTCTCGGTCTTACTGTCATTAAGGCAGAGATCATTGGTGGCACACCACTCCTGGATAGCAGACACAGTCAGAGCTGAGAGAGGGAGAAGAGGTGGCTGTGGGTAACCTGAACATGAGCTGTCATCCACATAGCACTGGAAGTAGGGGCAGAGTGCAGCAATGCGGTGGACAAGAAGTGCCAGGATGGCTGTCATTGAGGATTTTAAGGGCATTGTCGATTGCCTGGATGGTAGCTGTTTCTGTGCTGCATCTGGGTCGGAAACCAGATTGATAGGACTGAAAGAGGTAATTGGCTTCAATGTGCTGGAGGAGTTGCATGGCTACTGCTTGCTCAAGGATCTCACCTAGGAAAGAAATATGGGTGATAGGGGTGGTGGGTAGTTGCTGACATTGTCAGGGTCCAGTGAGAAGCATGAAGATTTGTCTGGTTTTGAGGGTCGAGGGAAGGTGCCTTGATTTACGGAGCCGTTGATGATCTTTGGGTAAGGGAGGAGTGCTTCAGCTCGAAGGGTATTGAGTGCAGATGCAGGGAGTATGTCATTGGCATATGATGTGGCCTTGAGGGATGCTTAGGTGGCAGTGAGGTATTCTATAGTGTCTTGAAAGTTGTCCAGCTAGTTTTGGTTTTGCAAGATGGTATGTATAGTGTGATGTCAGTTGTGGCTTTGATGTCTATTTATTGGCGGATCATGTTGATTAGATTTGATCCGGTGCATGATGGCTTTGAAGATGGCTCTTCTTTCATTGTTGGCTTTAGCTATGGTGTTTTGGTAGTAGATGGCCTTGGAAGTGTTGATCACCTGCATGTAGCACAGAGTTCCTTGAGCAGGGCGATGTAGGATGGGCTGCAGGATTTTTAAAAAATATTTTCTTGTTTTCTGATGGTGGGTTTGTTGAGGTTAATTTCTTGGGTGTACCATGGGGGCTGAAGTTTTAGGGTGCTCCATTTCACTGGTTTATGGTAGTTGATGTTGTTTGTGAGGTTGGTGTTGAGTTCTTGGTTATTCGAATTGCAGTCCTTGTTTGTCAGAGCTACACCAGTCCATGTGAGGTGGAGTTTGGTGAGGTCTTTTGTGAGAGCCTCCACTGGGAAGGATATGAAGGCTTGATTGCTTGATTTGCAATGGGTTTGCTTGATAGGTGTGGTGTGACTAATCTCAAAGTGGATTGCAAGATGGTCTAACCAGTCAAGACAAATAGGAGAGCTGAAATAACTTCTTTAGGGAATCCTATGAACTGGATGGTCTCCAAACAGCCCTTTCAGATGATTATCAGTACCCTTAAGATAGATGGGGATGCAGATTCATACTCGTGCATCAAATAACTATGACAACTCAATAGTTTGGCAAAGTGAGTCAGTTTAATGACAAGTTCATAAAACGGGGAATACAACGAACATCAGCAACCACTCGATCTTCTCGCTCTCTTCACTTTTAGAAAAACACAATATTTATAGCAATAATTCATCATTGCTGACATCATTCTACGTGGCAATTCGCAAAAACCAAACATGCAATGTGATTGGTTATAGGAAGGTAACTTTAACATAGGTACTAAATATGTATGTGTTAACAGGGAAAGGGGATTGGATAATCAATGTCAGGTGGGGCGACTAAGCCCTCCCTTCAAAATGGTCACTATGAACGTCACTAAAAGTACGACGTCCCATTGGCTCTACTTACTATAGGACCCTAGATTTTACATGGTCCACTATTATTAGGTTGGCATCAACCCCACTCATACTTTTCTATCTACGTCGAACAGCACGCAGAAAGGACATCCAGGTGCAGAGGAGCTCGCCTTCACCCCAGATCCCCACCAATTATTCTACAATCATCACCTCAGTAGCCATGTGTCAATTACTGCTTTGTCTTTTGGCCTTGAGTCTGCTCTGTGCTCTTGAGAACTTTTAAGGAGTATGGGCATGGCGGGGATCCATGCGTAGGTGTGAAAGTCTCACTCTTCCAGCCTGCCTCGTCACGTGACTGGACACCGTGAAATCGGCTTTTTCTCTGTGTCTTTTTGTATATTTGATTTTATTCTACCATCTTCAGCCATCTGTGGCTTACCTTGACCTTTCTGAACAGGATATTCTGTTCTTTTCTCCATAATTGTATCCAATGTCGTTTTTTCCAGCCAGATAAGACCTCAGCTTCTTGGCATGATCATCCTCAGCTGGGTTTTGTTCTGCCTTGATTCTTGATTTTCTTACTACAACACACTCATTTTTAGGCCTTTATTAACCTTTTGTTCAATTCTGCTCGTGTGTGGTGGAATTATACTTATGTATAAAGTGCTTTTGAGGTATATATTTATACATGTTGGTGCTTGCCCCAATCTAGTTACTGTAAGGAATAAGCAAGCTTCACAATTTCTTTTCCTCTTGCAGTTACTTGCATCTGTACACGTTTAAACTGACTGAATATCTTTCATCAAGTAAGTTTCTTCATTGGACATCAACTTCTTCATTGCAGGCTCAAGATGTCATTCATCCACGGGGCCTCATTACGAGGTGGGCGGTAAGGGATTGCCGGCACCGGTAAGGGCACTGGTGCCGGTAATCCCTTACCGCCCTACTACGAGTTCCCTTTGCGGGTCCTTCCTTTATGCCTGTTTTTTTCAGGCGTTAAGGACAGGACCCGCAAAGGGACTCTAGAGCTAATAACGGTACCGCAATTTGCGGTACCATTATTAGCACCTTCCCCATTCCCATTGAGCCCTATGGGGGCTCAAATTGTGAAAACAAAATAAAAATATCGAGGCTGAGTACCCCAAAAGGAAATTGACCGAACACGGGTTACAAAGGAACATACAAAGAACTTTATTTTATACTGAACTGTTTTCCAAGAAAAGTAACAGTTAGCTATCGGCCCTCAGTACAACACAACAAACTCCAGCGTGGTTCAGTGTTTTCAGTGAGAGATGCTGTACGTTAGAATTTGTTGCTCTTTTATACCATTTGAGAACATGATGTCCAGCCCTACTTCGGGTTAATATTCCTCTAATACATTACTGATGTAGGGTTCATGCCGAGTTCGCATATCCACATGCAACTAGTTTGCCTTTAATACATACATCAACAAGCCTACACGGAAACTGTGTATTTTGGGATTTCCCATACAGGTCTTCTCAAACATTAATACAATGTAGTTAAACAAGTGTTCTTAGTTCAGTATTTGGATACATTGTTCTTAACATATGCTCATGGATTAGTTTCTTTGCACGAGTAATCCTTTACACACAGGTCAGCGAAGGACAAGGTCTCAGTTCACGACCGCAACAAGTGGCCTGCAGGCAAGTTATATATTAATTACACACAGAGGTCAAGACGGCCATGTTGTATTTCGGAATGACATTGTCCACCATTTTAACTCACAGGGTGACTTTACAGAGAGAACCTAAAATGGCGGATTGACCTAAAATGGCAGTTTACATTGATTCTAAGGTCAGGACCTTGCAACACGGATTTCTTCGCAAGTGGCTTATGAGCAGCTTGGCGTAGGCCAAAACTCCAAAGTAGTTTAGCACTTGGCATAGGCCAAAAGGAGGGTTTGTCAAACGAGAAATTTTATCGTACCTCCTATTAAATCAAATATATGTATATTGGCCTACGCCAAGTGCTAAACTACTTTGGATCTCTTTGCAAATAACTCCATGCATCATCGTCCATGCACCCTGAATCGCTGTCAGAAATATCTATTGCCATTAGGTCATTTGCTAAATTTCCTTTAACACGTATTCCTTGGAGGTTTTATCTGGGGCATACACTTTATGTCCTATTGTACCTATCGCCTGTGCGCAACATCCCCCTAGCATCAAACATTTACTAGGTAGACACTGGATACAACAACAAAGGAACAACAGAATTCCCAAAATGATCAGTAAGACCGAAGTACCTTGCAACCACAAGATCGCAAGAAGTCCTAGAACCAAGCGCTAAGATCCCAGTTTCCCTCGGGAACATGCACTTCTGAACTAAGGACATGCAGATTCTGTATTGCCTTGAAGATAGTTGGGGAGGAATCTTCCACGAAAACACAGCAAGCAGACCCCACTAATTTACACACTCCACCACGTTCAGCCAGAATGACATCTAATGCCATTTGGTTCTGAAGCGCTACTAGTCTTATCGCTTTCTGTTATAATGTCATATTATACAGTATGTCCGTGGTCTGGTTGATGGTTCTCTCCAGTACTCTTGCTAGTCTTCTGATATCTTCGGAATTTGCTATCTGCCCCCAAAATGGCACAACTGATTTTGCTATATATCCCAAGATTTGTGCTGGAGTGTCACTGTTCTCGTCCCGCCGTGAACGAGATTTTGAAGCCTCTGCTGTACTAGCTATGAACACCCCAGGTAACAGGATCCCTAAATAACAGGTTCCCTGCCAATCCCTGGGCAACCATGGAAATGCTACATTACCGCAAACAAAGTAGACAGGTTTGCCTACATACAAAGGTCTGTCTTCCCCAGTCAAATTTGCAACATTGGCACAACCTCTAAAATCTCCCATTGACTGAGTACCATTCCTCTGTATGCAGAAAGAAACTGAATCGGGGCTATGGTTAACAGTATTAGAAGGAGACATGGCATCCTTATTGCCTATCAGAGCCATCTTGAAGGAAATCAAAGATTGGAAAGGACGAGACAGTCTGTCAGAAGGCCTAATAGAAGCAACGTTGAGCGTACTCCTATTTGCGAAAAGCGATCATCCCAGAGGAGTCAGAACACGTTTCTCAAAACTATTCAAATTATTGCCATCAAAGTTCCCCGAGATTCTATCGTTCCAATGGCCAAAGAACAGTGCCCTAAGCATAACAAGCAGTTGTCAAAGGTAAAGGATGAATATACCAACCTAGCCCCTTATCCCCGTGTTGCTGTAAATGTGAGCAGACCCAACAGTTGGACTTATTAAAAATGGCATGCGTGGCATTCATGATAAGTAGCAGAGTATTATTGTGGTACCTTTTGGCTATGCTGGAAGTCCTTAGGGGACAGAGTATGCAAATGTACGAAGGGAGTAGGAACAGTAGGTGCACTTTCAGTCGGAAACAAGGATTCTAAAGGATGCGTTTCCTCGAGGTACCATAAGCCTAAGACAGTGACTATTATAAAACCAAATATTATTATAAGAACACAGCAATACGTTTTCGGGGCCCAAGTGATTTGTCCATGATCCCGGCTGGTCACACAATCATTTACAAGTCCTATGCGAGCAGTAGCGGTGGCAGGAATTGTAGTCTTCAAACGGAAACCCCCAATGTTCGTTGCTGGCGACCTTCCGGCCGTGCAACTTCTTAGTCCTTCCACAACCCTAGCCAACAGAATCCCCTTTCTCAAATTTGGGTAAAAACAAGCCCTTGATGATCCTTTCCTTCTCTGAATGCACAGCCGAACCATGCCATGAGTTATTTTCTTGGACACAGATTGTACCTTGCTTTTCCCGGTACTGATTGATCCGGAAACAATGTGTTGTCACTTCCCGTTGGAAGCAACGTATCAGAAAAGTGAAGATGCCGAATTTGAAACAGCAGTTTACGGAAGCTAAACTTTTGGAGAGTGTGGAGACAAAATGGCAGGCTTCCCAAGCCTCACGGGCTCAGAAAGATTCTCCGATACACTCTTGGCGCTATTTACTGCTTTGGGATTGTTGGTTGCAGCGTTAGCAAGGGGTTCTGTTTCTTCTGTATCGTGTGGCACTGGTATGATATGATATGATATGGTATTTGTAACGCGCCTATACACAAGTGTTTCAAGGCGCGACGAGGCGTAGGGGGGGGAAACAAGGGAAAGACAGACAAACGATCCTACTAGGCCAGGTGTCATTCAGATCGCGCAAGTGCCGAGGTAAGGGGAAAAAGGAGAAAGTGCAAGGGGAGGAGGTGGGGGGGAAAGTGCAGTACAAGGTAAGTAGCGTAAAATAAATAATGAATAAAAAGGGCCAGCTGGTGGCAAGTGCGAGGTAAGTGCATAGCAAGTGCTGGGAAGGGGGCTGTAGGGATACAGTGACAGTCCCACGGTGCAGGGGGGGCCAAGGGAGGCAGTGCAGGTGGAGAGTGGCTGGGCCCTGGACCGAGGTCGCTGAGAGTGGCCCAGATGCAGGTTAAGTGCAGAATTCAGTGGGGAGTTAAGCAGGTTTAGCAGGGGAGAGGGAGAGAGAAGGCAGAAGCGAAGAGGAAGGTTTTGAGGTGCTTCCGGAACCGGAGATGGTTCTCCTCAAGTTTCAGGGAGGCAGGAAGGCTGTTCCAGAGGGAGGCCCCTGCTGCGGAGAGAGATCTACCCCCAGCTCGTTGCTTCGAGAAGCGGCTGACCATGAGGGAGTTGGAGACGGATGAGCGAAGTGCTCGTGAAGGAAGATATTTAGGAAGAGAGAGTTGAAGGTATTTAGGCCCCAGGCCCCAGAAGGCCTTGTGGACAATGCAGAGGGTTTTGAACTTAATCCTCGCAGCCACTGGGAGCCAGTGAAGAGATTTCAGTCCAGGAGAGATACGGTCCCTGGGCTTGAGGCCAAGGACAAGTCTCGCAGTTCTGTTCTGGATAAGTTGCAGAGGGCGGAGAGTGGAGGCAGGCAGATTTAGATAGAGGCTGTTACAGTAGTCCAGCCTTGAGAGAACCAGGGCTCGGGAGACAGTGAGCTTCTGGGGGAAGGAGAGGAAGGGAAGAATACCTCTGAGGAGGTGCAGTTGGTAGTGAGACTTCTTAGAGACGTCAGATATATGAGGAGAGAAGGAGAGTGTGGAGTCGAAGATGACCCCGAGGTTTTTAGCCTTGCAGGTAGGGGCAGGAGGGGGGCCAAGGGAGGCCGGCCAGAGAGCTGAAGGGAAGGAGGGAGTGGGTGTGCCGATGAGTAGAATCTCAGTCTTACTGGCGTTAAGGCAGAGGTCATTGGCGGCACACCATTCCTTGATAGCAGACAGACAGTCGGAGATGAGGGAAGGAGAGGAGGAGGCCGAGGGTAGCCTGAAAATGAGCTGGGTATCGTCCGCATAGCACTGGAAGTAGGGGCAGAGAGCGGCGATGCGGTGGGCAAGGAGTGCCAGATACTGGTTGAAAAGCCAGGGAGAGAGGTTGGATCCCTGGGGGACACCACAGGTGGAGGAAAAGATGTCAGAGAGGAAGGAGCCCATTTGGACCTGGGAGGGTCGACCGGAAAGGAAGGAGGTCAGCCATGCCAGAGCCTGACCAGTGATACCCAGGTTATCACGGAGGCGGTTTAGCAGGATGGCATGGTTGACAGTGTCAAAGGCAGAGGAGAGATCGAGCAGAATGAGAACACAGGGAGTGTTGGAATCGAGGTTCAGGAGCAGGTCCTCACGGATGTTGGGGGGAAGTATGTTGAACGGATGTTGAGGAAGTTTCTTGAAATGCGATGCGTGGATCCAATTCTTTCTTCCAGAAACCCGCACCACCATTTGTGTGACCAACAGGACCTGGAATGGGCCCCGCCAGCGAGGTGCAAGGCAGGAAGACCGCTCAAATGCCTTGATGAGCACCCAGCTCCCAGGCCGTATGCTGTGGCCCGGGCCCTCGGATCGTACAGGTAAAGCCTTTCGCACCTGGTGATAAATCAAATACAGGTTTTTAGTCAACTGGCTGCAATAATCTGAAAGTAATACATTTTCAACATTTCTCAAAGATCTACATTTAGGAAGGTTCCAGATATTAGCAGGTCTCCCCATTACCACCTCAAATGGAGAGAGGACAGTCTTAGTTTGAGGGTTGTACGCATGGCTAATAACACGATCGGTAAGGCGTCCGGCCATTTTTATTTAGTGCCGGCACACGTCTTAACGAGCTTGTTCGTGATGATACCATTGTGTCTTTCTACTAGTCCGGTGCTCTGAGCGTGTCTGGCCGAATGGAACCGTTTGTCGATCTGTAATGCCGCACATATCTGCAGACTTACAGCAGCGACGAAATGTGGACCATTGTCCGACCAGATGACTCTTGGTAGCCCGAACCGCGGGAAGTATTCTTTTAACATGGTTTTCGCAGTAGTCATGGCTGTAGCATCTTTGACAGGGAAAGCCTCAACCCATTTACTAAAAGCAGAGATGACCACTATTACGTACTTCATATTATTACAGCGTTCCATTTCAATAAAATCAAAGTGGATGACTTCACAGGGGACAGAGGGTGGCCCAAAACTTCCCCTTGTAGTTGCTGTCCCCTTTTCCACATTGTGTTGTAGGCAAATCATGCAGTCCAGGACATAGAGCTGGGCAATTTTCGAAATTTTGTCATTTGCCCAAACTTTCTCTAACATTTTCGTGAATTTCTGGGCACATATATGCATAGGACCCTGGGCTATGATGACCATCATCATTACATAAGCGTCAGGGAGTAGCCATTTCCCTTCAACTATGTCCACCCAACACCCGTCATCATCGAGTTTCCCCAAGCCTTCAGCCCACCTCTTGGATTCATCTAACGTGGCATCGGTTTGGATATCCCGTACAGACTCAACACCCTCGTCCATTGCATAGTCATTTACAGTCTCCCTTGAAACATACATCTCCGTAAGGAGATCGGTAGCAGTTTGTCTAGCTATCTGATCAGCGAAAGCATTCCCTTTTCCTATGTCATCTGTAATCTTTCGATCTGCTGCACATTTTATGACGGTTAACTGACTAGGGAGCGCAATCGCTGAGAGCAGTTGTGCTATTAGGGAGCCATGTTGGATTTTTGTGCCATGTGAAGTTAGGAACCCTCTCTCTGACCAAAGTCTCCCAAAGTTGTGTACCAACCCATAGGCATACTATCAGTATATGTATTTACTGTAAGCCCTTTGGAAAGTTCACAAGCTCGGGTCTGTAAGCGATATTCAATCAACACTACAGCTAAGTCAATGCCTAGTCTGGGATGCTGAGGAAAACCCTTATTGATGTATTTTTATGTCCAGTTCACTACTCTGGATGACAACCCTTGTATAACACCCTCCTCTTAGAATCCCCCTGACCCTACTGAGCCAAGAAGTAGGTCTGTTTTGCAAATTAAAAGGTTTATTTGAAAAATTAAACAATATATATATATCACACTTTTATACTACATTAATATCCGATAGTACACTGAGACATATGATGTGGATCCACAATGGGTAATGTTACAGTGGTACACTTGATTACTTAGGAGTAGTATAGAGGATGAGGTAGCTGAACATGCTTTATGGTTTCAAGGAAATGCAAGGTGGAATAAAATGCAGTACAGCAAATAAACTTGATATGATTTCAACCAACAACAATGTAATCACTTTTTCTCTGGCAATTCACCCCCCCCATGCAATGTAAGAAATGGAAGGAGATGGAAAGAGGAGCACACAGTTCTCAGGAATGCAATCAAATACAATACGAAATTCAGTTCCCCCCCAACAAGCTTAGAGGAAACAGGTAGAAGTTTGAAACACAGGCCCAAAATTCTTTTAAATGTGATGGCAATGGATGTGAAAATGTGCTAACTGATTTTAATTCCCTCTAGAGATTCAGGGTGAGTGAGAGATGCTTGTTGGTATTAGTTCAGGCTCACTTTAGCAATGCTCTATGAGTTATTACCAGGTTGCAAACGGATTTTGAACAAAGGAAAGAATGGAGCTGCTATTTTGACAAGTGGAGAAATTGAGCCAAAATCGCAAATCGCGGTAAATTTCGCAAATGCGTAAATCGCGATTGCGGAAAAAGTATAGGGAGTTCCGTTCCTAGCCCAAACGGTTCGAGAGATACGGACGATTTAATAAAGGTAGATTTTCGGATTTAAAGTAAAACTCAAAATGACAGGTGACAGTTGTGCAGCTTTAAAAATGACAGATGACACGATTTCTAGGAGGCAGTTCTACTTAGGTTAAAATAGCTTGAATTAGATTATTTTAACTAAGAGATTGGTTCTGCACAGTTCTGCTAGGTACTCACAATATAAATTTGAAATAGGCCTTGTCACGGATCTGGTCAACACGTCCGGCGGCGGTTCTGTCTGCTCGGCGGGTCAATCAGGCACCGGTTCTGCTCACAGCGATCCGGATCTCTGGTTCTGCTCACAGCGGTCTGGGTCAGCTCTGCTCTGCTGGTCTAGCCTCTCTGAATACAGCGGCCTCTGGTTCTGGATACTGCTCTGCTTTCCGATCTGGATCAAGTGGATTCTGGATGTAACACTGCTTTCTGGGTACTGGCAAAGGTTCTTGGCAAAGAATTCAGACAGCTCGCCCGGCTGTGGAATAGTTTGCAAATGATTTTAAGGATGCTGAGGCCTGCTGAGAAGAGTTCTCAGTTTGTGGGTTTAGGCCCTTGCTTTAAGTTCTAAAGTAAATTTCTGGTCTCTGAAGATTGATGGATGTGAAGTCTGGAGTCTCCCGGCAGAGCGTCCCGCAGAAAATGGAATTGAATCTCTCTACCTGTCCCAGTAGTCTCTTTTTATGTGTTTTGGAAGTGGGTGTGTGCGTGGCATAACTGAGCCTGCCCCTCTCTACTTGTCACTGGCCCAATTCTCCCCTCTCCCATGATTGGGGGAAGGAAATGTGAGTCAGAGTGATGAGGTCTGTTTATGGGTCAGAGGATCCTCCCCTGGTCAATTTGCCCACAAATCTATATTTGATTCAAATACATATTTCCCAGATACACAATTTGTTGAAATTACATGTACACATTATATATTCCTTATGGTCCATGCTTGTCCGCCTCTGATCTTCCTGGGGGCTTGCATTAAACAATGACAACATTTTGCGCTTTTTGACTGGTTTACCAATATCGGACATTTACCAAAAATTACACACATGTGCTCAAGGAGTATGGACAATAATTGATGAAGTGTCAGATTTTTAACATGCAGACATTTGGAGTGAGACCCTATTTTCCGCTAGCAACCCCCCAGAATACACCACAGGGTCCTAACGCCTCTTAAAACGTGCACAGAAAAATCACAAGAATAATGATATTACTTATATAATTTTGACCAGTTCCCACTATGAGTTATCTATCTTTTTAACTTATACCCTGGTCAAAAAGGGGTGTGGCTTCCCACATCACATGGTGGAAGAACTGGTTTATCCACTTCCCCCAAGCTCAGCTGGCTCTCACGGGCACTTCTCCTCCCACTTCTCCCAAGAGGAAGCCACTTTACGGCCTCCCCAATATAACATTTGCCTAAGCCCACGACAGTGCATTGTTCTGTGTCTCTGCCCTAATCTAATCAGCAAGGGGTCATCTCCTTTTGGTGGGGCAACAGGATGCAGCCAGGCCTGGGAAGAGGGGCTGAGCAGGTTTCTCCTGTCGGGGGTAGTTGTCGGCAGAATTCAGCGAAATGTCACTTTAGTTCCCAGTTTAAATCAAACTTACAATTTTTACCTATACATTAAATAATTACTTCCTTCAAGTCATTTCAGAATATAGTTTTACATTGTATCCACCTCTTAGCAAGTCTTTCCTTGGTCTGGTTTGGGTTCCTCTGTTCAGTTTTACACAAAAGTCTGGTGGTTTTAAAACGCCGGCCTTCTGATAGTGGTGAGTACCGGTATTGCAACCATTTTTGGGATTAAGAAAATGAATTCCCCACAGTTCTGAGTTGCTTTTTGGCAATCAGCATTGCCATTCCCAATGGTTTCAGGCTACTGTGTGTAGCCCAATGGTGGTTTTAGGCAGTGCCCTCCTGTGCTCACAACATAGGCAAAAATAGGTGGCAGCCTATTCTTCATGTTTTCCCTGTGCACTCTCTGGGGAGTTCTGGACATCATGATGTTTTCCATGCCAGTACTGCACAGCTTTATGGTAGGGCTTGGATGCATGGGTAAAAACATCCCACAAGCCCCCCTCTTGCGATGGCCATTCTGTCCTTTCACTGATGGAACTCGCAAGATCTGGGATGTTCGCCTCCTCTTCTTCCATTTCCATAGATGGCACAATTCAGCATCTTTTCCTCCCTCCAGTCGATCAATCCATTCTCCTTGCTGGTCCTGATGGGAGGATTGGGCGGTACCCCGGGCCCCCCTCGGATCTTCGCTCCCGGTCCCCAGGTCGCCTTCCGTGGTCAGTCTCCATGTTTTCTTTCGCCTAGGATGACAAAGGAAAGCGGCAATACCTATTCATAGACATTTCTCCCCCACTATTGATATAGTGGGGCGACATATACATTTTATACTTTAATAGACATAGCATTCCAATATATAATTCAGAGACAGTGGCTTACAAGCATCATAATATTTTAGAGACTATATATGGGATATTTTAGGGTTGGAACTGAATTATTCTGGAGCGGCCCCCTCTGGTATTGCAGAGGACTCCTCCAGTTGCTGCAGAGTGTGCCTGGGATGGCAACACTTCAGCTGATTAATATGGACCCACTTATCTTCCCCTTCCGCCAAATTACCTTTGGGGATGCGGATTTTGTAGGCAACAGGGGAGATCTTGTCTATAATTTCAAAGGGTCCCTTCCATGTAGGCAAACATTTTCGCTGTTTGGCCTGGTTCCTGTGGAAATTGTATAGATAGACCCAGTCTCCCACATCATATTCCTTCCTGGTGGTTTTCATACTCTCAGCTGATCTTTCTAGATTCCGCTGAGCATAGGCAAAAGCATGTTGGAGGTGTCTCCTTAAATTCTCCACATACTCATGAGTTGTGGAGGCATTTATCAGTGTCTGCTCTTGGGTCCTGTAGAGCAAATGCTGGGGAAGCACCATCTTGCGTCCGGTCATCAAGTCAAATGGTGACATTTTAGTTGCAGATGAAGGGGTAGATCTGATGGCCATTAGGACCAGAGGTAATCGGATATCCCAACTTGGCCCAGAATCTGCCACAAACTTTTTTAATATGCTCACAATTGCCCGGTTGTAGCGTTCTACTGCCCCAGAGGAAGCTGGCCGGTAAGCAATATGTAACTTCCTTTTGACCCCCAGTATCTCCCACATCTTTGTCATTACTTCTCTGGTGAAGTGGCTACCTCTGTCTGACTCAATCCTTTGAGGTAGACCAAAACGGGAAAAGATGTGGTTAATCATCAGGGCAGCTGCTGTTTCTGCCTTGCAGTTTGGGGCTGGGAGACATTCCACCCATTTGGTAAACAAGCATGTAACGGTCAACATGTACTTGTTTCCTCTAGACGAGCGAATTACAGGGCCTACAAAGTCGATTTGCAAATCTGACCATGGCAATGTCATCCCCCTCTTTTGGAGAGGCGCACGGTGTGTGAGGGACGATGGCTGAAACTGTGCACACACAAGACACCCCTTCAAGTATAGGTCGAGGTCCTGCCCCATGTGTGGCCAGTATGCAACCTCTCTTAAGATTTCCAGTGTTGTGTGAAACCCCCTATGACTGGTGGTGGCCGTATCATGGGCGTGACTTAACATCAGGCTTCGGAATGAGGTAGGAACCACCCACTGATCGTGGCCAGCTTTGGATTTCCTTACCAGCAAACCGTCTTGGATTCGGAACATTTTTGGACATTTCATCAACACTCTTAGGTCCTCTTTCCCAATGTAATCGGTATCCGTCAGGGGAAAGTTCTCAGGGTCCTCAAGGTGTTGGTAAAACTTACCAATAATTGGATCCCCCTTCTGAGCTGCAATTAAATCAGCATCAGGGGTCTCCTTACTCCATTGTGCAGTTGAAAGATCATTGTGAGCATTGGTCTGGGACCTAGTGATGGCAGTGACCTGGATTTCACCAAACAGGGACTCTATTTCTATTAGATCCCCTTGGATGGCCCTGGTTTTGGCCAGCTGATCAGCAAAGTCATTTCCAGTTTTGTCTGGTCCCTCTACTTTGGAATGACCCTTGATCTTTTTCCAGTAGATGGTCATCCCATTCGATGTGACCAGATCATCAATATTTTGGATTAACTTCCCATGTTTCAGGGGTTTGTTATTAGCACATAACATGCCTCTGGTTTTCCAGTTAACCAGGTGCTCCATGAACCCGTTCCGTACATAATCCGAATCTGTGATTATGACCAGTTTGTGGAGTTGATGTTGGACAGCAGTGAGGATGGCCTGATGCACAGCCATCAATTCTGCCACCTGACTACTCCAGGGACCAATTTTGTATCCAGCGGAGGGTTCTGGGGACTCATTCACCCATGCATTTCCTACGCCGGCCACCAGTTCTTTCTCCCCGTTGTTGTCAACATGGTACGAGCATCCATCCACATAGACAGTGGGCATTCCCTCACACTTGTCTTCTTCAAAGACTTTGTGTGGGGAATTGAGGTATGCCTTCATGTTGTCCTTGATTTTTAGACTTTCGTCCTCGAGACAGTTTTCTCTGGCACAATCATGCAAGTCAGCCAGACCTTGCGCGAGGGGACTCTTCTTGTTTTGGCCATATCTGACCTCTACAAGAAAGCCTTGCATTGACAGAATCCAGGAAGTAATTCGGGAATTACTCACATTTCCGGCCCGGATTCTGTCACTTTGTAGGAATTGCAGAGGCTGGTGTGGAGTCTCCACTGTGATGTGTTCCCCCTGGATGAACGGGCGGTAATTCTTCAATGCCCACACCGTTGCCAGGAGTGCCTTCTCACAATCGTTGAATTTTTCCTCCACAGAGGATAAAGTTTTGCTCGCATAGGAGATTACTTTATTGACCTTGTCATGCTTTTGGTATAATACTGCTGTCAAGCACGTATTAGAGAACCCTGTCTCCAGGAAGAACTCCTTGTTTCTGACAGGGTAAGCTAGGCATGGAGCTTGTGAGAGGCTTCACTTGAGTTGTCTTACAGCCTCGGATTGTTCTGGACCCCATTACCACTTGACCCCACCTTCAAGAGATGAATCAGGTGTCTAGTGATCTCTGCGTAGCTTTCAATGAACTTTCTGCTGCAATTAGTCAGTCCAAGGAGGCTCCTTAGTTCCCGCAGAGTTGTGGGGTCTTTCAGCTTCTGAAGTGCTCCCTCTTTCTTTTCTTGGGGACAGAGACTCTGAGGAGTAATCTCATGCCCCAAGAAATTAACACGGGTTCTACAGCACTGTGCTTTCTGGAAGGAAAGTTTTGCTCCGGCGGCCCTCAACTGCGTCAGAACATAATGGATCTCCGCTATGTGTTCCTCCACAGATGAACTTTTGATGAGGACATCATCTACATAAGCCAGGTTACCCCTCGCACCCAGGTCGTGCATGGCCTTATGTAAGAAAATGTTGAATTAATTGCCGGAGTTGAGGTATCCGAAGGGAGTCCGGGTCCAGGTGTACTGCTGGCCCCCAAAGGTAAAAGCCAGTTTGTATTGGTCCTCCCTACTGACAGGCACGGTCCAGTATCCATTGGTCAGGTCTATTGCAGTGAATACCTGTGACCCCTGGATCTGGGCCAGCCCTTGGTCAATGTAGGGCAGAGGCCATCGGGAAGTATGGACCCGTTTGTTGAGCTCCCTAAGGTCGGCGCAGAGTCTCCACTGGCCGTTTGGCTTCAATATTCCCAGCACCGGGTTATTGAAGGTGCTGTGTACTGGACGGATTATTCCCCGGGACTCAAGGTTCTTAATTATTTCAGTAAGGGACTCCATGGATGTGAGAGGCAAACGATATTGCTTCACAAACACTGGAGTCATTCCAGGGTCCGTGGGAATTGTTGTGGTGTGGATGTCGGTGCGACCACAGTCATATGAGTCTACCGCAAAGAGATCTTGGAAATCCAAGAAAACTTGTTTCAACTTGTGCTTCTGTTCCAGAGTCACACAGGCCTCAGCTAGGTTGACTCTCTCTTCCACCATCTGCCTGAAGCCTGGAAAGACTTCTGGTTTGGCTATCTCAGCGGCCTCCTCCAGCTGGGTGGAGACGTCCCTGGTTAGAGTGCTGATTTGGACTGGAGGCTTCAGGTGGGAAAGGCAGCCCTCATGGACCCGGAAAATCACCTCATCCCTCCTGAAGTCACAAGTCACATCTTCCTTCCCATAAGGGCAAGAAGTGTACACCTGGAAGTTCCCCCCATGCCGGGTGAAAATCCTGTCTGGTGTTGTGTTGTCATCACTGTCACTGTCAAAACAGTCCTCTGGGATTGGTCCTAACAGTTCATTTCCTAAATCAATGGAGAAATGTCGGTCATTAACCGCCATTCCAATGATGGTGCCTGCGGCTAGAGTAATACTCTTTAAGTCGCTGTTATCCACCTCTATTGGAATGGTGTCATTTTCTATGTTGACTAATGGAGTTGGGTTTACCCCCAACCCTTGTTGTTGGAGAGAAGCATTTAGATGTATGTAAGCATCAGGGTTTTTCAATTTTTGTCCTCTTTTAACTTTCACTTGCAGGGAGAATTGTCAGGTCCTTTCTGGGATGGTGACTTCCTCTTTAATCTGAATTTCAACTGCATAAGGTAGCAATTGAGCTGACCTAAATGCTTTTTCTGGATCATCAAAGCCCATGGGATTATCCGCTAATCGGGACCAAGCTTTGAAGTTTATTATGTCCAAACTAATGGCGAAGCGATTGAGAATGTCACTGCCTAAGTAAAAGGCGGCAGTGACATCTCGCACGACCCAACAATTATGGACTATGCTCTTGTTGCCAATGGAGATTTTGAGCATAAACCTGCTTGGCAGGAGATGTTTGGAATTAGGTGCTTCCAGGTCCATTTCCCATTTGTCTATCAGTTTGAATGTGGGAATGGCTGGATCTTTTGGGAGTTGGCGGAACATGGCTTCGCTAATGAAGCTCTTACCGTTGTTCACACACACTCGAGCGAGAACAGAGTCCTTCCCATCATTTAACGGAACAGGGATGAACAACTGCTCTCCAATTTGCTGAATATCAGCCAGGCTCTGAGCTGATTTCACATCTTTCTGGACTATAGGAGTGGGAGTGTCTGGTTGTGGATTGGTAAAGAATTTCAGAGTGTTTCCTGCCAGTGTGGAGTACCACCTTAAACTGGAAGGAAGGTTGATTTTCAGAAATGGAGAGGACCCCCCACCACCAATCTGTTGTCCTACTGCTATTACTGTCACGTCTGGAATTTGGTTGTTCTGGAAGTGAAATTCTACTTGGTCAGATTTTTGTTCAACCATGTGGCAGGTGCCATTTAAACTAACATGGTTGACACTCTGTTTTAATTTTATTGGTCGGCTAGTCTGGGTCCAGAGGACCTTGTTTACACAATCTTTTAGGGCGACAACCTTCTCAGGAGGTCGTTCCCCAGTAAACAAGGGGTGCCCTCTGGAGTCACTACTATGACCGTATGTTTCACCATGTGTCGCCCAATTTTAATGTCCAAGTCTGCAGTCCCCTCGACGGGAATTTCCTTCCCGTCAAAGTTCTGCAGTTGTCCAGGAAGAGAGGTGAGAGGAATACGATAATTCTCTCCCCTTCCTAAATTCAGTTCATCAAAGACCCTTCTGTACAGAAGGGTAGCTTGAGATCCAGTGTCCACCAGCGCCAAAATTGTACCCTGCCCCTGTACTTGTACCAGGGCATAATATCTTCCCTCCTTCTCCTCAAGGGGGCACAGATAATGCACATTTTTGGACAACTGGTGGGCTAATTTTCTGGTTTTGGACATGGCGAGAGAAGAGATTTGGGCAGAATTCTGTGGAGAGTCTTGGGAATCTGAAAGAAAAAGTTGGCAACTGGAGATCAGAGCCATTGTCGGTTCCCCTGGTTCTGGGCCACCCCCCCTTTTCGGAGGCAGTCATCAGGATGGGTTTGAACCAGGGGATTTTGGTATTGTCGGTTCTGGGATGAGATGATGGGCGGCGGTAGCTCAGTCTCCATATCTCCCCAGTCTGGATTGGAATCCCTTGGGACCCATTTTTCTTTGGGAGGAGTTCCCCCATCTCTAAAGGAGAAGATCCTTTTCCCAGGATCCTCTGAGGATTCCTCTCCCTCAAATTGGAAGATCTGTACCTCCTCCACAAAGTAGGTCTGTTTGGGTCCTTTGTTTCTCCTACCCCCCCTCTGCTCCTTGGGAGGCAGTCTTTCAGGGGCAGGAGATTTTGCTTCCGGTTCCTGGTTTTCCAGGGGCTGTTTACAAGTTGGGAAGGAAGCTTCCTCCATGGTTTTACACCCCCCTTCCCCTTGTGCCTCCTCCCTGGGAACGAGCTGGGTCATTATGTATTTGGGTAAGGCATGGAAAAACGTATTGATAAATTCTCTGCTATCCGTGCGCACCCTTCTGGTGGTCTGCGCAAAAGCACGCTTTAATTCTTGCACAAACTCTTGTGGGGCCTGATCCTCCCCACATTGCAAATTGTAGGCTGCCTTGCAAGCCTCTTGAGGATTTCTGTGCACAGAAAAATGTTTCAAGATGGCCGCCCTGTATGTGGACCACCTTGAATGGTTTTGATCCTCCAGCCCTGCAAAGAAACTGAAGTATTCTGGTGAGAAGGTCCATTTGACGTACTGGATGCAGCTACTGCTGTCCTTCAAATGGAAAGTCTCCATCATTTGCTCATAGAGCTCCAAGTGTTCCCAAACAGAATACTTGGTGTTCTTATGATAAGGCGTGATGACACTCCTGATTCCCTTTATTTGTTTCAATGGGTCCTTAACCAAGGCCCTTTTTGCCTTATTGGCCTTTTTGGTGCGGGTAACCCTGGTCCATGCATCCTCTGACTCAGGAGCACTGCTCCCAGAGGTGCCCGTCTGATCTTCCAGGTTTTCCCAGATTCTGCGAGCCTGGGAATGGCTGGCAGAATGTGGGGACCTGGTCTCCTGTGTCCTGTAATGCTCAGAGGAGTCTTCAGATCGCTCCTTGCTGCCAGGATTTGAAGGGTACCCCCCCCACTGACCTAACTGGGCAGAGGTTTTCAGGATGCCCTTAATGGGCCTACTCTCCTGGGGTTCCCCACTAAATTGCAGTGTGCTTGGGTGCCCATACCCGGATGCCCGCCCATCCATTCCTGGGAGGTACTGGCCTATGAGCCCCATACTCCTAGCTGGATAGTAGTCTGCCATCCCCGTGGCCCTGATCTCGTGTGCGCGAGGGGACATGGGGGTGGCAGAGTCCAGGGACTGGGAGAGATTAAGGCCTCTGGTACTAGGGCTCCTGAGGTTATGCTCAGGAATTTCTCTTTCCCAGCGAACCTCATCTCTATCCGCCCCTGCTTCCTGTTGCAATGCAAGAGCCTGCACTTTCAGTTCTTCAGTTAAGGACTTACTAGACTCTATCAGTCTCTCCTGCATCGCTACCTGTTGCTGGAGCCTATCATTGTGCTGGCAGAGAGCCTCATTCTCTCTGTGTGCCTCCTGATTGGTCCTGGAGTACTGGGCCAGTCTTTGCTGCAGGAGGGTTACCGCCTGAGCTGTGTCCCTATTGGCCTGCTCCTTTCTTGCCAGAGCATCCTCCACCCTCCTGGTGTGCTCCAACAAGTTCTGGTGTTCTTTTTGGAGGTCACTCAGTCCCTGGAGGGCCAGGTGATTTTCTTCCATTTTCCTTTTTAAGTGGCAGACTTCCTTGCCTAAGGTATCCCTTTCCTGACTAAGAGCCTGCATCTGTGCCGCCAGGTCGTCCCTTTGCCTTTGGAAGGCACCAGCTTTCTGGCGCTCCTGGTCAAACTCTGCCTGGGTATCCAGGTCTTTCAAAATCAGTTTATTGCTCTCTGCCTTCTCCCTATCTAGGTGGCTTTGCAGGGTGACTACCTGCTCAGCACATGCCCTATTGAAGTCTAACTGTTGCTCCAGCTTTTTCTGGCTCTGCAGTAGGGAGTCCAAACCTTCTTGGTACTTCTTCTGCAAGGCCCGAAATCTGTTATATGCCGGTCAGCCTTTTCCTGTTTGCGCACATCCATATCCTCCTTTATTTTAGTGATGTACTGTCTGCTGTCCTTTTCTGACTCCTGGCTCCTGAGCAGCCTCTGCTCAGAAGAATCCAGATCAGATTAGGCCTTCTCTAACGCCATCTGTTGCCAATTTGCCAGATCTTTGCCTTCAGCACATTTGTCCTGCATGGCTCCCATATATAGGTACAAATATGCCGCTATCCTGGCAATCAAATTATGTTCATCTTTGGCTTTAGGGGCCATATATAGTTCACTCAGGGCCACATGTAGGGGACCCTGATCTCTCCATATATCTGACCCTGTTTCAGTGACCTATTGCCTGCAACCAGACCGTTTGGTCCTGATGAGTCCACTCACCTCTCACAAATAGCTTATGTAAGAAGTGCTCACTGGCTATTTTGATGTCTACCAGTGTCGTCATTCTGGAATTTGAGTTCCTTCCTGACTTACAGAAGTTTGTATTTTATTTTTGCAAAACAGACCGTTTCCTTAGAGCGTTCCTTTGAGGAGTGCTTTACAGCGTGGTGATCCGACCGGATGTATGTCTCCTGTCAGTTAGCACACTGTATTAATCTGCACAAGTGATAGGTCTAACCCAGAATCCCGGACGAGCCCCCACTTTTGTAAGCGATATTCAATCAACACTACAGCTAATTCAATGCCTAGTCTGGGATGCTGAGGAAAACCCTTATTGGTGTATTTTTATGTCCAGTTCAGTACTCTGGATGACAACCCTTGTATAACACCCCCCTCTTAGAATCCCCCTGGCCCCACTGAGCCAAGAAGTAGGTCTGTTTTGCAAATTAAAAGGTTTATTTGAAAAATTAAACAATATATATATATCACACTTTTATAATACATTAATATCCGATAGTACATTGAGACATATGATGTGGATCCACAATGGGTAATGTTACAGTGGTACACTTGATTACTTAGGAGTAGTATAGAGGATGAGGTAGCTGAAAATGCTTTATGGTTTCAAGGAAATGCAAGGTGGAATAAAATGCAGTACAGCAAATAAACTTGATATGATTTCAACCAACAACAATGTAATCACTTTTTCTCTGGCAATTCACCCCCCCCATGCAATGTAAGAAATGGAAGGAGATGGAAAGAGGAGCACACAGTTCACAGGAATGCAATCAAATACAATACGAAATTCAGTTCCCCCCCAACAAGCTTAGAGGAAACAGGTAGAAGTTTGAAACACAGGCCCAAAATGCTTTTAAATGTGATGGCAATGGATGGGAAAATGTGCTAACTGATTTTAATTCCCTCTAGAGATTCAGGGTGAGTGAGAGATGCTTGTTGGTATTAGTTCAGGCTCACTTTAGCAATGCTCTGAGTTATTACCAGGTTGCAAACGGATTTTGAACAAAGGAAAGAATGGAGCTGCTATTTTGACAAGTGGAGAAATTGAGCCAAAATCGCAAATCGCGGTAAATTTTGCGAGTGCGTAAAACGCGATTGCGGAAAAAGTATAGGGAGTAGGAAGTCGGTTTGTTGGAAAGCCTAAAAATGACAGATGACACGATTTCTAGGAGGCAGTTCTACTTAGGTTAAAATAGCTTGAATTAGATTATTTTAACTAAGAGATTGGTTCTGCACAGTTCTGCTAGGTACTCACAATGGCCCTCATTACGACCCTGGCGGAAATCGAAAAACGATGGCGGAAATGCAATACCGCCATCGAATAGCGCTCGGTGCGATCATGACCCGTCACCGTAAAGTACGATGCCATTAGCGACACCGTAGTGAACGCCAACGCTAACTGCACCAAGTACGCGCACGCGCGCCATGCAAAACCGTAATTACCACCATGGCGCAACGGTACGCAAATTCTGACCCTAGCGGACATATACCTAAGGCCATCAAGCATGGCGGAAAGTACCATTCCGCCATGGTGAGAAGTACGGCATCGCGAACCAACCGTAAAAGGCCCTACTGAGTGCCTGTACACCACTCCCTGGCCACATTGCACAGCTCCTCGTAGGTGCAATGAAGTCACACATTGCAATCAGTGAAATGTACCCATGCATGCCAACGAACAAATGAATCTAGGGGCTCCAAGTGCCTTGTGAGTGGCCATCCATATTTGCCATGGCACCATTGCCGTACTGATGCAGCACAGGCATGTGAAGGTTCAAGTCCAGCAGCATGAACTGAAATATGAGACAAACAAAAACAGGCCCCCCATCGCTTGACACCAGTGTAAGGCAACATTCAAAGCAGTATCCTGAGTGAGACTGCACCAGCCCTGTACTCCTGCCAGTAAACAAACCAACCATCAGCATAAGCATGTACCACACAAGTTGGCAGAGTGACTGAGCAGCCAGGCTCATCTCAAGAGGGGCCAATGGGAGCTGCAGGGCACAGATGGCACGAATACAGAAGCTATTCCAATGGACATGACCTCAGTCTCCTTCCAAGAAACGCACGCAAACACAGGCACCTGTGACCAGCCATATTCTGATAATCACATCATTCCACCAATCCACCTGGCTGACCGGCATCTGTTACACAAAAGCTAATCCCCCGCCCCTGAGCATGACATCATTAAAACAGTCATAATGGCAGCCCCTATCCCTGACCTCACTGGGCTTCGTAGGCAAACGCGCCCAGTACAGTACCACGCAACTATACTCAGAAGCCGGAACCCAATGCAGATCTTCTCACAATACATCGCTCCACAAATAGGAATATGCTACATTACTTGCAAACAATAACGCTACACGGTCAATATCATAATCAAAATTTAATGCACAACAAAATCACCAAGCCCATACAGCTATTAGGTCATGAACTCCAAAATATATTTCATTATTGTGGGCTGCATCCGCAATAAATGACCAGCTTCTACTTGTGTGACGCCCTGTTCCTTCATGGTACACAGGGGCTACATTCACGTTCAAAAAGGCAACATGGAAGCGCCTAGAACCGCAGGGCCGTCCCATTAGGTAGGCACTAGTCCAGCTGAAAGGTCGATATGTTGCTCCTAGCCACTAGTACTGCGTAAGGGCATGTGGCCCATTGGCGATCGTCCCATAAGATCGTAATGGTGCTCCACTGATTAACACGAAGCAGCAGGTGTCGGGAGTAAAAGCCATCTGCAGGAGTGGCATACAGATGGCAGCGGCAAAAGGGGAGGAGATACCTGTCACCCAAATGAAATGAAAAAGAATAGTATGGGCATCAGAACTTCATTTGAATTACTCACTTCAATGATCACACTAAATCCACAGCCATATGCATGCTAGCCCACTCAAAAAAAACACTATTACAAACGAGTGTTTGTGTGCATGCGTCTGTTAAAACAGAATCCATTAGATGGGATTAGTAACGTGCATAGACACAAGTGTTGGAAGGCGCGTCGAGACAGGGAGGGTTCAACAAGGGCAGATAGACGATGGTCCCACTATGGCAGCCCTGCATCACATAGCGCAGGGGAAGTGGATAGATTCCAAAAAGCCCTGTACATGGCAAACTCTCTATTAAATCATCTGTCCATGCATCCATACATCATTCCCTCATCCCGGTATGAAAACGCCTGATTATTTACTCACATAACATGTGAAATTTCCATTGAGTCTGTGCGTAATGCAGTCTGCAAAATCCACTGTGCTCCTGCCCGGAATTCTAGTGTTGTGAAGTAACATGTATTTGGGAACGTCCTGCCTTATCGTCCACTACGCTATTGCGCATCCCATACTATTCATATCAATCATTGCATTCTCGCCATGGCCCCTGTCCCAAGGACATTAAACAATAGAACGTTATATTTGCAGTCAGACCTGTGGGCGTCTCCTCGCCGCTAGCTGAAAACCGAAAGCGCTGTCCTTCGAATTCCTCATTTGCAACATCACGTCGAAAAGGCATCTGTGACCGCTTGAAATCACAAATCCATCCATGTAGTGCGGCAGTGTGTGAAAATGGCAACTGGCTTCACTCACAAATGGGACGCCCCGCCCGTCGGTGAACCTCGGTACAGTGCTGCATGAGGGTCCACCGTCAATCGAGTACTACATTCCACTGACCCTTCACAAGTTTGCTCGCGACTGCAAAGATAGTATGTGAAACAATGGGACCATAGCAGAATGAACATATGAACCAATATTTCACTGCCATCGGGATTAAATACATGATTGTAATAGCAAGATGCCATGCGTTGAATTGCAGCGTTGTGTGCGGGACGTGCACGCCCAAAGGGGATTGCAGCTTGCACAGGTGGAATGAATCACCACAGGTGGAGGCTATACAGCCTGAAAACACATAAATTGCACACCCAACCCCCTCCCACAACCACACCCACTCCAAAATGCTACCGGCAGGACTAGCGATGTTGGCCCTGGGGGACCTGATAGCACTGCAAGTACTCCAACTTCAAGAAGAAGACGAACACCAACTACTACAACAACCGGCCGCACAGAGGAGACGCAGGAGGAGGAGGAGGGCAAGGCAGGGCCAGCAAGGCCCACCAGCACAGCCACTACCACCACGCAGGCAGCCCGCAATCCCACGCCTCCGAGCACATCCGTTCAACCTCACTGATGAGCAGATCCACACCCTCTACCGTTTGGACCGGGACACCATAACCGCCATTGTGGACATGACACACGCTGACCTTGTCAGCATGATAGATAGCCCAACCGCCATCCCACCCCTACTGAAGGTGGTGTCTGTACTCCACTTCCTGGCCACAGGCACCTACCAGCACACAGTCGGACAGTTGCATGGCATTTCACAGCCACTGTTGTCACGGACACTATCGCAAGTGCTCGATGCCCTCCTGAAGCACGCAGACGACTACATCTCTCTACCACGCTCGGAGCAGGAAATTACGAACACAAAAGTGGGATTCCATGCACTTGCCGGCATACCGGGTTGCATTGGTGCCATCGACTGCACCCATGTGGAATTGGTTGTCCCACATGCCATGGAGGCCCAGTACCGCAACCGAAAACAATATCATTCTCTTAATGTACAAATGGTGTGTGACTCCAACAGGATCATTACACATTGTTGTGCCCGATTTCCTGGATCAACCCATGATTCTATGGTCTTGAGGAACTCTACAATACCACGCTACATGGAGCGACACGCAGGGAACAGATCCTGGCTACTCGGTGAGTCTCATTTCATGCATGATAATGTGGGGTATGTGATGCGGCAATGACCTGGCAGGAAGGGGGGTGGGGTGCGTACGTAGCAATGTCATTCCACAAACATCCTTTATTGTCCACATACAGGTGATGCCGGGTATCCACTGAAGAGATGGCTCCTTACACCACTCCGGAACCCACAGAACCAGCATGAGGAGGACTACAACCATGCCCACTCACGTACCCGTGTAGTCATAGAACAGGCATTCGGCCTACTGAAGACTTGTTTCCGCTGCCTCAGCAGGTCTGGCGGGGCACTCCTGTACCGCCATGAGAAGGTTGCAAAGATGGTCATGGCATGTGTCATGCTACACAACATGTGCGTACGTAGAAATGTGCCCATGCCCTCTGACGCAGAACTGCAAGCACCTGAAGATGGTCATGATGAGGGTGGGGATGTGGCAGCACCTCAAGGAGTCCGCGAGGCACAGGAGGGCCGTGAAATTCGTCAGATTATCAAAGATTCATGCTTCTAGCACTCACGCCTGGTGGCTGATACATGGACACGGGACTTGTAACACTGTGTGTGTCTGGAACATGCACAATATGGACTGTACGCCTATAAAGGCCTCGTACACAAAGATCAATGTCCACACATCTCATTGGATGATTGTGCAATGTTTATAGCATATGTGAAATTATGTTACACACCCCATCGACCCGCCACCCAAGTAAGCCCAACACACCCCCTCCACCCTCCTACCTCCCCCCCGAACACCAGTGTCCAAAGATGCTCATTGTCAGTGGGCAGACGCTATTGCAAGCCCCCTCTCCGGGTATCAGGGGCACCCCTGCCTGTGGAGCGCAGGTTCCTCCCAGATCTACGTTGGGGGCTGCCCTGGACGGAACTTGCAACGGATGATGTCTCTGCCTGCTCACGTCCATGCATGTCCCTAAGGGTTTGTGAGAGCTCAGTGAGCACACGGCGCACAGCGGCAAGTTCAGCACATACGTCTTTGGACGTCGCATGCAGTTCCCCGCTCAGGCTCTCGGTGCTTCTCTCCATTTGTACTCTCAGGCTCTCGGTGCTTCTCTCCATTTGTACCCTCAGGCTCTCGGTGCTTCTCTCCATTTGTGCCCTTAGTGTCTCTGTACTTCTCTCCATTTCTGCCCTAAGTGTCTCAGTAGATGTTTCTATGGCTGCCTTAGTACCCCCACATTCATCAGCATGGTCCTTGAGGAGCGTGGCCAGTTGCTGCTGTTGCACGATCACCTGGTCGAGGGACTGTTGCCTCTGCTGTGCCATGGCCATTTGCGGTGGTGTCACAGAGGGGCTGATCACCTCATGTTGCCTTGCCGCAGGGCTTGTGGGGGATGGCCAGTCGTCGTCTTGTGGGTGCCCCTGCGTGGTATCCTCATGGTGTACGGGATGAAACAAACAGGGGGATTGAGACAGGTCATGGATGGATCCTACATCGACATCACCGTTTTCTGTGTCGGAGCATGCTGCAATTAATGCAGTGTCACCTATGGTGCTGCTGCCACCAGAAGCAGTGCCTTCTGTGGCATCCATTGGGGGGACCTGTGGTGGTGCTGTTGTGGGCATGCTGGCTGCTGGGGTGCCTGTTGAAGTCCCCTCCTGTGTGCTGCCACTTGATTTGTGCTGCTGCCGTGTCTTGATCCGTGCAGCTGAGGTGGAGGGTCTTTGGCCGTTGGTCTTGGCCCTCTTTGCAGGTGTGCTGGTAGGGGTGTCCTGGAGCTCGTCGTTTGAATCGGACCCTGTGGTGGAGTAAAGGAGGGCGAGCGTTATTAATGGGTCTGTGGAAATTGGAATGGCAATGTATCACATGCATTGGGGTGGTACCTGAGGGTGATTTGGGTCAGGGCCTTGGAGGTGGTTTCATTTTTGTGTGGATTGAGGATGCAGTTGTTTTGCAGCCTGCAGTTAGGGTGTGCCTGCTGCACGTGTAGAGGGTGTTTTTAGGATTTTTAATTATTTATGTATTTAATGTGAGTTTTAAAGTGCGCTATCAGGCCAATGTATGTGGACGTTCTCCTGGCCATGTGTTTCTGTTGCTCTATGTGGACACATGGTACTTCACATGATTGGACATTGTGGATTTAGCATTGTTTTATTTGGGCCACCTACCTGATTCTTCGGATGTCTGCACTCCTTTCTCCATCCCTCCGACTCCCTCTATACTCTCCATTCCAATGGTGGAGGCACAGATTTCTTCCCAGGGGGTCAACTTGATGGGTGATTCCGATCCTCCCCCGGTAGCTGTGGCAATGTTACGGTTGGCGGATAGTATGCTCCGTACGCGTATCCGCAAGTCGTCCCATCGCTTTCTGCATTGCTGTGGGTTGCGGGGTGCGGTCCCCACCGCACTTACCCGCTGTGCCACCAGGGCCCATATGGCCTTCTTGTTCGCAAGTGCCGTCCTGGTCATTTGCGTCGAGAAGACGACGGCAGCATTCTCCTGGAGGGTCTCTGTGAGCACGGTGAGTTCCTCACGGGAGAAGTGGACCTGCCGCTTGCGGTCGCACGCTTTTATCGCTACTTTTCCCATTTTTATTGTTTTCACTAGGGTGGATGACGGGTTGGGATGTGTCTCAGGGTAGTATTTTTAATGGTTGTGTGGGAATTCTGATTTTATAGGTGTACGGCGTGCTGTTTCCCGTTCCGGGACCATGTTTTTACTTCCGTTTCCGTATATTTACGGTCACCGTATTTTCCGATTGCCGCTCATTACGGTGACCGCTATGATGGGTGGCGGAATTGCACCTAGGGCGCCGTACGACGGCGGTGAGGGGCGTTTTGGGGACATTTCCGCCATCGCGGACTTTGCACTTCCGCCATGGCGTAGTGCTCGTGCCCGATGGGTCGGAATTAGCCGCACTTTACTCCGTCGTGCAATGGCGGAAACGCTATTTACGCTATGGCGGTCAGGTCAGTTACTTTCCGCCAGGGTCGTAATAAGGGCCAATATAAATTTGAAATAGGCCTCGTCACGGATCTGGTCAACACATCCGGTGGGTCAATCAGGCACCGGTTCTGCTCACAGCGATCCGGATCTCTGGTTCTGCTCACAGCGGTCTGGGTCAGCTCTGCTCTGCTGGTCTAGCCTCTCTGAATAGAGCAGCCTCTGGTTCTGGATACTGATCTGCTATCCGATCCAGATCAAGTGGATTCTGGATGTAACACTGCTTTCTGGGTACAGGTAAAGGTTCTTGGCAATTAATTCAGACAGCTCGCCCAGCTGTGGAATAGTTTGCAAATGATTTTAAGGATGCTGAGGCCTGCTGAGAAGAGTTCTCAGTTTGTGGGTTTAGGCCCTTGCTTTAAGTTCTGAAGTAAATTTCTGGTCTCTGAAGATTGATGGATGTGAAGTCTGGAGTCTCCCGGCAGAGCGTCCCGCAGAAAATGGAATTGAATCTCTCTACCTATCCCAGCAGTCTCTTTTTATGTGTTTTGGAAGTGGGTGTGTGCATGGCATAACTGAGCCTGCCCCTCTCTACTTGTCATTGGCCCAATTCTCCCCTCTCCCATGATTGGGGGAAGGAAATGTGAGTCAGAGTGATGAGGTCTGTTTATGGGTCAGAGGATCCTCCCCAGGTCAATTTTCCCACAAATCTATATTTGATTCAAATACATATTTCCCAGATACACAATTTGTTGAAATTACATGTACACATTATATATTCCTTATGGTCCATGCTTGTCCGCCTCTGATCTTCCTGGGGGCTTACATTAAAAAATGACAACATTTTGCGCTTTTTGACTGGTTTACCAATATCGGACATTTACCAAAAATTACACACATGTGCGCAAGGAGTATGGACATTAATTGATGAAGTGTCAGATTTTTAACATGCAGACATTTGGAGTGAGACCCTATTTTCCGCTAGCAACCCCCCAGAATACACCACAGGGTCCTAACACCTCTTAAAACGTGCACAGAAAAATCACAAGAATAACGATATTACTTATATAATTTTGACCAGTCCACACTATGAGTTATCTATCTTTAACTTATGCCCTGGTCAAAAAGGGGTGTAGCTTCCCACATCACATGGTGGAAGAACTGGTTTATCCACTTCCCCCAAGCTCAGCTGGCTCTCACAGGCACTTCTCCTCCCACTTCTCCCAAGAGGAAGCCACTTTACGGCCCCCCCAATATAACATTTGCCTGAGCCCAGGACAGTGCATTGTTCTGTGTCTCTGCCCTAATCTAATCAGCGAGGGGTCCTCTCCTTTTGGTGGGGCAACAGGATGCAGCCAGGCCTGGGAAGAGGGGCTGAGCAGGTTTCTCCTGTCAGGGGTAGTTGTCTGGCAGAATTCAGCTAAATGTCACTTTAGTTCCCAGTTTAAATCAAACTTACAATTTGTACCTATACATTAAATAATTACTTCCTTCAAGTCATTTCAGAATATAGTTTTACATTGTATCCACCTCTTAGCAAGTCTTTACTTGGTCTGGTTTGGGTTCCTCTGTTCAGTTTTACACAAAAGTCTGGTGGTTTTAAAACGCCGGCTTTCTGATAGTGGTGAGTACCGGTATTGCAACCATTTTTGGGATTAAGAAAATGAATTCCCCACAGTTCTGAGTTGCTTTTTGGCAATCAGCATTGCCATTCCCAATGGTTTCAGGCTACTGTGTGTGTAGCCCAATGGTGGTTTTAGGCAGTGCCCTCCTGTGCTCACAACATAGGCAAAAATGGGTGGCAGCCTATTCTTCATGTTTTCCCTGTGCACTCTCTGGGGAGTTCTGGCCATCATGATGTTTTCCATGCCAGTACTGCACAGTTTTATGGTAGGGCTTGGATGTATGGGTAAAAACATCCCACAGGTAAATGCTATAATCTCTGCGGCCTGTGCAGAGTTATGCGTGATTCTCTTGGTTTCCATGACCGTGCTTAATGTGGTGATTGCATAAGCAGCTGTGGATGTAACATCCGGAAGTTTGAAGCAGGAGCCATTACAAAACAGCTCTCCTTGCGGATTATTCAAAGGAGTGTCTTTCAAATCAATTCTACCCTTTGTCTCTTGTTCGGTAGTATACAGACAGTCATGTGACTCTTCATTGCCACAAGTAGTACCTTGCGGCAAAGGTAGGAGTTCAGCCGGATTAAGAGCACAACACCTCTTAATTTGGATGTGAGGAGCAAACAAGATCAATTCATATCTCGTCAATCGTGCGGAAGTGAGGTGTTCGTTTGGGTTCGGTTCAGTAGAACACCTACAGAGTGAGGCACCATCAAGGTTAGATCATGGCCTAGGACCATTCCCTCACTCTGTTTTACAGACGCAGCAGCAGCAGCGACAGCTCGCAAACATCTTGGCAAAGCGCATGCTACAGGATCAAGGGCGGAAGAAAAGTAACCGCACGGGCTATTCTTCCCTCCATGTTCCTGCATTAATACAGCCAAGGCACATCCATCACATTCATGCACAAACAACACAAAGGCCTTTTCATAGTTTGGTGTGCCCAAAACTGGTGCCGAGCATAATGCAGTCTTGAGCAAATCAAACGATTTCTGGTATTCCTCGTTCCACGGCAATGGCAAAGAAATGCCCGTCTTCGTCAAAGCCAACATAGGTTTGATCACTAGTGAAAAATTCGGGATCCACAACCTACAGTAAGAAGCCATTCCTATCAAAGCTTTAACTTTCTTCTGTGTATTTGGGACAGACATGCCAGAAATGTGTTTTATTCTTTCAGGTGTCAATCTTCTTCCCTCCTTTGAAAGGAGATAGCCTAAATAGGCGACCTCCTGGCAACAATATTGAAACTTTTTAAGCAAAGCTTTGTGACCATTTTTAGCTAGATGAATAAGCAACAACACAGTGCCCTCCTTACAGGCACTCTCAGAGTCAGCAGCTAAAAGCAGGTCATCAACATACTGAAGCAATGTACAAGTAGAGGGCAGTTCAAGGGTATCAAGCTGTTCTTTCAAAGCCCTACTGTAGATGCTAGGACTCTCTGTGTAACCTTGAGGTGCACGAGTAAATGTGAAGGAGCATCCCCCTAAGGTGAATGCAAACAAGTATCTACTATCCTTGTGTATAGGAATACTAAAGAAAGCATTCTTCAGATCCACAACACTAAAGTAAGTAGCTGTAGCTGGAATCATGGTTAATATTGTTGTCACATCAGGCACAATTGGAAATTGCGGAGCGACGACTTTATTAATGTCACGTAGATCAATTATGAAACGGAATGGAATTGTATTATCGCCTTTTTTGTACACGGGTAAACGGACTATTGCACAAACTTCCTGAAATTTCCTCCATCACCACCCGATGCACAAAATCGGAAACAATGCATTTGAAAGCTCGCTCGCCCTCAACTGAAATATTGTACTGGGGAATGCGTGGCAGCTCAATTCCATGTTTCAAAACTATCTTAACAGGCTCAATCTGTAAAGCACCGACATCATTGTCGTCAACAGCCCATAAGCACTCTGATACATCACTGAATTCTGGCAGCAAAGGTCTAGTTAAGAATTGAGTGACAGAAAGTTGCTGTGGTGAAATCGTCAAGCGCACTCCATCGGAAGGACAATAAATGATTGCTTTTAATTCTTTCAATAGATTTAGCCCCATCAAATTCTCTCCACAATTTAAAGTCAAAAAGGAATGGACAGTGGTCCGTAAAGGGACCCAAAGAAATAGGTACCGGCGAAGAAACTGGACAAACAACTGGTGTGCCAGAAAACCCCACATAAACATTGGTTTGCCCTGACAGTGGAATGTTTGGAACCCGTGAATGATCAATGGAACACTTCTGTGCTCCAGTATCTATCAAAAGCTGATGTTTCCTATTTCCCACCACCATTTCAACGTAGGGACCTTTCTGATTGACAGAAATAGGTGTAGGTTCCAAACCCTGCTTCGGGCAATCCTAACGAAACAGAATATCATCAAAAGGAAGCTCTTCAGATAGATATGCAGCAGAAGGGTGATCAAATATGTTCCTAGTATCCACACTCGAAGTCTGATTATCCTGTGAGAAAGGTTGCTGGGGATCCTGTGCAAACTGACCTCTACCAGGGCCCCCCACACCCGGCCGACCTCTGGATCATCTACCCATATTCCCAAATGTGTTATTCGACCTCTGTCGAAGGACGGGGCATTGTGCACACCAATGACCCTCTTGTCGACAATAAGCACACTGATTAATGTTCACAGGACCCAAGGGCACATTCCCTTGCGGAACATACTGACCTCTAACCTGCGAACTACCCACTGTGGGGCCTCTAACAATTAGCTGTAATAGTACTTTAGTCTTTAAATCACCTTTTCGTTTTTCAACTCTATCTTTTCATTGTTGACACGATTCTCGTAGTATTGAGCCATGTGCAGTACTTCTGATTGGGACTTCGCCTGCCAAGCGCTCTCAGAAGACATAATTTGTGACTGGATGTCAGGCAGCAATCCACGCACAAGTTTGTCCACAAATAATCTTTTCCCTGACTCTGTGCCTAAGTCTTGTCCGCTGAAATCCGAGAATACCTCTTCGAACCGATTAAAGAACTCGCTAGCACCCTCAGACTTCCCTTGGACACAGGCCGTAAGCTTGTCCCAAATAATTCTTTTCTCAGGAATTATGGTTTTCAATGTTGTAATAATTCTATCAGGTAAAGTTAGTATCACCTGGGGCGGTCTTTCACCAGCTGGCCTTTCTCCATCGAATCTAGTTATATTCGCCCATGTATCTCCCAACCCTGGTACGTCGTCTATAGTCCTAACTTGTTTCCACAAATCTACGGGCAGGAGTACAGGAAATAACAAATCAATATCACCTAGGGTGAATACTGAGGACTGTAAGACAGACTCAATTTCTTTATAGAATCCTGTCGGATTTTTCCTAATATCAGGAATAGATTGTCTAATAGTATTCACTTCCTGTCTTGAGAACGGGACATGAACAAACTGTGATACATAATGTGCAGGAATGTTCACAGCGACTATATTTGCTGCATGATCAGCCGCAATCTCAACCTTCGGGACAAATGTCGGAGGAACCTCTCTCATAGGCAACTGAGAAGTAGGTGACTCCGATTGCTTACTAAGCAACAGAGCTAAGTCGAGCGCTAAAGCAGTCGAAGAAGTGTCAAGTGAAAAAGCTTTCTTATAAATACTCATTAACTCTGTGGGACAACTAATCTTTCGTTTTAAACAATCATCCTGTAGGTACTCTATCATTACCTGTATCACTTTCCTCTGCATTTCTGGTGTATACTGACTATATGTGTCATATACCTCAACTGGAGTCATCGACATGTCTGAAATCCATCTAAGCGCATCTTTTGTACAAATTCGTGCTTCCTCAGATATCGATTTACCACAAGGAAGGAACCGTTTCTGTACATACATACTTTCCCCCTCGTCATCCTCATTCTGTAACCTTTCCAACTCCTTTCTATACTCATACTCCGGACATGCTCATTTACTTTCTCCACAGTGTCTCTTGAAAACTCTAAAGTGTTTAGATCCCTTAACCCTTGCGGGAGATGTGTATTATTTAATTTGCCCCACATCACACATAAATGAATCCCTAAACCTTCAATAAAAACATTTTTCTCAGGAAAATTATCCATGTTAAAAAGTGTGGCAAAAACATTAGCTTGATCATCCCTCTCCATACAATGCTTAGCCCATGCAATCAAATCACGTTTCTTCTCTGTCGGTACAGTATTGCGAGTGACAACACTTGACCCCGCATCCTGATCGACTACAAGCGGCACAAGACCACTTGGAAGAGAGGGAGCAGGCAAATTTAATGGAGGTACCGTTACTGGTGCAATTGGAAGAGGTGGAGGAATAGGTGGAGGAACAGTAACTGGAGGAAGAGGAACAATAGGAGGAGCAGGAACAACAGGAACAGCAGCAGGAAGAGCAGGAATAACAGGATGAAGAGGCAAAGCAGCAGAAAGAGAAACATACAGAGGTGGTGCAGAGGCACCAGGCCTTCGTTCATTTAACAATTTGTCTATGAATTCGTCGGAAACATGAAGGTCTTTAGAAGGATAGATTTTCTGAATTCCAAGTGAGAAAGCCCTATCCATATTCCTAGTCGACTCAGAATGCTTATCTTGGTCATACAATAATGCTTTTTAGGCATTCGTTTTATGATGGCGCGCATGTTTTTCTCTACTCTTAAGTTGCTGCCATGCTTCTTTTTTCCAATTCTATAAAACATCAAAGGGGTAATTCATAGAATTCAGCGCACAAGTGGCGCACGCGGCTGGCACACAGTGTGCGCGTGCGAATCCCTGCGCCAGCCGCGTGCGCTAAAATCCATTTCCGCGCACAGCGTATTCATGGATCCCAGCTACCAAAACCAGCCGTGGCGCACAGTGGCGCAGCGACCCAGCAGCAGGGCCAGTTACGCCCCCAAGAACACCTCTCGCGCAGGGAAAAGCCATCCAAATCCCCAATCCAGCGCAAAGGGCTGCGCCAACCCTGTACCAGCACGGCAAGCGGGCTACGTGTATCACTGGGGTGCGCGGGAAGTACCTCACGTCATTTCAGCTGGGTACGTGTATTTCAGGGGTGCGCTTGAAGTTCCACACGCGATTCCATCAGGGTAAGTGTACATCAGGGGTGCGCGGGAATTTTCACATGTGAATTCAGCAGGGTACGTATATATCAGGGGTGCGCGGGAAGTTCCACACGCGAATGTCCTGGCTACGTGTATTTCGGGGTGCGCGGGAAGTTTCACATGCGATATCAGCAGGGTACGTGTATTCCAGGGGTGCGCGGGAAGTTCCACACGCAAAAATCCTGGCTACGTGTATTTCAGGGTGCGCGGGAAGTTTCACACGCGATATCAGCAGGGTACGTGTATTACTGGGGTGCGCGGGAAGTTCCACACGCGAATGTCCTGGCTACATGTATTTTGTTAGGCGGAAACCTGTGCAGTTCCCTCTGGGACCACTGCAAAAGATTTAGGACTACAGGTGTTTGGCGGTGAACCCACTTGGTAGCAGTCTATACCACACAGATTCACTTGGTAGCTATACAAGATAGGGCAATTCTTCCCAGCAAGACAAGCAAACACGCAACGAGGCTTAGTGTAAAGATATTAAGGTATTTATTTATAACGAAACATCTATGAAAAACACTATGGCACTTTCACTGCAAACAAATCAAACACAATTACTCTACGAAGAAGAAACGATCAATCCCCCTAGCAATATCTCGACAAGTCAGGGTTCTACCGGCACCACTTATTTACAGACAGAGGTGTATACCTCAACCTAGATGTCACTCGAATATTAGTTAGGACGGGAGAAAAAAGATAGGCAGGTTACGAAATCAACACAGTTCAATACTTCACAGGCAAAAATGTACAGTAAGAAGGCAAGAACCACAATAGATCATAAAGTTTAGAGGCCAGGCCCACTCGGAGAGAGGCAAGTCGCTATGTCCCGAAAAAAGTCTCTAGTGGAGATGCATTCAAGTCTTTGTAGCAAATTGTTATCGGCAGATAGAACCAGTTCAGAACAATAAATGAGCAAAGCTTGGAGGCGACCCAACGGAAAGGGGAGGATTAAGACACCTCACTCGAACCGATCGAAAGGGAAGCCAGGCGGACACGGTACCTTGTTGTGGAGGGCAGCTCCGGCGGGGGGAGTTGTTCCTGGTGGTGGATGCATGTCGGGTCTTTGCCAAGAGTAGAGAGGTTCTCGTCGTCGAAGAAAAGTGAAGTCCGGTGCACCACCAGGGAAGAGACCAGCCGCAGAGTGCTCCGTCACAAGGCACCACCTTTTCGTCGCGGTACAGGGGTAGTGGCTATCCGGTTGCCGAGGTGCGCTGCACGGGCAATTCGACCACTTCGTCCTGAGGCGAATAAAAAGCAAAGGGGACTGGTTGTTCCCACCAGTCAGGGGAAGCGACTCTCCGGCAGGGAGATCTCCTCTGTCGTCGGGAAGTGGTGAGTCGGCTCAGCAGGGCTCCACCGGAGGTGTCGTCGTTGCAGGTCAGCTCAGCGTTACCCTCGTCGGATTCTTGGGTCCTCTGGCGACTTCTGAAGATCCAGTCCCAAAAGCCCTGCTTTTATGCAGAAAACCCCCATTCATTCAGCCTAGCTGTCAATCAACACATGCTAAGTGGTGAGCGGGAAGGCTCACCACTTGGGCCAATCACTCCAGAGTGCGACCGGAGTTGGCAAGGCAACTCGGTCCAGGGTGCCTAAACCCTCTTATTTATATTTATATAGCGCGCAAGAAGCCCAGGGGCATTGAGGCGCTGTTACTTGCAATAACTTAGTTACATGGTACAGGCATGAAAGCGATTGATAACACATTATGAATACTACAAGATATCATACTGTTACAGATATTGCATTGGGACGTATATTACAACATATATGATAAGTATTCGTGCTGGTGTGTCGGGTCTTATGTGAAGAGGGTAGTTTTCAGAGTTTTGCGGAAGGTGGTGAGGGAGGCTTCCCCTCGGATAGTGGGAGGTAGGGCACTCTCTCCCACACCCCTGTGGTAACCCAGACAGAATGGCACCACTTTGGAGGGTCTCTGTACAGAGCTGCCAAAAGTGGAACAAAGGGCTCAACCTTTGGTTTAGGAGTCACAGAGACAAACACAGACGCCATTTTACAAACCAAGTTCTGGCAGAAAATACCATCCGATAAACCTATTTAAGATAAGTAGATCGGTGGTACGTTAGAGATTAACGAGAAAAAGTATCAATCTCCAACAATGGGACGAATCCCATAGGGTTAGGTTCGGGGTCGAACATAACAAGTAGTTTCCACTGCCACCAGCCAAAACTCGACGAGGGGGGACGGGACAGTGCCCCCTCGAATAACAGATCTAGGAGTAATCGAATTACCCCTACTAGTACGTCCACAATAAGATGGTTTGTACTAGTCCTGTTAGTAAATTTAGGTCTAGTAAAGCCAATGGTGACTTTACATGCCCGGGGAGACAGTAGTCAGTCCCCGGGTATGGAGTCTATGGTGGGGGCCCGCTAGGACGCCCCAGTGCTACGGCACATAGGGTGCAGTGTAACACACATAGAAAAACATATGAGACCCTATGGAGTAAAAGACCCCATAGCCCATAGAACACATTGACATTCAAAGGAATTGCACACATACATGTCCAAGAGTGGGAGGAAAAGAGTCTCACTCTTGGCAGTATGGAAAAAAAACAAACTCCCGAAACCCAGCAAAGCTGCTGGGGGACTCACTAGGTTAGGAAATTCAGCCTAAACAGAGAATTCTCCCTAACACTCGCCCCCACCCCCCCAGACTAAGGGACAGGAGGATTTAATCCACTCCTGGATGAATCTCATACCTCTAGTCGATGACATACATCCTAGAGAGACCATCAGCATTTTGGTGGTGACATCCTGACCTGTGCTCAATGGTGAAATCAAACCCTTGCAGGCAGATCGACCATCTCAATAGTTTTGGGTTTTCCCCTTTCATTTGCATTAACCATCTCAAGGGTTGGTGGTCAGTCTGAATGACAAAAGTAGAACCATACAAGTACGGCCTAAACTTCTTCAGAGCCCACACGATAGCAAAGCGCTCTCTTTCGATTGTTGCCCACCTTGTTTCAGGATCCTTCAGCTCGCGGCTGATGAAGCAAACGGGGTGCTCCCTACCTTTCCAATCCAGTTGACTGAGTACGGCACCTATTCCTACATTTGAAGCATCTGTCTGCACAATGAAGTGTTGGCGGTAATCAGGAGCTCTGAGTACTGGAGCTTGGCAAAGACCCTTTTTCAGGTTTTCAAAAGCCTGATTGCACTCCTCGTTCCATCTAACCTTCTTAGGAAATTTGGGCGAGGAGATGACATTCAGTGGAGAAGCTATGGTCCCATAGTTCTCTATGAAATTGCTGTAATACCCAGTGAGGCCTAGGAAGGCTCTCACCTGGGTTTGAGTAGTCGGTGTTGTCCAATTTTGCACAGCTTCAATTTTACTGAGCAAAGGCCTCATTTCTCCACCTCCTACCTCATGCCCAAGATAGACTACCTTACTCTGTCCAATTTGGCATTTGCTCGCCTTTATGGTCAGATTGGCTCGTCCAAGAGCCTGCAAAACATCTCTCAGGTGGGTTACATGTTCTTCCCAGGAATTGCTGAACACTGCGATGTCATCCAAGTATGCCATGCAGAAGTCCTCCATCCCATTCAAACCTGGTTTACCATCCGTTGAAACGTAGCAGGTGCATTCTTCAATCCGAACTGCATTACCTTAAACTGGTATAAGTCAACCGGGGTAGAAAATGCAGTTTTCTCCTTGGCATGGTCTGTCAGGGCTATTTGCCAATAGCCTGACGTCAAGTCAAATGTGCTGAGGAACTTGGCGGCGCCAAGTTTATCCATCAACGCATCTGTTCTTGGCAAAGGGTGGGCATCAGTCATGGTGACTGCATTAAGAGCTCTATAATCCACGCAGAATCTAAGTTCTTTAGATCCGGCCTTTGGTACAAACACAACTGGGCTAGACCATGGACTAGTAGAGGGCTCTATTACCCCGAGATCAAGCATCTTGCTGACCTCACCTTTGATGTGGGTTCGTACATTTTCTGACATGCGGTATCCTCTGCTTTTGACTGGCAGACAGTCACCAGTGAGTATGTCGTGCTGGCCCCAAGGGGTCAAGCCTGGTGAAAGCGAGAACAGAGAGGCAAACTGATTCAACATAGATTTGCACTCTTCTTGTTGCTCGGGTGTCAGATTGGAGGAGAGATTTACTCTTTCAATTTTTCCATCTAAAGGTAAGCCTCTGAGGAGATCCGGAAGAGCTTCACTCTCTTCTTCTTCCTCGGATGACGCTAGAAGCAACGCTCCTACATCAGGTCGCGAGACATACGCTTTAAGTCGGTTGGTGTGAAAGACTGTCGGAGCCTCCTTGGGATTGCCCAAGTCCACCAGATAGTTAACCTCTCCGAGTTTACCCACGACTCGGAAGGGTCCCATCCACTTATCTTGCAAGGCCCTCTGCCTTGTTGGGATCATAACGAGAACGAGCTGGTCTTGAGCGAACTCAACCATGTTAGCCTTTTGATCGTGCCAGTGCTTGACCAATGCTTGTCCAGCTTTCAAGTTATCGCTTGCTTCCGTCATCATGTGTGACATTCTCCTCCGGAGACCTATCACGTAGTCAGTCATTCTGACTGGCTTGGGGGAAGGAGCACTCTCCAACCCCTCCTTAATCAGCGCCAATGGACCTCTGACGGGATGACCATAGAGTAGTTCGAAGGGCGAGTAACCTGCGCCCTCCTGAGGGACTTCTCTATAAGCAAAGAGAAGGCATGGCAGAAGGTCCCACTTACGCTTAAGGGGTTCCTCTAAAGCACCTATCATGCTCTTCATGGTTCGGTTGAACCGTTCTATCAACCCATTAGTTTGTGGGTGGTAAGCTGTTGAGAACTTGTAAGTAACTCCACAGGTTTTCCACATGGCTTTCATGTAGTTGGACATAAAATTTGACCCCCTGTCAGAGATTACTTCCTTAGGAAACCCGACCCTAGTAAAAATACCAAGGAGGGCCTTAGCCACAGCCGTAGCTGTAACAGTCCTCATAGGAATTGCCTCAGGATACCTAGTAGCATGGTCTACTACAACAAGTATAAACCTGTTGCCTGAGGAGGTTGGAGGATCAAGGGGACCAACAATGTCAATCCCTACTCTCTCAAATGGGACTCCCACAACTGGGAGAGGCACTAAAGGTGCCACAGTCTTGGTGCCAACCTTACCAGAGATCTGGCAGGTGTGGCAGCTCCTGCAGTGTTTTTCTACTTCGGCCCCTATCTTCGGCCAATAGAAGTAGAGAGAGAGCCTTTCCTTAGTCTTCTTGAAACTCAAGTGACCAGCCAAAGGAATCTCGTGGGCTAACTGCAAGAACTGTGGTCTGTTCTCTTGGGGTACTACAAGTCGTTTGTAGTCTCCTGGTGCAGACTCGGTCGGTTCACTGTAGAAGAGGCCATCTTCCCAGTGCAACCTGTATTTCCCAGGCTCTTGCCCTTCAGCCTGAGCTTCTGCATGGTGGCGAAGACCTTCCAGAGTTGGACATTCTCTCTGTCCCTTACTGAAGTCTGCCCTGCTGGGTCCACCTTCTGCCAGTAAAGACTGCAGCTCAGGATGGTCAACAGGATCCAGATCTCCAATGAGTTCCTGGCCTTCCATTAGCTCTTCCTCAGAGTCTAATTCTACCACACAGGGTTGTACCTCCCTCTCAGCCTCGGCTGGAGGTGGAGTTACGGGTGTAACTTTGGACAACCACGGGGAAGTCCATGTGGGCTGCACTGGAATGCGGGCTGCTGGTTTCGGGATAGAAGCCTTAGGTTTCCCTTTAGCTTCTGATTTCTTGGAGACAGCGGCCGACAATTCCAGTGGAGCAGGAGTGATTTCTTTCTTCATCATCTCCTGGAGAGTACCACGCATGGTCCTCTCTCTTGCAGGTCTGGTTAGCTCCTGTAACCGTTTACTAGGAGGTCTGGGAGTATGCGATACAACTCCGAGAGTTTTCAAATCGTTACCCAACAGTACGCGTCCTGGTACCTCACTCTGTGTGCTGACAGGTATCTTCACAGTCATGTCGTTACACTGGATGAGAACTGGTAATTGGGGAAGCATCTGCACAGGCCCTCCAGCTAACTTGGTGAGGCGTTTGGGTGCCTTAGCAACATCCTCAGCCTGAAAAAACGATGTATCCGCCACAGTTATGCTGGCCCCAGTGTCCCTAATGGCAGGAGTCTCCTGACCATTCACCTGGACACTGTCCTTATAATACTCTTTAGTATTATCGGGGATAGAATTATAGACATCTAAATTCTGTTGTTCCCACAACCCCAGAGATACTAAAGAAACGCTGGCTGAGACTCCAATGGGTTCGTCAGCTAGCAGTAGAAAGTTTCCACTTGCCATTTGGACTTCCTCCTCTGGAGCGAAGGCTAAGGAGACAAGCTGGACCCCTGAAGGTTTACCCTTACATCTGGGATCTCCTTTCACGTGATCAGTTGAGCCACAAACAAAGCATTTACCGAATGCTTTCTGGAATGGTGGCTTGTTCTGACCTCCTTCCGGTTTGGCACCAGAAGGCACACTATTCTGCGGTGGTTTTCCTTGTGGCTTACCCTTCTGGTTTTGTTTGGGGCCCTCTTTGGAATGTGAGTTATTAGAATTCTCTTTTGAGTCTTTTTTAGGCTGTTTTCCCTCATCCTTTTTCTGAGTTGCCCCAGAATCCTTATGAGTAGCCCGGTTGGCAACCCATAAGTCAGCAGCCTTAGCTAGCTCCCGGGAATCCAATTCCTTCGAATCAGCCAAGTGCTGTCTGAGCTCAGGAGAACAGGCATCATAAATAGACTCCAACATAAAAAGATTCCTCATACCCTCATAAGTGTTCACTTTGTAACCCTTAATCCATCCCTCTAAGTTCTTCAACCCTTCACTCACCCAGGTAGCCCAAGGGGTACCATCATGCTTTTTGAGGGTTCTAAACCTCTTAAGATACTGGGAAGGGGTCTTCCCGAATCTAGCTATTAAAGCTAGTTTCACACATTCGCAATCCATCTTATCCGCCTCCCCCAACTCCATTACCACATCAGTCGCAACAGGAGGGAGCCTAGAGAACAACCAGGGAAGTAAAGCATTCCCGGTGATGTCCTGGAGCCCTTGATTGTATTCAAACAGTTTCAACCAATCCAACACATCCAATCTCGGTTCATACATACCCACTAATTCCTTCGGCATCCGGGGTCTTTTGGGACTGGAGCTCCTAGAGCAGTGGTCTCCAAACAGTCGATCGCGAGTTACCAGTAGCTCGCCAGAGCCTTTGAAGTAGCTCGCGCTCGAGTTTCAGAAAAAAAAGAAGAAAAAAAAAAAGACAATGATGCCAGGAAGTGCTCTGACCAATCACAGGCCTGCAATTCTCTATAGCATATAGATTGCACCTTGTGATTGGCCAGAGCACGTTCCTTGCTGGGAGCTGTGCTCCCATTGGCCACAGTGGTTTCTTGTGCTCCTCAGTTTGCTGGGGCTTTTTTCTTTAAAAAGCACCATGGCGCCTCGCATAGTTTCCGATCAGTTTTGGAGGTGACTGATGCTGGGGCTTGGATTCCAGGAGCGAGCTGAAAGTAGCGGGAAACCTTCTTTTGTGAAGGTAAGTTGGGTCGGGTGGATGGGAGCTGTTGTGTGGGCTGTTAGAGGGGCGGGCAGCTCGGCAGAACGAAGGCCGGGGTGAAATGGAGACATTTAGCTATGATGCTTAATGTCTCTGCTTCACCCCGGGCTCGTTTGCAATCATGTGAGCTATTTTTAGAAGGCAGGGATCTGATGAGCAAGCCCCCTCGGGACTTCCTCGCCAGAGCCCTGCGTTTCTAATAGTACCTCACATAACTGGAAATCAGCCCAGGGCGAGCGGAGACATGCAGCATGATAGCTGCATGCCTCTGTTTCGAACCCGGACTCATTTCCAATAATGTGAGCTATTTTTAGAAGGCAGGGCTCTGGCGAGCAAGCCCCCTCGGGACTTCCTCACCAGAGCCCTGTGTTTCTAATAGTACCTCACATACTGGAAATCAGCCCAGGGCGAGCGGAGACATGCAGCATGATAGCTGCATGCCTCCGTTTCGACCGCGGGCTCGTTTGCAATCATGTGAGCTATTTTTAGAAGGCAGGGCTCTGGCGAGCAAGCCCCCTCGGGACTTCCTCGACAGAGCCCTGCGTTTCTAATAGTACCTCACAGAACTGGAAATCAGCCCAGGGCGAGCGGAGACATGCAACATGATAGCTGCATGCCTCCGTTTCGAACCCGGACTCATTTCCAATAATGTGAGCTATTTTTAGAAGGCAGGGCTCTGGCGAGCAAGCCCCCTCGGGACTTCCTCGCCAGAGCCCTGCGTTTCTAATAGTACCTCACATAACTGGAAATCAGCCCAGGGCTAGCGGAGACATGCAGCATGATAGCTGCATGCCTCCGTTTCGACCCCGGGCTCGTTTGCAATCATGTGAGCTATTTTTAGAAGGCAGGGCTCTGGCGAGCAAGCCCCCTCGGGACTTCCTCGCCGGAGCCCTGCGTTTCTAATAGTACCTCACATAACTGGAAATCAGCCCAGGGCGAGCGGAGACATGCAACATGATAGCTGCATGCCTCCGTTTCGACCGCGGGCTCGTTTGCAATCATGTGAGCTATTTTTAGAAGGCAGGGCTCTGGCGAGCAAGCCCCCTCGGGACTTCCTCGACAGAGCCCTGCGTTTCTAATAGTACCTCACAGAACTGGAAATCAGCCCAGGGCGAGCGGAGACATGCAGCATGATAGCTGCATGCCTCCGTTTCGAACCCGGACTCATTTCCAATAATGTGAGCTATTTTTAGAAGGCAGGGCTCTGGCGAGCAAGCCCCCTCGGGACTTCCTCGCCAGAGCCCTGAGTTTCTAATAGTACCTCACATAACTGGAAATCAGCCCAGGGCTAGCGGAGACATGCAGCATGATAGCTGCATGCCTCCGTTTCGACCCCGGGCTCGTTTGCAATCATGTGAGCTATTTTTAGAAGGCAGGGCTCTGGCGAGCAAGCCCCCTCGGGACTTCCTCGCCGGAGCCCTGCGTTTCTAATAGTACCTCACATAACTGGAAATCAGCCCAGGGCGAGCGGAGACATGCAACATGATAGCTGCATGCCTCCGTTTCGACCGCGGGCTCGTTTGCAATCATGTGAGCTATTTTTAGAAGGCAGGGCTCTGGCGAGCAAGCCCCCTCGGGACTTCCTCGACAGAGCCCTGCGTTTCTAATAGTACCTCACAGAACTGGAAATCAGCCCAGGGTGAGCGGAGACATGCAGCATGATAGCTGCATGCCTCCGTTTCGAACCCGGACTCATTTCCAATAATGTGAGCTATTTTTAGAAGGCAGGGCTCTGGCGAGCAAGCCCCCTCGGGACTTCCTCGCCAGAGCCCTGCGTTTCTAATAGTACCTCACATAACTGGAAATCAGCCCAGGGCTAGCGGAGACATGCAGCATGATAGCTGCATGCCTCCGTTTTGACCCCGGGCTCGTTTGCAATCATGTGAGCTATTTTTAGAAGGCAGGGCTCTGGCGAGCAAGCCCCCTCGGGACTTCCTCGCCGGAGCCCTGCGTTTCTAATAGTACCTCACATAACTGGAAATCAGCCCAGGGCGAGCGGAGACATGCAACATGATAGCTGCATGCCTCCGTTTCGACCGCGGGCTCGTTTGCAATCATGTGAGCTATTTTTAGAAGGCAGGGCTCTGGCGAGCAATCCCCCTCGGGACTTCCTCGACAGAGCCCTGCGTTTCTAATAGTACCTCACAGAACTGGAAATCAGCCCAGGGCGAGCGGAGACATGCAACTTGATAGCTGCATGCCTCCGTTTCGACCCCGGGCTCGTTTGCAATCATGTGAGCTATTTTTAGAAGGCAGGGCTCTGGCGAGCAAGCCCCATCGGGACTTCCTCGCCAGAGCCCTGCGTTTCTAATAGTACCTCACATAACTGGAAATCAGCCCAGGGCTAGCGGAGACATGCAGCATGATAGCTGCATGCCTCCGTTTCGACCCTGGGCTCATTTTGAGTCTTTTCCAGGGGTGGACTGGCCTATAGGGAACTCTGGAGATGTCCCAGTGGGCCTCTGCACCCTGGGCCTCTTTTGTGTGGCATTTCCTAATTTTCGCATAGGAAAAGCATTGGGCTTGCTGAAAATGTGTCATGTGGCGCCACTTTGAAAATAATTTCCAGGGCCTCTTTTGGTCCCAAGTAAGTATTTCCAGGGCCTCTTTTAGTTCCCAGTCCACCACCTTTTCAGCTATTTTTCGAAGGCAGGGCCATGGGTGGACTGGCCTATAGGGAACTCTGGATTTTCCCTGTGGGCCTCTGCACCCTGGGCCTCTTTTGTGTGGCATTTCCAAATGTTCACATAGGAAAAGCATTGGGCTTGCTGAAAATGTGTCATGTGGCGCCACTTTGAAAATAATTTCCAGGGCCTCTTTTGGTCCCAAGTAAGTATTTCCAGGGCCTCTTTTAGTTCCCAGTCCACCCCCTTTTCAGCTATTTTTCGAAGGCAGGGGCCCATGGGTGGACTGGCCTATAGGAAACTCTGGAGATTTCCTGGTGGGCCTCTGCACCCTGGGCCTCTTTTGTGTGGCATTTCCTAATTTTCGCCTAGGAAAAGCATTGGGCTTGCTGAAAATGTGTCATGTGATGCCACTTTGAAAATAATTTCCAGGGCCTCTTTTGGTCCCAAGTAAGTATTTCCAGGGCTTCTTTTAGTTCCCAGTCCACCCCTGGGCAGGGCTCTGGCGAGCAAGCCCCTTCGGGACCAATGTGCTTATGGGTTTACCACACTGGACTCACTGCAAATGACGCACATTTAGTACATCCAATCATTGATATCAAAACTTATAGGCTTCTTAGCGAGAAGTCAGGGCTAATACGCAGGAAAAATGCCTCTTTACAGCTAAAAAAAAAGTTCCAATGTTTATGAACAACCCCGACCGCTGATATTGCCCGCAAGTAGCTCTTGCTGTTGGCCCCCAACTGAAAGTAGCTCACGCCAACATAAAGGGTGGAGACCCCTGTCCTAGAGGAACCAGAGGAGAGAGAAGCATTTTCCCTAGACAACTTTTTCATCTCTAACTCGTGATTAAGTTCTATTTCCCTGAGTCTTAACTCAGCTTGCTTCTGCTCAACCTGGGCATGCATCCATCTGAACTCGAGCTCTTGGTTTCGTTCAGATTGAGCCAAGAACCGTTTGTATTCTAATTCGAGCTTAATTTTTTCAAGTTCAAAATAAGCAGGGTTACTTGTGGGACCTGGTATGGGCCCCGTAGGCACAGCTGGTAAGGCGGGTAGAGGAGCAGGGGAGACAGTTTTGTTAGCCTCGCCGTCCTCGTCAGCCTCTTCATCGCTATCATCAGAATTATGATTTAGATCAACACCATTACTGTTATCTACATTTGCTGGAGAGCTTGGTTCCTCTGAACCAGTACCCAGACTTTGGTTCGCCAGCAATCTCTCGATTAGTTCTAACTTCTTGCCTCTTACAGAAAGATTCTCTTGCCTACAGACAGCTTGCAAACTCTCAGTATTTTCACCTGACAAGGACTCTTGACTGTAAGTTTCCATCGTATACATGTTTTTTGAAAGTTGCTTTTTTTTGCAAAGTTTTGTGGTTAGTTATCCTACAGTGTCGAAAAGCACTCTAAACTGTATACTCGATACAAATCCCACCGCTGTACACCAGTGTTAGGCGGAAACCTGTGCAGTTCCCTCTGGGACCACTGCAAAAGATTTAGGACTACAGGTGTTTGGCGGTGAACCCACTTGGTACAGTCGGTACCACACAGATTCACTTGGTAGCTGTGGCTGAGCAGTCAGACTTCCCTCAAGAAGAGTTGAGCAATATGTGGAGTATACAAGATAGGGCAATTCTTCCCAGCAAGACAAGCAAACACGCAACGAGGCTTAGTGTAAAGATATTAAGGTATTTATTTATAACGAAACATCTATGAAAAACACTATGGCACTTTCACGGCAAACAAATCAAACACAATTACTCTACGAAGAAGAAACGATCAATCCCCCTAGCAATATCTCAACAAGTCTAGGTTCTACCGGCACCACTTATTTACAGACAGAGATGTATACCTCAACCTAGGTGGCACTCGAATATTAGTTAGGACGGGAGAGAAAAAGATAGGCAGGTTACGAAATCAACACAGTTCAATACTTCACGGGCAAAAATGTACGGTAAGAAGGCAAGAACCACAATAGATCATAAAGTTCAGAGGCCAGGCCCACTCGGAGAGAGGCAAGTCGCTATGTCCCGAAAAAGTCTCTAGTGGAGATGCATTCAATTCTTTGTAGCAAATTGTTATCGGCAGATTGAACCAGTTCAGAACAATAAATGAGCAAAGCTTGGAGGCGACCCAACGGAAAAGGGAGGATTAAGACACCTCACTCGAACCGATCGAAAGGGAAGCCAGGCGGACATGGTACCTTGTTGTGGAGGGCAGCTCCGGCGGGGGCAGTTGTTCCTGATGGTGGATGCACATCGGGTCTTTGCCAAGAGCAGAGAGGTTCTCGTCGTCGAAGAAAAGTGAAGTCCGGTGCACCACCAGGGAAGAGACCAGCCGTGGAGTGCTCCGTCACAAGGCACCACCTTTTGGTCGCGGTACAGGGGTAGTGGCTATCCGGTTGCCGAGGTGTGCTGCACGGGCAATTCGACCACTGCGTCCTGAGGCGAATAAAAAGCAAAGGGGACTGGTTGTTCCCACCAGTCAGGGAAGAGACTCTCCGGCAGGGAGATCTCCTCTGTCGTCGGGAAGTGGTGAGTCGGCTCAGCAGGGCTCCACCGGAGGTGGCGTCGTTGCAGGTCGGCTCAGCGTTACCCTCGTCGGATTCTTAGGTCCTGCGGCGACTTCTGAAGATCCAGTCCCAAAAGCCCTGCTTTTATGCAGAAAACCCCCATTCATTCAGCCTAGCTGTCAATCAACACATGCTAAGTGGTGAGCGGGAAGGCTCACCACTTGGGCCAATCACGCCAGAGTGCGACCGGAGTTGGCAAGGCAATTCGGTCCAGGGTGCCTAAACCCCCTCCCACACCCCTGTGGTAACCCAGACAGAATGGCACCACTTTGGAGGGTCTCTGTACAGAGCCCGCCAAAAGTGGAACAAAGGGCTCAACCTTTGGTTTAGGAGTCACAGAGACGAACACAGACACCATCTTACAAACCGAGTTCTGGCAGAAAATACCATCCGATAAACCTATTTAAGATAAGTAGATCGGTGGTACGTTAGAGATTAATGAGAAAAAGTATCAATCAACAACAATGGGACGAATCCCATAGGGTTAGGTTCGGGGTCGAACATAACAAGTAGTTTCCACTGCCACCAGCCAAAACTCGACGAGGGGGGACGGGACAGTGCCCCCTCGAGTAACAGATCCAGGAGTAATCGAATTACCCCTACTAGTACGTCCACAATAAGATGGTTTGTACTAGTCCTGTTAGTAAATTTAGGTCTAGTAAAGCCAATGGTGACTTTACATGCCCGGGGAGACAGTAGTCAGTCCCCGGGTATGGAGTCTATGGTGGGGGTCCGCTAGGACGCCCCAGTGCTACGGCACATAGGGTGCGGTGTAACACACATAGAAAAACATATGAGACCCTATGGAGTGAAAGACCCCATAGCCCATAGAACACATTGACATTCAAAGGAATTACACACATACATGTCCAAGAGTGGGAGGAAAAGAGTCTCACTCTTGGCAGGATGGAAAAAAAAAACCTCCCGAAATCCAGCAAAGCTGCTGGGGGACTCACTAGGTTAGGAAATTCAGCCTAAACAGAGAATTCTCCCTAACATATTTCGGGGTGCGCGGGAAGTTTCACACGCGATATCTGCAGGGTATGTGTATTACTGGGGTGCGCAGGAAGTTCCACACGCGAATGTCCTGGCTACGTGTATTTCGGGGTGCGCGGGAAGTTTCACACGCGATATCAGCAGGGTACGTGTATTACTGGGGTGCGCGGGAAGTTCCACATGCGAATGTCCTGGCTACGTGTATCTTGGGGTGCGTGGGAAGTTTCACACGCGAAGTCAGCAGGGTACATGTATATCAGGGGTGCGCGGGAAGTTCCACACGTGAATGTCCTGGCTACGTGTATTTCGGGGTGCGCGGGAAGTTTCACACGCAAAGTCAGCAGGGTACATGTATATCAGGGGTGCGCCGGAAGTTTCACACGCGATATCAGCATGGTACGTGTATTTCAGGGGTGCGCGGAAAGTATCACAAGCAATTCCATCAGGGTACATGTATTCCAGGCGTGCGCGGGGAGCATCACACTTGAATTGCACGTGTGGGTCCTCCCAGGTTTTCCCTCTACACCCTCCACGGCCCCTGCAGGTGGCTCACACCACAGGGGCCTACCCTGCACATGTCCTGCAGGCACCCCATCCACCATGGCCATGCCCCCCAGCCAACCCACATGTCAACTTGCACTACTGCCCACCAACGCATGTCCCCCTGCAACCCCAGCCACCAGAAGTCAGCCCCCACCCATGTCTCCCATCACCCCCACCCCCCAGCAGTGCAGGGGCAGCCTCCACCAGGCCCCCATCCATGTCCAACTCATGTTCCCCACCACCCCCACCCCCCAGCACTGTGGGGCACCTGCCAGCAGGCCCCTACCCATGTCCAACTCATGTTCCCCACCACCCCCACCCCCCAGCAGTGCAGGGGCAGCCTCCACCAGGCCCCCACCCATGTCTCCCATCACCCCCACCCCCCAGCAGTGCAGGGGCACCCTCCACCAGGCCCCCACCCATGTCTCCCATCACCCCCACCCCCCAGCACTGTGGGGCACCTGCCAGCAGGCCCCCACCCATGTCCAACTCATGTTCCCCACCACCCCCACCCCCCAGCAGTGCAGGGGCAGCCTCCACCAGGCCCCCACCCATGTCTCCCATCACCCCCACACCCCAGCAGTGCAGGAGCAGCCTCCACCAGGCCCCCACCCATGTCCAACTCATGTTCCCCACCACCCCCACCCCCCAGCACTGTGGGGCACCTGCCAGCAGGCCCCCACCCATGTCCAACACATGTTCCCCACCACCCCCACCCACCAGCACTGTGGGGCACCTGCCAGCAGGCCCCCACTCATGTCCAACTCATGTTTCCCACCACCCCCACCCCCCAGCACTGTGGGGCACCTGCCAGCAGGCCCCCACCCATGTCTCCCACCACCCCCACGCCCTAGCAGTGCAGGGGCAGCCTCCACCAGGCCCCCACCCATGTCCAACTCATGTTCCCCACCACCCCCACCCCCCAGCACTGTGGGGCACCTGCCAGCAGGCCCCCACCCATGTCCAACTCATGTTCCCCACCACCCCCACCCCCCAGCACTGTGGGGCACCTGCCAGCAGGCCCCCACCCATGTCCAACTCATGTTCCCCACCACCCCCACCCCCCAGCAGTGCAGGGGCAGCCTCCACCAGGCCCCGACCCATGTCTCCCATCACACCCACCCCCCTGCAGTGCAGGGGCACCCTCTACCAGGCCCCCACCCATGTCTCCCATCCCCCTCGCCCCCCAGCACTGTGGGGCACCTGCCAGCAGGCCCCCACCCATGTCCAAATCATGTTCCCCACCACCCCCACCCCCCAGCAGTGCAGGGGCAGCCTCCACCAGGCCCCCACCCATGTCTCCCACCACCCCCACCCCCCAGCAGTGCAGGGGCAGCCTCCACCAGGCCCCCACCCATGTCCAACTCATGTTCCCCACCACCCCCACCCCCCAGCGCTGTGGGGCACCTGCCAGCAGGCCCCCACCCATGTCCAACTCATGTTCCCCACCACCCCCACCCCCAGCACTGTGGGGCACCTGCCAGCAGGCCCCCACCCATGTCTCCCACCAACCCCACCCCCAGCAGTGCAGGGGCAGCCTCCACCAGGCCCCCACCCAGGACCAACTCATGTTCCCCACCACCCCCACCCCACAGCACTGTGGGGCACCTGCCAGCAGGCCCCCACCCATGTCCAACTCATGTTCCCCACCACCCCCACCCCCCAGCACTGTGGGGCACCTGCCAGCAGGCCCCCACCCATGTCCAACTCATGTTCCCCACCACCCCCACCCCCCAGCAGTGCAGGGGCAGCCTCCACCAGGCCCCCACCCATGTCTCCCATCACCCCCACCCCCCAGCAGTGCAGGGGCACCCTCCACCAGGCCCCCACCCATGTCTCCCATCACCCCCACCCCCCAGTACTGTGGGGCACCTGCCAGCAGGCACCCACCCATGTCCAACTCATGTTCCCCACCACCCCCACCCCCCAGCAGTGCAGGGGCAGCCTCCACCAGGCCCCCACCCATGTCTCCCATCACCCCCATCCCCCAGCAGTGCAGGGGCAGCCTCCACCAGGCCCCCACCCATGTCCAACTCATGTTCCCCACCACCCCCACCCCTCAGCACTGTGGGGCACCTGCCAGCAGGCCCCCACCCATGTCCAACTCATGTTCCCCATCACCACCACCACCCAGCACTGTGGGGCACCTGCCAGCAGGCCCCCACCCATGTCCAACTCATGTTCCCCACCACCCCCACCCCCCAGCACTGTGGGGCACCTGCCACCAGGCCCCCACCCATGTCCAACTCATGTTCCCCAGCACCCCCACCCCCCAGCACTGTGGGGCACCTGCCAGCAGGCCCCCACCCATGTCCAACTCATGTCTCCCACCACCCCCACCCCCCAGCACTGCAGGGGCAGCCTCCACCAGGCCCCCACCCATGTCCAACTCATGTTCCCCACCACCCCCACCCCCCAGCATTGTGGGGCACCTGCCAGCAGGCCCCCACCCATGTCCAACTCATGTTCCCCACCACCCCCACCCCCCAGCAGTGCTGGGGCAGCCTCCACCAGGCCCCCACCCATGTCTCCCATCACCCCCACCCCCCAGCAGTGCAGGGGCAGCCTCCACCAGGCCCCCACCCATGTCTCCCATCACCCCCACCGCCCAGCATCCAGGGGCACCCTCCACCAGGCCCCCACCCATGTCCAACTCATGTTCCACAGCCAACATGTCATCACAATCTAGATCCCTGGTCCCTATGGTCAGCCTCCAAATGCAAAACACCCACCCGAGTATTGCATCCACCCACTCAGAAATGGGAATTACATGACAGAACACCAATTGCAAGTTTCGAAACAAACACATGTCCCTCACATACACCCAATGGGTGTCAGTGAATCTCAAAACCCATATCATGATATGCATGAAACCAATGAGATGATACTACACATTGAATTTCGATCAAAAAATATGTATTAAAGGAAACATAAATAGATTGAAAAACAAAGAAACAGAAATGGGAATGTACAAAAATGAAAAGAAGCATGTCCGTGAAAAAAAGCAAAACCAAAAATCATAATCCAAAGGAATGGTGTCCAAAGTCACAGTCCACAAAAGAAAATCCAATGGAAAATAATAATTGAAAGCCATTGCTCCATGGGTAAATTGTGAAAGAAAAAGAAAATCCAACAGTGAACTATGTACAGACGAACAAGCCAGAGTCCATTATCCCAACAAAAGAAATTAAACCTATCTAACAACACTAACTAATAAAATAAACTATATACAATAATGTGGCCCATTGTCCAAAAGGTCCAAAATAAATTAAAAAACAAAGGAAACCTAACACTAACTTCATAACTATGTACAAGGGCAGCGGGCTACTCTGACGGCTCACGTTTGGATGTCCCGGGCCAGGGCATCATCGAACTCCTGCTCAATGTCCCGGAGGCGGTCCTCCTCCATGGCCCCGAGGGTCCGCAGGGCCGTCGACGTGTCCACCTCCAACCCCCTGCGGATTGCCTCGAGGCACTCGGCCCGCCTCAGGGCCCTCCGCATGGAGTTCTCCGCCCTGACCATTGTGAGCCGTGCCTCTTCCGCCCGCTGCCGCTCCGCATCTATGGCGTGGCCCAACCGCTGCCACACGGAAGACACTCTCTGTCCTGGGTCCTCCTGCCCTCCGGCCGATGCCTGCCCCTCCGATGTTGAAGGCCCAGAGCCTTCATGGCTCCCACCACATTGCTGCTGCTGCTGTGCCTCTGCCCGTGCACTGCCTCATGCTGCCTGCACATCCTCTGCCGGCTGGGGTGCAGTCGTTGATGTGGCCACCCCTGCTGGACGTCCGACTCCCGACTGTGGCAGGGATGCCTCCTCCACCAGCCTGGCCGCACTGTCAGAGGCAGCTCCACAGGGCACCCAGGTGACTGATGGGTGGGAAGATGGCACAGAGGACGACTGGCGCGTAGGGGGTTCAGTTGAGGAGGGGGTCGTAGCAAGCCCCATCAAACGGAGGAATCCGGCCTGGGTGACCTGTCCCAGTAGGCTGACGTGGTCAACGAGCCATTCGAGATGACGTGCAGTCTCCTCATGAAAAGACTGCAGGTCATCTCGCATGGCCCGTTGACGCAACGCCACACCAGTCAGGACAGGCTCAACCCGGACCCGGATAGCCACGTCCGCATGCAGAGGAAGGCAGTTGTCGTGCGCTCATCCCCTGCCTGAAAACGGGTCTGGACGTAGGCATCCCTGCTGGTGCAAGATGATGCAGGGACAGGATCAGGTACAGGATTGCACACAGGCACCTCCGCGGCGGCCTGTGCTGCCTCCTGTCCCTGGTCCTGCACTGCACCAGTAGCACCAGTGGGATCCCCACCTCCAGACCCCGTCTCTGTTGCTTGCACGGCCTCCTCCTCCACCAAACCCCCCACCAACCTGGATGACTCCGTGCCATCTTCCCCCGTTGGGCCCTGTGGGGTCCCAGCTGCCCCTTCTGCTGCCGAGGAGTCCAACTCCAACCTCCGCCTCTTGGACCTCCCCCCGGCAGCTGCGGCCTGGGACACGGCACCGGACTCCTCACTCCCCGACGAGATGACAACATGGGAGGGGAGCCGGACCTTGCGTCTCCGGCTGGCGGTGGGATCCCCGCCGCTGTGCTCCACAGCACCTTCTCCGCCCTCTTCATCAGTTGACGCTGCAGACAGGGAGAAATAAAACACAGGCATTAGGGCACTGTACAATGGACACATACACACATGACAGTTGTACATGAGTGGCATTGGCAAACCTCAGACATGCCATCACAATCCCCAACACACATGTCATTTCAACTCGCACACATGAGCCATATCACAGCCATATCGCAACTGCCAGCACCATCCATACACATACAACAGCATGAGCAGGCAAAGCTGAGCCAGACATCACATGCAACACAGGAAGTGCACTACACATGTACACACACCACCACACTTGCATGCATGTGTACACCTCTGCCAAGTGTCACAGTGTTCAGATGGGCATCCATGTCACATCTGCCAATCAGGCTTCCACATCCCGCTGTCACATGCATCCATGTTGCATCACTGTTGCACCCTTGTCAAATACACACAAAAGCACATGTACACAGTGCTGATACATGCAGCTGAAAACAACATACATGTGTGACATCACGAACATGTCTACTTACATACACATTCATCCAAACATGTGTGCCCACACAACTGCATTTGGCATGCAAGCCTACACACACAAGCACCATCCATGTCTCACACATTACAGCCCTCGCATGTGTTAGCCTCACGGCCATGTACACCCCCACCCATTCTCGACCCCATACAAACAGATGTGCAACCTGCACACTACTGAAACATCACCACACGCACAGCTCAAAATCAGGATGCATATACACTTACCGCTCGACTCCAGACGGGTCTGCCTCTCAAGGACCTGGACGTGGAGCGCTGGGGATATGCGTTCCAGGAACCTCATCTGATCTTCCGACACGTGGCCCCGGTGCCCCTTGGCATCCGCTGCCTTCAAGAGGCGCCGGGCCTTGTTCAGGGTCCTGGACCTGAAGTCCTCCCAGCGCTTCTTGACATGTTGTAAGTCGCAGACTGCCACCCCCTCCGCATGGATGGCAGTCACGATGTCAGTCCAGATCCGAGTCCGTCCTTCCTTGTCGGCGCGGGAACTTCCGAAGAGGGCATCATACTGCCCCAGGACTTGCTCCACCAGGACACCAACTTCCCTGGCACTGAAGCTGGTGCCCCTCTGCCTCTCCGGCCGGGGGTTGTCAGTGGTGCCAGATGTTGCAGTGCCCGACATGACAACCCCAGAGGCAGGAGTGGGTGCGCAACTGGGTCCTGGGGCTGGGCTGTGGAGCGATGGAATCCCAGTCGGGAGTCTTCAGTTCCTGCAGGGGTGGTCACAGCAACAGCATCCCTGGCTGATATGCAGGCAGCAAATGGCAGGGCATGTGGGCAGCAGGCAGTCAGGCAGCAGCAGATGGCAGGTGGGAGCGTGCTCGGGGCTCTGGGGGGCAGTAATTCGGCCTTCTGGGCAGGAGCGTGGTTTTCCATGTGCTTATGCGTGGCCAGCTTGATACGGAGTGATTTGGCACGTGAAAATTCGGCACGTCAGCGTGTAATTCGAGGAAAGGCCCTTAGCGCGTTAGCGCGTCTGCACGCATACGTAATTTCATTGGACAGAAGGCCCCTCAAGCGCAAGCGCCCCTGTGACATGACGCGCACAGGCGTGCATGGGCATTTCAGCGCGCGTGAAAAACTGCACGTCCGCGTGTAATACGAGGAAAGGGCCCATGCGCGTAAGTGATGTGACGCGCGCGTTCATTTCCCTCAGCACGGGTTAAAGGTGAGCGGGCCCAGCAGTTCGCTGTACGTGCCTTTCGTGGAGACCGACGTGTGTTGCTGCTTCCTGTTGTTTCGCGCGCCATCACAACTTCACAGCTATCAAGGACGTATCTCTTCTTTTGGCGGGGGTATTGGCTACGTGTCTTTTTCTGCATCGCGCTAGTCAGACGGTGAGTCGCACACGCTCTTTTTCCCACTGCGGGTGCCCCTGTGTATTGCACCCATTTTCGATGTCATAGTAGCCTGCGTGTCCCACGCGTACGCGTTATTCGTGTTACTGGTTGTCACCGCGTACTGCGGGAGGTTGAATCCACGCACGTAGGCTGCAGGGTTGCGTGCACGGTTTTACTGCAGTTTTGGGGTGCCTGAGCGTTGCGTGACCCGTCACTACATCACCGGGGTCACATACAGCCTTGCAGGTGCAGGGGGGCTGTTAACATCTTGCTTCCCACCCCCTTCACCCCAATTGCCCAGGTCAATTGTGGTGTACATCTCCCATTGGCACCACTCCATCTGTGCCGGCACTACTACATCTGTGCCATGGTTGGGAGGCCAGCAAAGGTGAGGGGCGCCTCAGCTGGGCGTACTCCTCGTGGCGGGCGTGGTCAGGGACGTGGCTGTGGTGACCAGGGAGTAGGGGGACTCCAGGGTGTCCAGGGCGGCCACAGAGGGGGAAGAGGCAGGGGTGCGCCACTTGGGCACAATGTTGTGCCATGTGTCGGTGCAGTCATGCCGTCACCCCCTGTGGTTCCGGGGGATGCAGCTTCTGCATCTGGCACTGGTGCCCGTGTGACCCGGCAGTCCGTTCCATCGACTGCCACGGGCCCAAGGGTAGTGGTAGCTGCAGGTGCAGCTGTGGACACCGCCCTCCAGGCTCGGTGTCTGCCAGCGCAGGCTGCGTTGGCACTTGAGGAGCCCTTGGTAGATCTCCAACAGGCCAGGGGGGAAACCATAGGGGCAGGCCGGGCTGCTCAGACCAAGACACGTGTCCCTGGGGCAGGCATGTCATCTGCTGCCCCGAACAGCCGGGTGTTGGCAAGTGCAGGGGCAGATGCACCCAACAGCACCCCGGTTGTGAGTCTGCCAACCAGGACCGTTGCGGTCAATGACCCCTGCCACAGCTGATGTTGCTGCGCAGGGTCCATTAGTGGGCACCCAGCTGCCACTGACACAAGTCAGGCCTTTGGTCATCCCTCCACCTGCCACTCCCTTGGCTCAATCCACCGAACCCACTGGCCATACTGGTCAGGGCGGTATTAGCCAGCCAGGGTCTGTGCCACAGTCCAAGAGGAGGAAGGTTGCACCTGCAGCACAGGCTGGGACCCCACACACAGCCACGACCTCCTGCACGTCGAGGAAGAAGCCTTTCTGTAAGCAGGAACTGGACTTCCTCATGGACTACGTGCGGGGCCACAGCCGTGACATGCTAGTGGGTGCCAATAGTCAGACTACGGCTGCCCAACGTGACACCCACTGGAAGCATGTTGCGGAACATGTCAGTTCATTCGGCCATGAGGTGTGCACGGCGCAAGAGTGCAAAAAGCGTTGGAATGACATCAAACGCAGCACTAAGGCTAAGCGTGCCTCTAATTACAACTTGACTCTGGTGACTGGCGGTGGGCCTGCACCAGAGGAGGAAGAGCTCACTCCGCATGAGGCACTGGTTGCGGAGTTCATACCACCTGAATTGGTCGAAGGAGTGGGAGAGATGCTGGACTTTGATGCCCAGTCCAGTGAGTGTTGATGCGTGTTTGTTGAGGACTTGTGTGTTTCACTTGTGGGATGTGTTGTGCATGATTGCCGCTACATGTTACGTGTACATGGTTCTGATGTGTAAGTAATGCAATGCTTCCGTCATGCATGTCTCCTCTGCCTGCATGCGGGGACTCCATGTAGGCATGCTCCCTTGCCCCTCCTCCGCCACTCTGCACCCCAGTTCCACCTTTGCACTGGTGTTCTTCAGTCTTGCCAATGTGTACTTTCTTGTTCATCCGTCCTGTGTAGATGCTCACTTCCAGCGTAGAATCTGCCAAACATATGCCGTGTGGTACAGCCTTAGTACTTGATGCAGGGTATCTCACTTGTACTGTGCATAGGTCAGATGTCCTGCAGGGACATGAGTGCCCATTCATGCCCCATGTGCATTGCACGCATGCCCCTATGTGTCCTTGACTGGATGATCACTGTAATACAAGTCCTTGGTTACATACATTGCCTGCCATCTCATCAGCCTTCCCATGTCAACTGTGACTCAGTCCTGCATTGCACACATGTTTAGGGTCTGACAATCTGTGTGGCTCACAGGCCTCAGCCTGTTCAATGGCCAATGACTCTGTCCAACTGTTGTGTCTTCTTGACACGTGGGCGGAATCCAGAGTTTTCATCATGTGTCCTGCTAACTGTCCCATCATCATTTGCAGTGTTGTCACTTGAATCACATTAAGCTGTTGATGCCAGTCAACACTGCCTGTCAATGCACAGGTCTATGGTCAGCCTTTTGATACCATGCTAGGCATCCCTGCTTTGGTACTGGGGTGGAGGGGTGCTTGGCTTCTAGATATGGTACACATTGAATGCACAATGCACGTGATGTCTGAATTTGACATTGCACTGCCTTCACATTTCCTGGCACACACCATGGAGTCCTTGTACATGTAGGTAGTGAGTGGCGTACACATTTTCTGCACTGCATAGACCCACTTCCATGGAAACTGCCACCTTTCAACAGGTCTGATCACAGAAGCAAATCAAAGTTGACCCAGCATGCATGCTAGGTTATATGTTGTGTGTCACATGTCTGCCTGATGCGTTTGCTGTCGGTGTGTGTGTGTGTGTTGTGTGCTTCTGACATGTGTAGTGACCTTTTTTCTCTCTATTTTTCAGGTGATGACGCAATGGAGGCGGAGGATGGTGTTGTCATGCCAGACACAGGGTTGTTACCACTACATCAACCCGGCACTAGTGGGGGTCGTGGGGTGGTAGGCCACGAAAACCCCCAAGTGCTACAGTCCATCTTGTCTCTGGCTGCCTATGAGTCCAGCCTTGATGATGACTCTGACGTTCATGTTGAGTTGGATGAGCATCAAGTCCATGTGTCAGGGGTGAGTGATTCTGATGTGGACACTGCTCTGTCTGCGACACCTGCACTGAGGGATCAGACAGTCTTGGTTCCTCCGCCCGTGGTGGATCGGGACGCAGGGTCACTCTCCACACCAGTCACTGATGTGCCTGGGACATCACGTCGACGGGGGCATGTATTCGTGCAGCCGCGGCCGGTGCCAACACAGCGAGGACCCCCGGTCCTTGGGTCGCGCAGGGGTCAAGCCCGGCAACACGGTCGGCGCGCGCAACCGCAGTATACTGAGTGGGAGCAAGACATGACTGCCAATTCAGAACGGCAGGGGGCAGCAATGGAGAACATCGCTGAGAGCATGGAGCGTGAGGCCCAATCTGTGCTCCCCCCTGCTAGGCAGGTGCTTCTCCAGCAGCAGGCGGCACGGTCCACGGCCCGCTCGCTCAGGCTGGGCATGGCGGCCTCAGACAGGGCACGCCAGGCTGAAATGTCGTCTCTGCGTCAAGCAATTGCTGCTCACGCAGAGGCGCACATGGATGCCCTGAGGGAGGAGTATGCTTCCCTCAGATCCACTCTGGGTGTCCTTATGATGTCCCAGAGGCAGCAGGCAGAGGAGAGGTTTGCACAGCTTGAGCGTACAATCTCGGCTGAGCTACAGGCTTGCCGGGAGGTGTGCAGCAGTTGTCCAGCCAGGCCTTGCAGGAGGAACTCCGTGTTACAAGTGCTACCTTGCAAGAGGAAGCACGTGTATCACGTTAGGTTCTGCATGCAGGCCTACGTCACATCGCCACACAGAACCAGGCTCACCCGTCCGGCAGACTTGCTGCCGACAAGGGGCAAGCTGCGGCTAGGCGTGGCCAGGCTACTGTGCCACGTCCTCCTTTCCAGGATGAGCCAGACTCGGACGACCATCTATCTCCCACATAGGTCGGGCTGTGCAGGCGTTGAGCCCATGGAGGTTTTTTTTTTTGGCTCAGCATCATCGCATGTGGATGTTGAGCAGCACCCTGTACCTCCCTCTCCTGGGTGCCTCCCCTCCCCCCCGGGTCGTATGTGGCCATTTTTGATTTTTCTTTTAGCTTAGTTAGTTAAGTTTCTGTTTGATAGTTAGTTTAATTAGGTAATGTAGGTTTTCCATAGTTAGTGTAATTAGTTAATATAGTTTAAAATTGCTTGTCTATTGTGCTTTCATGTGACGGTGCGGTGCCTTGTGGCTTTTGAAGGCATCCACTGTCTGTTCCAGCTTGGCCCTTCAGGCTTGTCTTGTGTATGTGTTTGGTGCCTGGGGTCCTTGACTCACATATGCCACTCCTGCCTCCCTTATCCATGGGCTCGCAAGGATGGTTCGGTGTCACAAACTTTTACACAAGGGCTTTGGACTGTCATATCTGTGGCATGTCTGGTACTGTGTGACTTGTGTTTACACCCCTAGTGGGGATGATTTTGGTGTTATTGTCCACTGTTAAGCTTTTGCTAAATGGGGTGTTTCATGATTAATGTGTACATTAATTACTATGCATTGTGTAGTATGTTTCTTATCTTTACTGTAGACGTGCTTGTTGCAATTCATGCTGTAAATAGTGTTCCACACTTTGGATGTGAAAGACGGACTGATGGTGTGATTTATGCTGTGACTCTCTGACATGGTCAAGTAATGAGATGCCTGAAGAGACACACACAGATGACTTTGAAGCATTAATCATGTGTTTCATGCCCTTTCTGCAGGGGGATGAGCCTCCAGAGCACCTTTGCCAGCAGACATGGCCCATTGGATGACGGAATTCTGGACACGTTTGTTGGTGCCCACATGCACATGTGTGCACAAGCAGAGGCACAGGGATTGCAGACCTACATCCTAGAACTGCTGACGTGTTCCAAGGAACTCCAGGCAAGGTGAGCAGCACAGGGGGGCCACAACACAGCAAAGCTTGCACCAGGCGAGTTGCACATGCAGGCTTAGTCACAGCACTGAGGGTGAGCTTGAACGGATATTGGTGTTGAAGCACACAATGCAGCTCAGATGTGTTGGTGGTCTGATGGCTGTTGATTGTAAGGTTGTCTGGGACACCTGCAGGGGCAGTGGCACATACCCTCCGGTACACCAAGGTCCATCGAGGCACTTGTATCAACCATGTAGCCTTCCGAGACATGGAAAGGGGCAGCTCACAGGGACATACAACAAGGGACATACTCGGGTGCAGTGCCTCTCATTTCCATGTACTTTATGATGAATGCACTGCCAACTTTGTTTCGGTCATGGTGGTACTCAACTTGCTCTGAAGTCATGGCTTGCTATATGGGTCTGTCTGCTTACCCAGGGAACATTGCATGTTGTGTGAATTGTGACACATTGGTGTTCCATTTGCCACGCACCCACCGGCAGCTGACTTACTGCATTGACTGTGTATGACCCGTCAGAGGGGTAATGTTATATATGGGTACGAAGCATCTACACCAGATTGTCTGTTTGTAGAGTAGTTTGTTGCTATGGGGCATGTTTGGCGGTGTGTTTTTGTGTAATTGGCACGTACAGGTTGTTGACTGTGGCTCTCTTTGCAGCATTGCAGTGCTCCTGTAACCGGACCTGAGAGTGCGCAGGCAGGAGGCCAGCACTCAAAACCAGAGCTAAGTGTCTTGTTGTTTTTCTTTCAAACTGCTCTGCATAGGCATGCTGGGGGGTGCACCAATGCATGGATGTATGTGTGATTCAATTTGGTATGTTTTTTTCCACCTAATCACCCAGAATCCTATGCAATTTTGAACCCTGTACCCTCTACCCGGTGTTCCTGCTTCCCGTACCTATCCAAGCAACGTTCCCTAACCCTCTTTCCCCGCTGGGGTTGCGGATGCCTGTGTAAGCCCCGAACTTGCAGGTGCCAAAACCCTAGAGGGGGTGGTTGGTTCGTACCATTCCTAAGCCTGGACTACAGAAGGCCATGACAATGATGTCCAAGTTCGTTTGGATTGTGTATGTGTTCATGCAGGTAGTACATTTTCGTGCATTCCCTACTTTCATGTGTCATTCCTCCTCCCCTCTCCTGCCACTCATTCCAGTTATCCAGTGTGCCAACACCTGTCCCGACTGCATATCCCTGACCCTCCTTCCCCACCAGGGTCTCAGGGGCCTGTGTGAGTTTGACCTTGCAGGCACCCGGGACACAGTGGGGGTGGTTGTTTTGTGACACTCCTGCACCTGTTCATGGGACCTGTGACAGTACACATCCGTTCATGGTGCATCAGCCTATGTTATGTACCACACATGGTTCACATCCTGTTGTGACATTGTTTTATTGTGCTACCTTGGTTGTTGCATCTTTGTGGTAGTACTTGGCCTTTGTGAGGTACTTCTACGTCAAGTCATCTACTGGAGGGTGTTCTGGTTTGTTTTTATGCCTTGGATTTTGTGATTTTGGAAATGAGTGTGGATTCTGAGGGTGCTGGCACCTTTTTACACACAAGGTGGGAGATGGTAACGAAGGGTAAAGGTGATCCTGTGGCCAGGTGGAATTGAGGTTGAAGGCTCCGTGACCCAGGTACAGTTGTTCAGTGGGTCATGGTCATTTGTGAGGGAGGGGGGGGTTGTTGTTGATAGTTGCCTTGCCCTGCAGTGTGATGGGAACTCTGACATTGTAATGGTGGTATCATATGTACATGTTGTGTTCGCTGATCAATGCCTGTTCATGTGTTGTGTTTACCTTTCAGGTGCGAGGGGATAGTTGTGGTTTGACATGCTGGGGTGTACACATGGTGAATGTTCACATGTGATGTGTAGATAACACTGATGGTCACTTGATTGCACATGCATATGTTGAGTGCATGTCCTTGCAGACCCACACACTTGCACTCTGATGCACTACATCTACTCCCACCCTTGCATATCCACGTGTAGACTGTTTGCCTTCTGGTGCCCACTGTGTCCCTGCAGCACATGTTCTGTGACCAATTATGGATCCTTTACATGCCTAATTTGCTTTTTGATGTGGTCTGTCGCTTAGATGTAATGCTCAGGGTGTGCATCACACACAATGGCTGTTCACTCTGCTGTGCGCTGAGCAGTGTGTTGCAGGAGTAGGACACAGCACACAGAATCTGCAGTGTTGATTTTGCAATGCACAATGTGCATGTAGACAGGCATTCATTGTTATGTTACGTCTACAACTCTTGTAATGCATTTTGAAATGACTTATTTTGGGTGGGAGGTTGTTGGTCTGTCATTTCATCTGATTCCAGGTCAGGCATCATTGTCTGATGCCACTGTACATTTTGGACATGGCAATGTGTACCTTATTGTTACTGTGTTGGTGTATGGGTATTGCTTGCCATGTCATGTTGTGGTTTGGGAGGGTTTGAGTGACATAACAGTGATGGCCATGGCCTGTTTTGCAGGTGTGTGTGATGCAGACCTTGCATGTCAGGGTCATCTGCTTCTCAGCGCAACTAGCTGGGGGTAGATCTCTCTCCACGGCAGAGCCCTCCCTCTGGAACAGCCTTCCTGCCTCACTTGAACTTGAGGGGAACCATCTCCGGTTTGGGAAGCACCTCAAGACCTTCCTCTTTCCTTCTGCTTTCTCTCTGCCTCTCCCTTGCGGAATTCTTCACTGGAACTGCACTGGATCTGCAACTGGGCCACTCTCACCTACCTCGGTCCCTGGCCCAGCCACTCTCCACTTGCACTGCCTCCCTGGCAACCCCTGCACTGCGGTACTGTCTCTCTATCCCTACACCCCCCCTTCCCAGCACTTGTCTGCACTTACCTTTGCAGTTGCCACCAGCTGACCTATGTATTTGTTTTTTGGTCTACTTCCCCTGTACTGCACTCCCCCCTTCCCCTTGCACTTTTCCCTTCTCCCTACCCCTCCACTTGCACAATCTAAATGACACCTGGCCTAGTAGTACCGTTGTCTGTCTTCCCTTGTTCCCCCCTCCCTGCCTCATCGCACCTTGAAATACTTGTGTATAGGCCATATCATGTCATGTGTCATATGTGTGCCTTTTGGTCACAGGATAGCTTGTGTTTAAGTAGCTAGGGATGCAGACAATGTGCCACTTCCATGGCAACTATCTCAGGGTGGTAGGGTTGTGACAGTTGACTGTCTCTTTGTCATCATCGATTGTCACCTGGTATGTGCCAGGCCTGTGTGCACTCCGCAGGGGTGGGAGTTTAGGTGAAAAATGTGGCCACAAGCTGGGTCTGGGCTTCCTCGCCACGTGCCCTGTCCCCTCCCATGGGCAGCGCCTGTGCCTGTGGTTGGGGATGTGGGGGCACCACCATGTCCACCGGGACGCCCTGCCGTGTTGCAACATTGTGCAGGACACATGCTGCCACAATGATCCTGCACACTACTGGTGGTGCATAGAGTAGCTACCCGCCAGAGCGGTCAAGGGAGCGGAAACGTGACTTGAGCACTCTGAATGTGCGCTCCACTATGGCCCTAGTTGCAATATGGGCGGCGTTGTATCTTACCTGGGGTGGTGTGGTGGGGTTCCGGATTGGCGTCATCATGTGGTTGCTCATGATAATAGTTGAGATTATTAGGGTTTGGGTATTTGTCTGTGTGTGACTTGCATGCATGTGCAAGGGCATTTGTACTCACCTAGGAGCCATGTGTCGCCATGCTGCCCAGCTTCCAGGGCCTGGCTCAGGGCGGACATTCTGTATATGAAACTGTCATGGGTGGAGCCAGGGTAGTTTGCATAGACAGAGGTGATGATTCCCTTTGCATCACATACCACCTGTACATTGATGGAATGCCAGTGCTTGCGGTTTCGGTAGATGTGCTCAGTGGCCCTAGGTGGATGTAGGGCCACATGGGTGCAATCTATGGCACCAAGCACTTTGGGGAAGTGTGCCACCCTGAAAAAATCCAGGACAACGTCCTGCCTTTCTGCGGGTGTTCTGGGCATGTATATGTGCCTGCGGACTGAGGGGCGCGCTGTCATGATTGCCAGTACCTGGTGTAGGCAGCGTGACTGCGTGGCCTGTGAAACCCCCCCACTATGGCAGTAGTCCGCTGAAATGACCCAGTGGCCAAAAAATGCAGGACATTGAGCACCTTCTCCAAGGGGCTCAATGCTTGGGAGAAAGGGTGGGGGATGTAAGGTCATCTTCCCACTCCCTGACCAGGTCTAGGATGATATGGGGTGGAAACCTATACCTGCCCTAGACCTGGTCGTCAGGCATCCCAAAAAGGCTTGTCCGTGGTGCGAAAATGCGTGCCCTGACTATTCTCCTCCTCCTGCGGTGTCCCACGATCAGTGCTGCGACAAATGGGCATTCATCGTAGCTGTATATACATGTCTGTTGTTTGCGCGCACTTTTGTACTGTGCGCGGGGACGCGTCCGCCTGCCTTCGTGTGGCGGACGCATTGACGCCTGTGTGCGTCTTTTGCCGTGCGTGGGTTTTCCGTATTCGGATCCATGAATACGGGTTGTTCGCGTGCGTGTGGCCGTTCCGTGTAGTTCCCTGCAGTACTTCCCCAGTTACGCCTTCTTTTTCACACGTTATTCCCCATTCTGCGTGTTACGCCCACTGTTCCGCCCACTTTGGTTGTGTGCGCCGCGCTATGTGCGCTTTTGCTGTGCGCGTAGTGCACGCCGTGTAGGCCTGCATGTGCCATGGCTGGGCGCACGGACAGCGGGAAACACGCGCAGCGTCTTCCTTGAATCGCACACGTGCGCGTGTGCTGCGTTTCTCGCGCTTGCGCTCCTTTGCGCCTGCTTGCGCATGGATTTTCGGCGCACGTTTTTTCCATGAATCGGCCAGCAAATGCTGCAGGTCTAGCCTTTTTCTTTAATAGAATTGACTCTAAATACTCAATACGAGGGATTTCAAAACTACCATTGATTGGCCACTGAAGTTCGGAGGCATGTCTGGTTTGTCTGTGCCAAATATCATTAAACACTATACTTCCAATGACATGCTTACAGTACATAGTACACGCTGGCGACCCCTCCTGTGGTGCCGGACGGCTAAATTCCGAAGTTTGTCTATCACTGCGGAACGACGCCCTGAAGCAGGTAGACAATTTCCCAGGCATATCAAATTATTGGTGTTACCTGGTCAATAATTGTGTCTGCAGATACAATACGCCAAAATCAAATTATCAGGATTATTTAAGAGTCGGGTCACAACTCACCTGATCGATTCCTAAGGAGGTCCGATCGGATTACAAAGAATCTCACCTAACTAATCTTACCTTGTGTTTGGTGATTTCGGCAAATCTGCCTGCCTCGATAAGTGGACCCTCGTCAAGATGCCATCTCAGACCACACGCTAATCGTCCAGGGATCGGGTCGTGCAGCGCTGCTGAGGTGTCGCGTCTCCTTCAATGGGGCCCCTTTTTGTCACACCGTCCCATCCCGGTCCAATAGCGAGGGTCAACCTTCGATAATCCGGCATCAATCTTGAGTGTCCCTTTTCGGGCGCCAACTGTGAAAACAAAATCAAAATATCGAGGCTGAGTACCACGAAAGGAAATACACCAAACACGGGTTACAAAGGAACATAAAAAGAACTTTATTTTATACTGAACAGTTTTCCAAGAAAAGTAACAGATAGCTATCGGCCCTCAGTACAACACAACGAACTCCAGCGTGGTTCAGTGTGTTCAGTGAGAGACGCTGTACATTAGAATTTGTTGCTCTTTTATTCCATTTGCGAATATGATGTCCAACCCTACTTTGGGTTAATATTCCTCTAATACATTACTGATCTAGAGTTCATGCAGAGTTCGCATATCCACATGCAACTAGTTTGCCTTTAATACATACGTCAACAAGCCTACACGGCAACTGTGTATTTTGGGATTTCCCATACAGGTCTTCTCAAACATTAATACAATGTAGTTAAAAAAGTGTTCTTAGTTCAGTATTTTGATACATTGTTCTTAACATATGCTCGTGGATTTGTTTCTTTGCACGAGTAATCCTTTACACACAGGTCAGCGAAGGACAAGGTCTCAGTTCACGACCCCAACAAGTGGCCTGCAGGCAAGTTACATATTAATTACACACAGAGGTCAAGACGGCCATGTTGTATTTCGGAATGACATTGTCCACCATTTTAACTCACAGGGTGACTTTACAGAGAGAACCTAAAATGGCAGATTGACCTAAAATGGTGGCTTACATTGATTCTAAGGTCAGGACCTTGCAACACGTGTTTCTTCTCAAGTGGTCTGTAAGCAGCTTGGCGTAGGCCAATATACATATATTCGTTGCAATAGGAGGTACGATATAATTTCTCGTTTGACAAAATGGGAATGGGGAATGGCCCTGGTGAATTACTGGTCCCTCCGACCTCGGAATGGACCGGTAATTGCTCCATTCACCAGGGCGGAGTTGGAAGGGTTTTGTAGGCAGCCATGGAGCTAATAGCTCCATGGCTACCTCCAACCTCGTAATGAGGCCCATAGTCTCTTGTCAGCATTCTCAGGTTCTCATATCTTCTATATGTGTGTCAGTCCGATTTCTCATGACGTCACCATTCTTCTTCCTTCATTATTTTCTTGGCTTCTTCGGTTATTCCCTTCTGACAACCGTCACATTGTCTCCACTGTGAACATGGTTTTCTCAATGGATACCTTACTGTCCAGGTTTTCTTAGTTGTCGGCACTTTAATAGGTGCTGTTATTCTTTTAGGCACTGGGCAGAGCCCATATGCGGCTCTCTGCTGATTTAACTGTTCTTCGTACATCACATATTTTGGTGTGAACCCAATAGGTAATGGGAGGGGGGCAGCTGGAGTGGGGGTGACACTTGGCACTTCCTCTTCACCTACATGAAATAATATTCCAATGAGGGCCTTTGCAACCACATGGGCATTGCTGCTCCACAAAGGTATAAGCTCCTAGAACCAGGTGGTATGACTGCTACAACCAAAATGTACTGGTTTCCGTAGGGGATTTTGGGATCGAAAGGACTTACAATGGTCATACCTATTATCTCGAAATTTGAGCGGTTCTTGGTGGCTCAGCCATACTTGCTGGATTCTCAGCAAAAGTGGCAGGACCAGGCACATTCTTTTGATCTTTGATCCCATCTGGGTCCAGTAAAAATAGACAGACAGCCTGTAGCCACCAGGTCTGCTCCCCAAGCTGCTTTCTATGCCCTAGATCGTGTTACCACAGCAGTGATTGTGGTGTCTGGTTTATCATTTCCTAGCTGACAGTCTCTCTGAATTACATCTTTAACAGCAATGCACAGCTGTGAGATTTCCTCCCTCCAACTGAACTCCATGATAGGCAGTGGGCACTGCGTAGGACCATCAAATCCCCTGTTCTGATCTGGTCCTCTCAAACCCACTGTCATCAGACAGCAGTGCTACTCGCAGATGTATCACAAAGCTTGGGGACTTTGCTCCCATTAATGAACATGTGGTCCTAAAAGATCTCTGTTTTAGCAGGAACTGGGGCCTCAGCCCCGGGACCAGTGGCAATTCATTGTCAAAGACACCCACGTTGACTATTTCTTCTTCTACCTTCTCCATGAACGTAGCGCCAACTAATGCCGACTTGGGTATATCCTTGAAGGCAGGATCTCCATTCATAAGTCTCTGATATCTTCAGGCAAGGATTCCTTCAGGGTGTGTGAATGTGGGTGCCCCACTGCTAGGGGTGCCTTCACTTCTTCTTTCTGATGGAGCAGATGATATAGGTGACTGGAATGTTCCCTTATGTTTTGAGGCATTTTCTCAGCAAGTGGGTGCAGCCCTTTGTTCTTACCCTCCTTAGATTTACTTTTCCCAACCCCCCATTCATCTGGTTTGGATCCACTAGACACAGCCTGTTTATGGTCATGAGTAGCCACAAACCAGTTTGCTGTCTTTACAAGCTCCTGAGGGTCTATGATACTCGTGTAAACTAAATGCTGGTGTAACTCCAACTCAAATTGTTTAAGCATGCCCTCCCATGCGATCAGATTACACAGTTCCTCAAATGTGTCAACTTTGTTACCTGTGACCCAATTGCTCAGATATTTCAAGTACTGATGTGTTAATGCCTCAATAGTTTGACTCCCTTTTTGGTGAGTTCTCTAAAGCTCTTGATGTATTGTTCTGGGGTTTTGAGGAACTTCTTGAGGATGGCAGCCTTCATCTTTACATAGAGAGGCATCTCTTGTGGAGTCAACTGAATAATTGCATCAGTTCCAACCATTGGTAGACCACTCATAAGGGCTGCACCCAGCAACTCCTCTTCCACCACCTCAAGGCAGAAAGCTAACTCCAGCTTTGAAGACCAGTCAAAAATGTCCTTCCCCATCTCCTACAGCTTGACTAAGTCATTGGGGAGGTGATGTTTAGACTTTCCTTTGGAGCAACTACTGGACAAGCTTCCTCCCCCACTAGAAATGTGCCTGGCTTCCTTCTGGGCTCCAAGTTCCAGCGTGTGTAACATCACATAGTCCATTTGCTTTTGTTTTTCCAGAGCCATCCTCCTTTATTCTAGGAGGTACAGCCTGTCAGCTTCGAGTGCAATAGGGGTCACTCATAGCCAGGCTGAAGCACGGAATCTACCTGATGATTGCAATTTGCATGTGACTCAAGACCCTTGGGATACCTCCACTCCCGCAAGGTGGGAGGGATGCGGAGAAGTGCTATCACTGTCTCTGTCCTCATCAGTTTCCACATACCCAGATGCATGGGCAACAGAGCTAGGGAATCCAGCGTTGTGCTGGTCCCTTTGGAGCGCGCCATCACCCTAGCTTCCTTGAAAGCTTGGAGGCATTTGAACAGTGTGCCTGTCTTAATTTTACTGCCGTGAGGGAACTCCTCTCTTGACAGAGGTCACACAAGACACTTGCTATCAAGGTCTGCACTATACTCATGTCGAGTTCAATGGATGTTAAAATACGTTGCCAGTAACGTTAACTGCACATTTTTATTTTGGCTGGCTGAGCTGTATGCACAGCCTGTTTCAAATGCCACGACTGTCACCCGTGTGGCAAATTTTATTCTATTCCACAGGAGTACACAGATGAATAGCGATCAAATAGCCCACTCAGCCCTCACACATCTACAAACCAAAACACAATGCAATCACAACGTTAAAACAGCGACAGTTAAGAGATATACTCCTTTGCCTTTTGTGGTAACATGGGCGGAGGGAAGGCTAATTCCTAAGAAGGGTGTGAAGGTTAACTAATAGTCACACAACCATCACAGTATCACAGTCCAAAATAAAGGGAAAGTCTAATCAAGGTTCTACAAATATATATATATATATTTTTTGTTTTTTATCAGAGACACAATCTAAAGCAGAATGAATAGAAAATACTGTACAAAAACCCACCCAAAGAACAGAGAAGATTCAACAGACCGGAGAAAGTAGCAATCTGAGCCTTGTTCCAGGGGTGGTATGTAAATGACTAGCCACAAAAACAGAAATATGATGGATGAAACCAGGATCGATAATGACCTAACCAGTCTCTAGGGCCCAATCAGACTGAAGAGAGAGTGCAGAGTCAACAGTACCTGGATTCAGTTCTTGGTGGGATGGCGGAGGCATCTAAAATAGATGCAAGCAAATCAAGCTCAGTCTGAGCATGTTGGAGTGTGTGGGCTGTAAGGGTGTCGAAGAAGGAATCTGACACAAAGCTGGCATGGATTTGGTTATAGACTTTTATTCCTATGTGAAAAAAGGTCCTTACTATCCCTAACTTCTAAGAGGGGATTCCCTGCCTCAAAACTAATACTAACACTAAAAGGTTCAGTCAGAATGTCCGTCAACACAAATTCCATCGTCCTCTGTCGAAACCTACTTTTATTCCTCACACTATATAAGGGTAAACTAACAAAAAGTTCCTTCTTTAAGGAGAATGGCTCGATTCCCTTTCTTCTTGGGTAATGTTCAAAAGATTGTTCTCTCAAATCAGTTACCACCAGGTGAATGGCTCACTTCTACTGGTGCGGCTCCTTATACTCTTCAATAGAACCTGGGGGGATGATTCCCTTCCCATGGTATGATTTGGTACACTACACAACAATGCCAGGGGGAATGAATCCCCTACCCTGGCTTCTTTATCTCTACTCTGCGTTCAGGGGCAAGAGAATGCGTCCCTTCTCTTGGCATTCTTTGGCACCGTTCAACACACGCCCAAGGAGAATGAGTCTCTTCCCCTCGTGTCTCTGGTTCAATACTCACTTCTGGGCCAAGAGCATGCCTCCCTTCTCTTGGTATGCTTTGGTGCAGTTCAGCACAAGACCAGGGGGAATGTCTCCCTTCCCCTGGTCTTTATCAGAATTCCCTATATGTTACCAGGAGAGTCACTGCCTTCTCCTGGTATGACTTGATATATTTCTTTATCAATGCTTTCAACTTCATATACACTTTGCCACTTTGACTGGTTCTTATCAAAGTCTGAGATCTTGTCTGGGTCACAGATCCTTCTCTGATGAGGAAGGTTTCATCTGATGCTTTCCGTCTCTAGTTTTGTATCCCAGTCCCTTCTCTGGTGGTCAGTGTTTTTCTACTCCCACTGTAACAAGGAAGATTTCCTCTGATGCCTTCCATCTCTAGGTTTGGGCCCCAGACCCTTCTCTGGTGTACAGTGGTCTTCTGAGTGCCACTGGGAGGAGGAAACATTCATTTTGTGTCCACACCGGACCTCCCGTACTCCCCTTTACCTTCATGAAAGGTGAGGAACTGGTCCGGGACTTCCAGGGATGGGTCTTCTGCTCTGCTTCTTCCAGGCACCTTCTCCTTCGGCGGCTGGCTCCATGGCATTCTCACAGATCTCCCACTTTTGCGGTCTTGGTGTCTCTGTGGGACTCCTCGGTCCACATGGCCAAGGTTATGCCAGCACTCGTCTTTCCAGGATGGACATAGCGGTCTACTGAAGCAGGGTCCCCGGTCAAGTCTCGTAGCGTCTCGCAGACGTCTGCTGCTTTTCCTGCTTCTGTTGAAATTCGGATCTCCTGGGTTCCTCACTCCTCAAAGACAACGTCAAGTCCATATTCTGTTTTCTTTATGTAGGACTGGTCCCGCCTCCGCCTATTATCAACACCTGCAGTGTATGATCGGGGAAGCTCTTTATGATTCTGGTGAGCCACATCGTGGCACTACTTTAATGTGTAATCTTCACACTTCTGATCCTCATCCTAGTCCTACCTAGTTGGTTGGTTTCATCACTATGGCAATAGTACATATGTTTGCTCGCTAAGGAAGGATTATAATAGAAGTGTAGGACTAGGGAATGTGTATGGGTGATGGGATTGACAGGGTTGCAACCCAGGTGGTTGTCCTTCTCCCCATAGAGGTCCATCTGTATTAAACCACTCCTAGGGGGACTATTGGGTAGCAGCCTCACCTCCCTAGCCTCATGAGAAGGGACTCCCCCTTGGTGAGAAGTGAAGACAGCTTGTGAATCGTCACAGATCCCAAGCAACAATTGACAGTTGAGTAGAGATGAAGGTGATCACTCTGTGCAGTCAAATGGTGGCTATCAAGGGTGCAGGTCAGGGTGGTGCAAGGGTTGCTTTACAGTTGGCAAGGCTGAGTCTGGCTTTAGCTACCAGCAGGGGTTGATGAGTGTTGCTACAGCAGTTGAAGTGGTGGCCTTTAATGAACAGCACACATGTGCTGCTCTGCTCACCCCAAAGTCTAGCTGCATTTTTTTTATTTTTTTTATTTTTATTAGAACCAGTGTCAGCCATGAGCGAGCAGGAGGGTGCACTGGGATGTCAATGCTGGCCATGGAATTGGCCCCTATTCATGTGAATGAGTAAAACAAATTGAAGATGGGCTGCATATGTGTGAAGGATTGCCATCTGGAAACAGTTTAGAAGCTCTGGCCTTTTTCATTTTTATTAGTAATTGGGGATGTTCACCTACCTTATTGGCAATTTTGATCACTTTACACATGAACACCAGTGTGTGTGTGTGTGCACATGGACAGAGAAGGTAACATGACCACCCTAATTAGTATGGCAAGAAGATTGAAACAGGGTTGCCTACTGGCCCCATTTTATTCCTCCTTTCCCATTCTGACCTGGGTGACGCATTTATTGATATAAACTACTTCCGGCCCAAATTAAACTACCTCCTGTACACCGATGAGTTGATCCTTATGGATTACACCGCAGTGGGGCAGCAGCGGCAGTAGAAAGCTTTGGAGTCTTATGTTGATAAGAATAGACTAACAATAAAAGTGCCAAAATCAAAAATGGTGTCTATCCACAAGTGCAGGGGAAAGTTGGGAGGCCAGTTTAAGTGGTCTATAGGGGGAATGTGTTTAGAGAAAGTGGATAGCTTTACTTGCCTCAGGTTCGCAATTCTCGCAAGAGACAATTGCCTTAAGGAAAAAAAAAAAAGATGAAGGTCTTGGCTGCTCAGGGATACTTGTCAATAAGAAATGTGACACTTCTTAAAAATCCCTGCAAGAGAGTTTTATTGTAAAAAGGTGGTCCCAGTGATGACCTATGGTACAGCTGTTTTATTCTTTGCCCTTAAAGAACAATGGGGTAAGCTTGAGGGAGCCTTTTGGAGAAGAGTACTGGGGCTGTCAACTAGTGTTCTGGCCGCTGTCCTAAAGTATGAACTTGGTCTGGTCTCGTTGGAAGCAATAACTAAATGGAAACACTTACATTTCCTACAAAAGATTTGTACAGCGGAAGACGGTTCGATTTGGAATCTGATAAAGTAGACTAGACTCAAATTCCCCGGATTGTTTGATTGATTGGTTCCATCAGTGCCTGTAAATTTTTGTTGCCATTGATTCATCATTGGATTACCTAGTAACGCACCCTCGTAAAATAGAAAAAGGTTGTGACAGGTGGGTTGGATTGTTACAATCGACCAGGTGAGGAAATACCATTTATATACAAACCTGTTACTAGAAGCCCGACCCTACAACATTTTACCACATTACCTTTGGAGATGTCCGGGGCAATACTGACAATCCCAGTGCTTACCCTTTAGTCTGAACCTGCTTCCCACAAATAAAATATTGGGTGCACCTGGGGGAATAGACCTATCTTTGAGCTAATGTTGCTTCTGTAAAAAGGTGAATGCTACAGAAACTGTTTATCACTTGGTGGCAATTTGTCCTGAACTCTCAGAGATGCGTGAAGCACAGTTCTCGCATCTTTTGAAGGATTTTAGAACAGCCCATATGGGCTGAGTCTGGTGACGCATCTTCACAGACAAATCCTTCTAATGGCCTTTGGCTGCTATTCGCTTTATGAAAGAAGCTCTAAACCCCAGAAAAGTATGCCTCTTGTAGAGAGCCCTTTTAGATCCCCATTGATTTGTAAGGTACTGTAAATATTAAAATTTCGTTTTTTGTAAAAATGGGCTCAAGAATCTTTTAAGAATGTTTTAAGACTGCTGTTAAATGCAAATTTGGTAATTGATTTGCTTTCTCTTTGGTATGTCTAGGTGTTAATAGAAAGGCTAGGATCGTAATGTGCGCAAATATGGAATTCATTACTAACTGATGATTTGTTGATAACACTGTGCTTATATGTGAAAAGTTCCTTGAGAACTAAAACACATAAATATAAATAAATAAATAAAACAATGCGTGTGTAAACCATTCCAGAAAGTATAGTCGGTTAACCAGAATCCACTTTCAGAAAGCGCAATGCCAAAAGCAAAGTTAAAAGCTGCTACACCAGTGTTCTGATCTGCAGTTCTTGTTCTTGAGTGACACAGGACAGGTTCAAAGGTTCAAGGTGCCCTGTCTGGCAGCTGCTGTGACAGCAAAGTCACTGCAGACAGAGAGTGCATTTAAATCTGCACCTAAGATGCTAAACCATAATAATTATAAAGAACTATCTACCTGGTGACAGGATATTGTCTAATAATAAGCCTTACGTGTGTTTTGGTATTATTTCTTATAGTTCACACAATTACTGAAGCCACAACAGATATGTATCATACATATTTCAACCTGTGAGCTCATTTCAGTTATGGAAATGCATTGTCAATTCTAGCCTGTCTGCCTGTCTCTTCTGCAGGGCAATAGGTAGGCAACATGTAAATATTTGATACTTCAAGAGGTTGGATAGCACATCTCCAACCCAGGAAAACCTCAGCAGACATACTCTTGGGAACCATAATTTAAAGAGTTGCATCAACAACAAAGGGGCCAGCTCACACCAGAGCCCTTGATTATGTAGGACTGCGAAGGAGGTGGAGTTAGAACAGTCAGAGTGTAGAAGGGACCGGAGGGAGGATTCCTCCACCTTGGTTTTCTGTGGGCTTCTCTTTCCTTCCTGCCTCCTTCATTTCCTGCAGAGACGAGCACATTGGGTATGATGCAAGAAGGAAAATGTCTCTTGTATCCTTGACATGGATTGGACCTCTTAACACAAGGTTAATTTTATCTAGTCTCCTATTACATTTTATCTTTATAAGGAAGGGGTCTCCAACTCCTTCTTTGATTCATGTTGGAAATTCTGAGGATGGTATAATTATTTAGGACCCTGTTGGGGGAGTAGTCCTTTCCAAAGCCCTCAGCCATAGGTGAAGTCAAGGCAGAGGCAAGCTCTGCTCCCTATTCATATTTAGGGACCTCGGGGGGTAATTACTGTTGCACTCTCTGCCAGCTGCAGCAGCACCCATGCTCCTCACTGGAGGTGATGAACTTGTGTAGGTGTAAGCTAGCCTACTTAAACTTAGAGTGAAAAGGAAAAAGACTAATATTCTCCATCAGCCCCTAGTTTGGGACTCACAGGACCAGAAGATATGAAGTAGCTGGATTCCTGTATTGTGCAGCTTTGAATCATGAGTCAAACTTGTTCAAAAGCCTTTTATCATCATGGCCAATGTTGCTGCTTTTAGCACTCTTTTCAGACTTCTTTGAACCACTGTTTTGCACTCATTAAAGCAGCACAACACTGCATAGCATCAATAGAGCAGCTCACTTGTTTGGCTCTAATACCACAACTTTGGATGACATAGAAGAAGTGTTGAATATTCTAACAACATATGAAACCACCAGGATCACTGCATCAAATTGTTCTGGACCTCATGAACCAGTGGAAGCATTGTGTCACTTGTCGACAGCAGTAACCTTCATCTCAAACCAGCTTGAAATTTGAACTGACACTTTTAGGCTCACTGAACTGCATCGCTCGAATTCCACCTTTGAACCACACAGAGCTTGGCTTCGAACCAAATTAAACACTGACTAGCTGCCTGGACCAGCTTGACACGCCACCTCAGAATCTGGTCCAATACACAAAGGCAGCATCCTATAGGTGGGTTCTACATTGTTGAACTGCCCAAGAACATATAAGGGTACGTTCGTGAGTACTAGTCATATGGTTCACATTTGGGACCCTAAGAGACTGATAAGCCACCAAAGCATATATTATTAAGAGACATTGGGCCTCATTACGACCCAGGCGGTAAGTTACCGCCTGGGTCGTACCTTTACCACCATGGCGTAAACTACGTTTACGCCATGGTGGTTGGCGGACTTACCGCCCCATTCCGAGGTTGGCGGGGCGGTAAGTCCCCAATCCCCATTTACCCTTCCCCATTCCCATTTTTGCCCCATAGGGCATAATGGGAGTGGGGAAGGCGTTAATTACGCCACCGTAAATTACGATGGCGTAATTAACAACAAGGTCCCTTAGCGCCATGGATTTAAAAGCAGGTGTTAAATCCTCCATGGCGCTAAGGGACCTCGGAATCAGGCGGTAAGGGTCGGCGCTGTTTACGCTGCCGTAAACCCCTTACCGCATGGGTCGTAATGAGGCCCATTGTTGCAATGTATTGCCCTCCACCCCTGATACAGTACCCAGAGTGCCTGCTATGTCTACTTTCTGCAATTTCTGCTCTTTCCACATGGGTGGGTTTTGGTTTTTGTTAGTGTTTTTACAGACAGTTACATGGTATTGCTGTATGTATTCAAAGTATATATAGTTATAAAAAACCTTGATAGGACATTTCTTTCTGTTTGGACTATTGTACTATCGCTGTTTGAGGTGTTACTGTTATCACATTCACACCTCCCTTAAGATTATCGCCTGCTCTCGGCCCACGTTAACAAAAAAGGCATAGGAGGTATATCCCTTGACTGTGCCAGTTTCACCGTTATTATTAGGGTAACTGTTGCTTTGTAGTAGTTTGAGGGCTTAGTAGGCCGTTTAGCCATTAATCATCCCTGAACTCTTACAGGGCAGTGGTCATTACGTCACAATATAAATGTTAGGCATCGACAGATTAGGAGAAAGACTTTACATGTGAAATAGGGATGACATGTTCCCAATCAGAAAAGGAACATCAATCTCCATTGATATGAAGTGCCATACATTACAGAGGAAGAGAGGCGGCCAAGGGAATTTTGTGATAAGTGGTGTGTGATGCTACGAATGAAACTGAGTGGATTACGGGAGTAAGCTGTGACTGACAAGCCGCTGTAAACGTCAAGCCACTCTTTTTATTGCCATGAATAATCCAAATATTTTTTCTGGGTAATTACTTGTTGGATGTTCATTAAATAATTTTCTGACACACATATCAAATGTATACTCATTGCAATAACCCATGCAAAAGAATCCCTTTGAGTTACTCAGCCAATTCAATGACTAAATATTACATGAGTTGAGCTTGTTGGTTGCCAACATGACCGTCAATCTGGATTCTGAGCATCCAAAGGCACGGAAACTGCTCTTCTGAACACCTGTGAAGAACTGTTTGATTTTAACTCTGTGACCAGCTGTTCTCATTCTACTTGATCTCTCCTCTGTATCTGACATGGTCAACCATTCCATCCTCATAAAACCTCTCCACAATACCCTAGGTATCTCATAGCAGGCACTGGACTGGCAAGCCTCCCTCCTCGATGACCGTCCTTCCCAGGCAATCCTGGGCTCTTTCTCCTCTGCCACCTCTATCCTCACCTGTGGCATCCCCCAGGGCTCCAACCTTTCTCCTTGGCTCTTTAACAACTATTTTGCTCCACTTGCACACCTAATTTCCACCTTCTCCCCTTATTTCCACTGTTATGCAGATGACACACAACTTTTCTTCAAACTTCCCTCTTATTCTCACCTTACTTCCTCCATCATTCTTGACTGCCTATCTGTCATTCAGTCCTGGTGTGCCTCCAATGATCTCTGCCTCAACGCTAGCAAGACTGAGATCCTTCTCATTGGGACTCCTGCTCCCTCTTTCTTCCCCTCACTCTGGCCACCCTCTATGGGTTTGTACTCTCTGGGCTAAACTGCTGCAATAACCTCTTCCTTAATCTATCCTCTTCCTCTCTGCGTCCCCTCCAACTAATCCAGAGCAGGGCTGGAAGACATATCGTTGGTTTGAAGCCCAGGGATCACATCTCATCAGCCCTAAAATCTCTCCAATGGCACCCTATTGCTGCAAGCATCAAATTCAAATCTCTCTGCATCATACATAAGGTTGTCTGGGGCCGTTTTTCCCTGGTTTCAGCAAAAGTCAAAAGTTATTTGCGGGTTTGTGGCTTGGCGAAGCGTTGTTCTTTATACAATTCCACACTGTTTCACCAATCTGCACCACATTTTGCATGGTTACCAGTTATGACCCCCCTGATATTACTGGCTACATGACATTTGGACACCCCTCCCCTTCCCCTGGATTTCAGCACCTTCACACATGAGACAGTTGCCGGGAATCGGTGAAACATCAATGTGGTCATAAAAGGACCTGTCTAGAGACAAGGAACAAAACTTGAGTTCCCTATGGGACCTCAGAAACCACATTTTAAGGCCATAGGATGCACCGCTTCCAAGATATTTGCACCTCAATGCACCAAAATGAACTGCACCATGCCAGGGTGAGGCGACAGGTGTAGAGAGAGTTCAGAAGGACCCAGTATGCAGCAGCACACCGGCTCTTGCCTCCCCGAAACGTCTGCTCCGAGTTATGTCAGCCAGCCACATGCACACATTCTCACTTCAATTCACTTCAGAGTGCAAAGCACATCAACTGATAAGCGACTTGGAACAGCGACTGACAGGATAATTGATTTTCAACAATTGATGAGTGTTGTCGTATCTGTCCACAGAACCCACTTTCCGATACCACCCTCAAGTCTTTCCACTGTGTGATAGGCTCCTTTGAGTAAATTATGCCAGGCCAGAAAAACATCTTTGAATGCAAGAAATTATTTTTCAAATATAAAGCAACACAGGCTGTGAACTAAAGGTTTGCCTGCCCTGGTCTAGGTCAAATATGGAAACTCAAATAAGTAATATGAATGTAACCCACAGAGTATTTCTGGGTTAAGGAAATGAGTCTGGACATTCCAAATTGTTAAAGGCCTGACAATAATAACCCTAGACAATCAGGCGCATGTTTTTTTTTTTACCACGGTTTAGTGATTTTTAATCAAAGAAAGGTGACTTTGCATTGTTATGATGATATTGAATAATATTGAATATTGAATGTGTAGAAATGATTGAGTTGAAATGTTTGTTTGTACTTATTTAATGTGAAAAGTTTACTTGTAAACTATAACACATTAAATACATAATAAAAATAAATGAATGTCCATGCAGAAATCCTCTGCTTTAAAGCATATTTAGGAAATACACGTGTTTCAACCTGACACCAGGTTCTTTTCAAGGCCAAATTAATAAGTCGGATACGCGCAATCAATAATGAGTAAAAATGCCTGAGAAAGCCCCAAAAAGAGCTGTGTCTGAGCCATTCTGATCAATATGAAGGTGGAAGCACAGTGATGCTGGACAGTTCAAAACCAAATGATAGAATTGGCATACAATAAAATATAGTTGAGCAATGAAGAAATACCGATTCAGCTGATTGCCATTCAGAATCAGAAATATGTACATCAAGGTGCCACAAGTGTGACAACAGGGTTAGATATACCGTTGAAGTAAAGCAGAATAGTTGCCTGAAGAGAACGGCCTTTTGAAAGCTGGTTCTTGCTGAAAGGCCATTCTCAACTATTCTGATATAATATGATGAGTCATTTATAACACACCTGTACACAAGTGATTCTAGGTGAGACAAGACAAGGTCGGGAAGACAGCGGGAGGACAAAACAAACCATCGTACTTGGCCTTGTGTCATTCAGATCGTGCAAGTGTGGGGGGAGAGAAAGGCGAGAAGTGCCAAGGGAGGAAAGGGAAAGTGCAATCAACTGGTGCTTACAAGCATGTCTGTTGAATATTCAATCTAGCATGAATGATTGAACCTTTGAAATTGATAGATGAAAATGTTCAAATATCTCTCCCTCTATTCCACTGTACTCTGTTTTACTCTAACTTTCTCCTCTCCTATGGCTCTGTTCTCTCTCTCTCTCTCTCTCTCTCTCTGTCTCTATGTATCTCCTGCCCCGATTGTACTCCCCAGTACTATGAAACCTCCTCCCCGTCAGCATCAGACTCGCCCCCACGCTCCTACAATTCAGAAAATAACTCAATACCCACCTCTTCAAGGAGTCTCTCCTCCTCACCACCTAGGTCATATGAATTAGACACATTTATGAAATTTGAATTTATGGGCTCCCGCTGCCCAGACAGATATAAGAACATGCCTCATACGTACGTACAATAATTGTTCAAGAAGTTGGTAATTTTCATATTGTACCAATTATGAAAAAAGTAGGCAAATTAGATTCATTTGATGGTGGAGAATCAACACTTTTCCGTGTTTTCTGGGTTATATAAGCATGAGTGGTTGGGCAAAATCATATTTACATACATTTCTCGGGGCTGCTTCAGCTTACTTTTCATTTCCTTAAAAAATGAAAACTTTGTGCCCGAATCATGAGTTATGTAAATCGCTCTCATAGAGCCCATTGTCTATTTTCCATTACCATCCTGGTCGGGGAGGCAACCAATCAGGTTGCTCAGATCGCAGGCTGAATCCTGCAGTCTCACTCTGGACATCTTTAGCCCACACTGCCTTCCCTTCCTCTTCAGTCCCCAATCCCTGGCCACCTACATGTCCCAATTACCTGGTTCCTTTGGTGGCAGCACGGTTGCTGCTGCTGACGCTCCATGTTCCCCTCCATGTGGTGCGCCATATTGCAGCTCCACAGTGACCAACTTGGGTAAGTATTTTTGTTTTAATTAATGAGATGAGACATATCATTCATTCAAACCAAATACATCGATGTTAGCACCTTAGGTTTCCGAGTTGGACACCCAGGGTGCTAATGGCAATAACATCTAATCCAGTCCACGGGGACAGGTGGTAATGGCACCGGGGCCATCGTCAACTTGGGCCTGAGCTCTTACCATCTGATCTGGCACACCAGATCGAGTGTTATTGCAATATTAATGGGCATCTGTTCAGCCTTGTTAACTACACTGATGTTGAAAGGTGACAGTTGAAGTGCATCACATCCCTTTGAGGCTGGGACTTTAGAAAACAAGGTCAGCTCAGTTTTGTATCTTTCTAAAAAAACGTAAATTCAGCCTTAGTGGAATTTAAGTATATATTTATTTTAGAATATCTCCTGAAATGCATCCACTTGTGTGGACATCTCGTTATCTCAGAGGCCTTGTCCAAATGGCTCTTTGTTCTTTGTACCTAATGTGTACTTATGATGAAAGACAAACAAAACATATTTACTCCAAATGGCCAAGGCAAATCTCCTGGGACACTTAACCTTTTGATCATATTTGCAGGGCAACAACTGAAGAAATCAGCGTGTCAGAGCTTTCACTGATAGCTAACAAAACAACCAATGATTTTGTATGTAAACATGTGTTCCCTATTGTAAGGTTTAGCATGTACCCATCATTGTGTAATCACAATAGGCTTCTATTTGCATACATGAACTATCACTTTTATACTTCAAATATAAATATTCTTGAAATAATAATAGAAGCTTACAATTGCAGTTGGAAAAAGAAAAACACTGTTTCCATTGGAGCATTTCTGACACAGGTCTTTTCACTTTTTTGGATATGCAGTTCCATAATTTATAGGGGGGTAGTAAAAAGTACCCGTTCTCTGGAGGGGGTATCTGCATTTCTTCCCCCTATATAGTTGGGGTAGAGGCACAGAGGACCTGAGCCAAGGCTCTCAATTGGTAACACTGGACAAGCAGCCAGGCTAAGACTCTCATGAGGTGATGCAGGCTGGTTCTTAAGTACAGTGAATCCCCAAGCCCCCACAGAGAAATGTCCACACACTATGGTATGTGCTAACACAGTCATTTTGTCACTACCATCAAGGTTTAGATAAACAAGGTTCAAGTTAATATACACATTGATATATAACCCAGTTTGTACTCAGGCAACGCTATCCTAATAATGATAATTATATACACATGTATGTGGTACCACAATATATTTTAGATTCAATTCAGAATGCACCAACTGCTAGCAGTTATTAAAAAGCATAGCAATCATAAATCAAGGGATACTGGCATAGATATTACTGTAGAAGGGCAGGTTAGAGTAGGAACATTGACAGAATACTTTCTTTAACGTAGATAGGCAAACTGTGTGAGGGCCCCCCACCTGCGCAACCTGTAAGGAAAAGGTTAAGGTGTACTTTATCTTGTCTATTACAGCCCAGTCCAAATATGTTCAATAATGCTCTACTTCTTTTTATACAGAACCCACTGCCCCAAAGTACTTGGGAAGCCACAAGAGAACAGGATCCACGACAAAGCTGTGACCCCTGGATGATTCCTGAGGATGGAAGATGCTTAACCTAGTCACAGTAACCTGGGTGCCTTGGCAGGGGAAGGGGTGGAGTTTCTTAATGTTAGTTGATGAGAGCCCTTGAGGATGTAACCCCTTTGGAAGAAGGAGTTGCTGGTATGTTGATGGCGAGAATAAAGATGATCCAAGCAAGGTCAGAAAGGCAGCACTTTGGGTCTTCACGGTGCTACCCATTTGTGGGTCTTTACTCCGGCTGTGAATTGATTGATTTGTTATTTATTATGCGTCTATACACAAGTGTTTCGAGGCACAACCCGACACGGGAGGGGGAACAAAGGGAGGACAAGTCAAACGATCTTGCTAGGCCCAGTGTCATTTAGATCATGCAAGTGCGCAACAAGAAGTGCAGGGTAGATGCTGCATCCCATGATGGTGAAACATGCTGTGGATCAAGACAGGGACTGGATGAAGAAGATGGGGCCCTTGCGGGCCTCAGATGACTTTTAGTGGTGACAGTTGCAGTGGCAGAATTTGGTGTCAGGTTTTGAAACTTTGCAGTTTGCCGCCTTTCAATTCTTCAGTGCTGCAGCCGCAGCACACACATATGGATGGATTCTGGCTACCTAGACCCACCAGTGGACTAGACTGCAAACCCTTACCAAGTCTAGACACTCTGGACATTTTCTTCAGAATTTGGTGGCGGGAAACCCACCGGCAGACACTCCACAGCAGGCAGCAACAGTGGACCTTCTCCGGCATAGACAAGTGGACAGATGTCGTGACAGGGATGCCCCATGAAGAATTCTTCAGAGTTTTCAGAGTTGTGGAACTTTTGCATCTCTGGGTGTCAAACAGCACTATGCCAGGATACCACCTCCCGCTGGTGATACTCAGCAATCTGCTTCCAGCGATCACAAACACTCCACTGGACCCTGGGCAACACAGATGAACTTCTTGGATTCAAGATGTTCAGGCACTCCTCTTCTGGGCCCAAGAAGATCACTTCTTCGGATGGCAGGCACACATGGAAGAACAGCTGTTGCACAATGTTCCCTTGTACCTTGGGAAGAGGCTGCTTCTCCAGGTGCTCTCTAGTTCAGTCCTCAAGTAAACACAGCAGCTTTTAGAATGCTTGAAGATTTGCATCCGCAGACTTCTTCTTCCAGCTGGACTCCATGATGCAGGTTTAAGATGACTTCATCTTCAGGTTTCTTGTTACAATTTCTGACAGGGAGGTGAGTGTGAGGCCCCCTGTGATACTAAAAACTCCCCTTTCACTCAGGCTGAGCAACGCCCTGGCAGCCAATTACACACACGTACATTCATGCAGCCAACACCCAATCAGGCTCACAGGCATTCAGGCTATTCAACAGAAACCAGACACCCACAACACAAAAAGTGTATTGGGGATTCTCGCTAGCCTTTCAGTGTACAACACTGCATTCATTTCAGTTTCAGTCAGGGCTGCTCAGGCATTGTGTCACACAACCCGTATCAGCCACTTACAGAATGTATATTGACTACTCACTCCATTCAGGTAGGCTCCACCCCACGGTGTACCCACAACAAGAAGCCCCTTGAAAGGCTCCAGCCAGTCTGGCAAGAGGCAGCCACAGAGCCATATATGGTCCTTACAGACAACAACCATTCAGGGAAAGGGAACAGAACCAGAGCTTCTAAAGACTTTAAGAAACAAGGGGATGAGGCACATGAACCAAGAGACCACCAGTGGCCATCTTGCCTTCGTGTAGGAATCCATTGATTACTATGGCAGGGCCTGGGCATCCCAAACATGGAGGATACCTAGAGCCACTGTTGCATACACATGTAGCTGCCACCCTGATATGTAGGCAACACACATGTGCCCAAAACATGCACTAGGGGTAGAGGGTTGTACCCCTACAGATGGGTACCCTAAGGGTATCCCATGGGTACTGTTCACCAAGAACAAATTGAACAGCTGCACTGCCAGGGTTCCAAACCGGACTCCTGTGCAGAAAATAAGCAGAACACACTGAATAATGAGGTATAGGACAAGGGCAAGGATGCCCTGTCATTCTGATGCATTGCCAGCATCACACTTATCCACAGTTGTAACAGACCATAGCTACTTAGAGTTCCTAAAAGCAGACACAGCTTTGTATCAAGGCTAACATAGATGGATCCATTTCTTCTAACACTTTATTTTGTGGTCACCTATGAAATGGATTTGTTCAATACTAAGGTAGATGCCCTGTCCCGACTATCCTCAGGAGAATTAAAGGAAGGAGAAGGTGTATTATTCCATTAATCTGAGATGGTACTCATAGCTACTAAGATATCAGGACCACCCTGGGAACATGCTCTATGGGATTCCTACACTCAAACAAACAACCACTTTTCTAGATCTCCATACTTTTAATAGAGTACATCAAGACTTAGTGTTTAAGGGAAACCAAATAAAGTAACCAAATGAACAATGGTAGGTTGTGCCTACAATGGAGTCATGATCTACTGAGATCAGGGCATTTTGGCACCTATAAGGCTCAAACAAATCTCGAGAGATCTGTATGATTGCCTTCCTTTAGAAAGGATATGCAGGATCGTCTTAACGGATGAGGGGTTGGTGCTAGATCCAAGATCCCTAGAGGTAATCCTACAGGATTGTTGCACCCTCTTTCTATACCAAAAAGAAAGGCCTTGGTATACGTGTTCAATGGGCTCTATTACAGATCTTCCCAAAGTTGAAGGCAATACTGTAATTTGGACGGTGGTTAACTTATTTACCAAGATGGACCTTTTTTTGGCTTTGCCCAGTATTCCCACAGCCCCCCAATAGGCTTGGGCATTTATAACACACATGTTCAAACATCACAGAATACCTTAGAACATAATTTCGGATAGAGGGTCACAATAATCTCTAGGTTATAGAGATCCTTCAGTGCTTTATCAGGAATTAATCTACAGTTCTCTTTGGCCTATCACCATCAAGGTGATTGGCAGACTGAGAGATTAAATCAGACTTTGGAACAATATCTCCGATGCTACATCACAAAATATTCAGATTGGATGACCTTACTATACACTTGTAAGAATGTGCATAGAATGATGCCACACAAACATCTTTGGGTGATACGTCTTTTCCTGTATTGTATGGATTACATCCCATGTCCATTGCATTAGAAACACCACTCCCACTCAAAGTCCCAGCTGCACATGTCCTGGTACATAACCTGACAGATGGAATAAAGAAGGCTCACTGTCATTTATAGATTGCCCAAGAAGGAGCTAAATGACAGGAGTGAAGAGGAAGTGTCGAGTATCGTTCCTACTCCAGTTGTCCCGCTCCCATTGCCTATTGAGTTCCCACCAAAGTATGTGACGTATGAAGAACAGTTGAATCACCAAAGAGCAGCATATGGGCTCTGCCCAGGACCTATCAACATGACAGCACCTGTTAATATAGCAACACCTAAGAAATCCTTGACAGTAAGGTATCCATTAAAAAAGCCATATCTACATTCTAAACAATATGACGGTTGTTTGAATAAAATACCCGAAGAAGCGAAGAAGATAATGAAGGAAGATGAATGGTGACGTCATAAGAAATTGGACTGACACACATATAGAAGATCTAATGACCTGAGAATGCTGACAAGAGACGAAATATAAAGAAGATATCATGGATAAGTGACATCTTGAGCCCAAGGTGAAGAAGTTGATGTCAAGATGAAGAAACGTATGCCACATACATGAAGATATTCAGTTAATTTAAACATGTACAAATGCAAGTAACTGCAAGAGGCAAAGAAATCGTGAATCTTGCTTATGCTATATAGTTCATAGATTGCAGCAAGCACCAATGTTTACAAGTATATACCTCAAGAAGCACTTATGAATGTAAGTCCACTATGCACATAAGCAGAATTTAACAAAAGTTACAAAAGGCCTCAAATGCAGTGTGTCGCAGCAAGAAAATCAAGTATCAAGACAGAACAAAATTCAGCTAAGGATGACCATGCCAAGAAGCAGAGGTCTTATCTAGCTGGAATAAGCCAACATTGTATACAATTAAGGAGAGAAAAGAACAGATGATCCTGTTCAGAAAGGTCAAGATGAGCCACAGACGTCAGAGAACTGGTAGAATTAAATCAAATATACAAAAAGACATGGAGAAAAGCCAATTTCACGGGTTCCAGTCATGTGACTAAGACAGACTGGAAGGGTGAAACTATCACACCTACGCATGGATCCCCACCATGCCCATACTCCTTGAAAGTTCTCAGAGTACAGAATATACACAAGGCCAAACTACAAAGCAGTAATTGACACATGACCACTGAGGTGATGATTGATTGTAGCATAATTGGTGGGAAGCTGGGGTGCAGATGAGCTTTTCTGCACCTGGATGTTCTTTCTGCGTGCTGATAGACGTAGGTGGAAAAGTATGAGTGGGGTTGATGCCAACCCAATCATAGTGTACCATGTAATCTAAGGTCCTATAATGAGTAGAGCCAATGGGACGTCGTACTTTTAGTGACGTTCATAGGCCATTTTAAAGGGAGGGCTTAGTTGCCCCACCTGGCAATGATTATCCAATCCCCTCTCCCCGTTACCATATACAGAAATAGTACCTATGTTAAGTTACCTTCCTATAACAATCACGTTGCATGTTAGGTTTTTAAAATTGCCACGTAGAATGACGTTAGCACGTGTGCAGGTTGTACGTCAGTGATGACACATTTGTGTTATAAATATTGTGTTTATTCTAAAAGTAAACAGAGCAAGAAGATCGAGCGATTGATGTTTGTTGTACTCCCCATTTTATGAACTTGCCATTAAACGGACTCCCTTTGCCAAACTATTGAGTTGTCTTAATTATTTGATGCATGAGTATGAATCTGCATCCCCATCTATTTTGAGGGTACTACTACTCATATTAAAGGGCTGTTTGGAGATCATCCAGTTCAGGTGCACAGAAAGAGAAACCGGTACTATGTTATATTCCAGGGGACTGAGTCTGGTTATCCACATGTAACATCAATATACCTTTCTGTACCCCAAAGCTCAAACCTTGCTACATCGGTTACTTTTTCATTGACAAAATAATCAATCCATTCGTTGTATGCCTAATACTTCTGCCAGTCTAGTAACATATGCCTGGTTTTCCATCTGTTTCTCCTGAAAAAGATGGAGCTTTCCTTGTACTACACAGATCACATCAATTGCCAACCTGCAGCGCTGAGGAATATGAAATCAACAAGATCCTGGGGGTATCTGGTGGAATACTTGGTGGAATGAATGGGTTATGGACCGGAAGAGAGGTTATGGGTTCATACTCGAGACTTACATGGTCCTATCTTTCTTATGTTTTTCCATAAGAGCAATGGGTTATTGGGGGTGTTTCCCGAGGGGCGTTTTGGAGGGGGTCATACTGTTAGGAATTTATTCTCTGGCCAGGTAAACAGGAGACACAGCCCACTGCAACAGGTACGCCGGTGGTAGCCCGGCTGGACTCAACAATACTTTTACTTTTCCCCCCTCCCCTGCACTTGTGTGATCTCAATATCACCTGGTCTAGTAAGATTGTTGTCTCTGTCTTCCCTCTGTTCCCCCTCCCTTGCCTCATTGTGCCTTGAAACACTTGTGTGTAGGCTTGTTATAAATGCCATATCATATCATATAATATTTTACAGGACACCACTGCAGGTAATCCTCGTTGGTTGCATGGAGCAACGTCCCAAAGCAAGATAGATGCCAAAGTTCCCCAAAAGAGCCCAGTCCCATTTGTTCGATGTGCACATCTAGAAACAGCACGTTGGATGCACTTCTGGTTCTCCCGTTCATTTAGCATTCAATAAGAGAGCCCCAAACTGCAAGAACTTGTCTTGCAATCATCCTCAGAGACTGACAGATCCACCTGTTACTATTCACTAAGCTCTAGGTATTTAGTATCTTTTTATGCTATTTTCGCTTTGGTGATTTGCAAAGACTCAAAGCTATGCTGGTTCCAGGCTAGAAGAACCTTTTCTTTTCTGATTTCTTCAAACGCCTCTGTCCTGTATCAAGTATATTAGTCCCTTTGATGCAACAGTGATCACACGATGCAACTTTAGTGAAGGCCCTAGGATTGCAGCTATGGGACATAACAATTATGTTTACCCAGTAAGCAAGTGGGTTTCCAATAAGTACTCTCCCATAATCTCTCCTAATTTCTCACCCTCTACTGCTCCTGATTCTCGTCATTCTGATTACATGAGGGGCGCATCAAATGAGTCACTCCTGCCTGGGGTGGAGGATTGTACTTCCTCCAGAGTAGTGAAATAAAGCGAAGACAAACCTCTTCATTTTGTACCTCTGTCATATCTTTCCCGATTCCTGAGAGACACCTTTCAAAGTTACACAAGGTCTGACACTAGCTAACAGAAGAGAGGAAACATCAGTGACAGAGGCTGTCAGAGAGATGGAACAGGAGAATAGGCAAAAGATATATCATCATGAGGAAGGGAACCAGATATTAGAGAGTATATTTCCCCAAAAGGCCCTCAAGACTAGGTTCTTTCCACCAGCGTTTTGGCATATCCATTCTGCCACCCACGTTAATTTAACCTTTTACCCTGTATCAAATAGGCTGGTGAAGCAATGAGACCAGCATGGGGCAGAAATGAGACCCTCAAATAAAGTACTAAGCAATGGAGAGGAAGAACTCCAGCAGACGCTGGACAGGAGAAAGCGAAAACAAGAAACCTTCCAGAACACGCAAGTATGTATCACACTCCATGCCAATAGAAGATTGCCGTAGGCACGGCCACCCATCTGCACTCATTCACAATCACACTCTATTGGAAGATGCATTGTGCGAAACCTCTGCCATTAGAATGCAGCTAAGTCCCATGACATAAATGTTAATGTTAATCTTAATGTTAAAGGTATTTGTGCGGCCTAGCTGGACACATAATAAATCTCCTTGACTTGCATACTCTCTCTGACTTCACAGCACCTATCCACAAGCCAGCTTGATATGGGTCGCTAGCAGGGACTTGGCCACCCCTACCTATGTATTGGCTAAAATGCATACATGCATTCTATACTTCTCTGATGAATCTCCAATTCCATGGACTTTGGTCACCCATGGACCTTCAACTACAGTGCTTTGAGGTCATACCAATGGGAACAGGTGTTACACAAATGCCTTTTTTTACATTACTTTTCACTTGTGTTGTGTAGGTAGTTTTACTTAAATTACAATATAGGCTTTGTTTAGGGCATGCACCACTTTGTAGTAGTTTTTAGGTTTGCAATGCTTTCTTTACTTGTCCTATGAACAATTGAGTGTTCTTTGCACCACCATTCTGAGACTAGATGCATAATTAGGGTTGTTTTCTGCTAAACAAAATCGGTCCTGCTGTCATGTAGCACAGTATGTACATGTCGTTCCTGGCAACATTTAGCAGCGTATGGTATGTAAGAGTCGTTTCTGGAGCTACTTAGCACTGTACGTAATCATAATGCAAAAGTGCTGGTGAATTTATCGACAATAGTAGAAACGGAATAAGCAATACATGCAACCAGGCCCAGCTGAAGATGTGTGGATGGTTGGAGGCCCCCTGCTTAAAGCAAAAACAGTGTGAGGCACCCATGGGGTGTGAGAGAGATACAGGTGGTGCGAATTTCAGCTAGGCCATGAATTTTACAGACAACTCAGACTCCTATAAAAGGGGTATGCCGTGGTTAAAATATTGCATGCAGCGTGTGTGTGGCTGAGACTGATGTAGGGCTGTGTTGTGAATTCATACAAACCAAGGAAAGGGTGGTTTGGTAAGAGTATTACATAGCATGGGGTAGCTTGAAGTGGTTGAATAAAATACCATAGCATTAATTTCCATAGCATTGCAATGTAGGAATTTCAGTGTAGCAAATAATAATACTAACTCCTAACATACTAATCATTAACTCTTAACTCCAAACCATGAACATAATTAGTGATTAGAATGGGACAGCTTAGTCCATGGCAAAGGGTGCAAACTAAGGGTGCAAACTAAGGGTGCAAACTGGGGGATGTAAATGGGGCTGCAGGCACAGACTCTGTGGTGCTGTTTAGAAATACAATGTTGGAATTAAAACTGTGTTTGCAATGAGGAATTTGAAGAATCACTCTGTTTAAAACAGTTAATTGTGTTTCAGATGCTAGCACAGGAAACTGGAAGGAAAATGTTGCAACTATTGATTCTGGGCCCATTAAGCCAACCTCTATAAAGGTGACAGGGTTGGAGCATGTGTTTGTTTCTGGAAAAATACAGGGAGTGCACTCCAGGCACACGGTTGATTGATGCATGACATCACTGTCAGGGGCTAGAAGATGATATACTTGCTGTAATGAGATGTAGGAGAAATGGGCTGGCAGAGAGAGCAAGTAAAGGTGGAGAGAGAGAAAGGAGTGGATTTTGGTTGCTAAGAGAAAGTGGAAGAGGAAGGAATTAAAAATGAAAAGGACTCTAGGGCTTAGCTGAAATGGTGAGTGCTGAAAGCTGCTGTGTCGATAGCTGAGCCAGAGAGTGAGAGGGTGAGAGAGAGAGGCTGCTTCAGTGAGGAAGACACAGAGAGAGACTCCCGAAGTGGGCAAGTAACTCCCATGCTAGCTGACTTCCTTTAGTGGATGAGGTAAGCATGACCTTTCGGTAATGATAGTAATGAAAAAAGTGACTCATTAGAAGGGCTCTGGGCCTGGCCTGGGGAGGTGTAGAAGTATAAATAAACAGATAATAAAAACATAGTTAGCTATTTTGTTAATGTGTTTTCTCCCATGTGTAAGTGGCCAATTTCATATGCAAACTGAAAGCTTGCAACCCTGCCAAAATAGGTGATACTTTTCAAGGCTACAGATAGCAGGGCATTTCCAGTCAAACGGTAAAATATACGTAAGATTTGCTAAGAGAGAAAGAACTTTATCGTGGGGAGAGCAGCGGCCATGAAGTATACTTGCATCCCTGTTGTGGTCTGAAAAATTGATAATGCTTTCATTCAAATGAAAAATGTGAGATTACAATTAGTGGTTTTCATTTTAATATCATTGCAAATGCCATGCTCAGTTTATTACATTGCATTTGTTATTTTAATTGCGAACACTCTATGCTGAGCTGAGAGTCATCTGCATATGAAGTACATGAAAGAATTAGCTCAGTGCTGGTCTGTTTCTTGTGTGCTCTGTTTATTTGTGGTGATGCATAGACAGATACAAAGCTAGGGAGCATTTAATACCACCTCCGGTTAAAGAAATATGCACCACCACACGAAGCCCGGTGCTGTCCCTTAGTCAGTAACCTTAATAAAAGATACATTTTGGCAAGCTAATCTCCACGCTAGAACTCAGAGAAATACATGAAACTGTAGTGGCCTGGAGATCAAAATATCTAACAGGTACATACATACATTACAATGGCGACAAAGATAAGGTTAATACGCGCTCATTATCACAAGATGGCCAGTCAGTATGGATCTTAAACATTAACATTGAAGAGCTATAAACCCTTCTTTGTCAGCAAGTGGCTGATGTGGAGCAATCAGTGTTAGAAGGCAATGACGAGATAACACTTCTGTATATCCCGTGAGAAGTGACAGCTGGAATGGCTCCAGGAAACGCAGTGCTGTAAAGCGTACATTTTACGCCCCAGAACGAAAATAGGGACAGGAATATATTACTTTGCTACAAGATTGGAAAATGGGGGCAGTTGTTGGAGACCCCCCCACCGGCCCACCCTGAGTCTTCAGGTCCCCTTCATTTAAAGAAAGTTGAAAGGCTCTGACGCTGTCCCTGGGCAACTTTACTTTAACTACGAATATTCATTATTATTCCTTTTGAGGAAAATGCTCATACTTTTAGGTTGTTTCCTGTGGAAAAATATGTGCATATATCCTAAAGAAACAAATGCATTGCAAACCCCAGCTAAAAAAAAGTGATTATTCCTTGAACCCCAACATTCCTAGAGATCTTTATGCCGGAAGAACATTTCGATCCATGCATGGATGAGAGAACCTATCTAACTGCAATTGTTCTGTGGTTGTAAACCAGTTCAAACAATATGGAATTCACAAATAGTTTCCCTCATTTAATTGTTCGACTATGTTGCAAGCCAATGTATGACTGGACCTGGGGCCTCATGTACGGTTTCTTCTCTAAAATCAATTGTTTGCTCAAAAAGCACATATCTCCCTAAGCCCACACCCACAGACCTGACAAAGTGTGCAAGAGAGATCGATTTAATTTTCAAAGCTAAAGTTTGTGGTGAAATTAGGAGCCATTCACTCAGCAGGATATGCAAGTGAAGAGGCGGGTCATTTTTGGGGCAGGTATTGATATTGATATTTTATTTCTATCGTGCTCATACACAGGTGTTCCGAGTACAATGTGGAGGGGCACAATTAACTATCAACAAGGATGATAAAAAACCTTGCGCGGTCAGCGACAATGCGACTGCTGACCGGATGCAATCTATCATTTACTTTAGAAGCATCTCACATACAAGAACTGTTCTGTCTGTTAAAATGGCCTATTTTTTGGGAAAAAAATCTAAAACCGTAAAATGGCTAAAATTCAGAACTCGAAACTCCATACCTAAACACACGTTGGCCTGTCATATATAAATATCTCAGCAATAGCCCACAAGGATCAATCACCTTTTGCATGTTTTGATTTATGCATTTCTGGGGTGAGAATCAATCAAGCATGTAGCTGCGCAACCTCGTAACTGCAAGCATTGCGGGCTTTCCAGCGTCTGATACCGCTGCTCTGCGTATATGCCCAGAATGCCTACCACAGATTCAAACCATGTTGAGTAACTGCTTTCATAAATATTGTGTAGACTCTGTCTGCCATGTGAACAAAAACAGGAAATGTCAAGGTCCTGCACCGCATGTGTGCATGTGCGGTGTTCTCTTACCACACCTTTGCCACCGGCAGCATATCAAGTTGTGTTTGGGTAACCCCACGCTCCACCTTCTGTGTTTTCAGGCACTCAGTAGAACACACTGATATTCTGTGCGTGTGTGGGTTTTTTTTTTTAAGAGAGGGCTAGCCGCTCGCTCATTATGCCGCCTGCTCTCGAGGTTGTGCTAAGGCTCGTATGCACAGACATTGATGGCAGCCAGGACGGCCAGGCTTATCTCGAATTCTTTAGATTGTCAATTGATGAATCCCCTCTTCCTGTCTCACTCGTTTTTAAAGTATGTTATTGATTGCGACCCACCTCCATGCCCCCGCAACAACCTACACTCTTCTACACTAGGTGCGTCCAATACTTTCCCAACTTGTATAATAATAGTAAGAAACACATACGTAAAAAAAGATTTCAACTCAACCAGAATGTGTTTATAACATTTGCTCTATTTCTATCCCTGGAGAATAATATGTTTTTTTTTTTTTAGTATTTCCCATCTCCTTCCACTCTTGCAGAATTTGTCCGCGGATATGTTATTCCTTGTGGGAGAATATCGGCAGTGTTTTGTTGTTTGCATTCCTGATTCAATTCGCGGACAGACAATGCTTACCCAAAGGTCAACGCAGGAAATGGCGTCCAATATGTTCTATTATTGTAAGGGTCTTTAGATGACTGCTCATAAACATGTCTTCATCTACTTCGTGGTTCATGTTTCAGAGCCTTTTACAATGGCGCAATCCCATTGAAAAACGCTTTGTAAACTAGGCCCATGGACACATATATAAAGGATACGCTGTAAAAGTGTTAGGGAGAATTCTCTGTTTAGGCTGAATTTCCTAACCTAGTGAGTCCCCCAGCAGCTTTGCTGGATTTCGGGAGTTTGTTTTTTTCCATCCTGCCAAGAGTGAGACTCTTTTTCTCCCACTCTTGGACATGAATGTGTGTAATTCCTTTGAAAGTCAATGTGTTCCATGGGCTATGGGGTCTTTTACTCCATAGGGTCTCATATGTTTTTCTATGTGTGTTACACCGCACCCTACATGCCGTAACACTGGGACGTCCTAGCGGACCTCCGTCATAGACTCCATATCCGGGGACTGACTACTGTCTCCCCGGGCATGTAAAGTCACCATTGGCTTTACTAGACCTAAATTTACTAACAGAACTAGTACAAACCATCCTATTGTGGACGTACTAGTAGGGGTAATTACAAAAAGTATCTATCTTGCTATATCAGAAATAACATCCAGGCCCCTCTCATAACGACATGTTATATTTACATTACCGAAGCCTATCAGGACAGGACAACCCTTGCACATAAGCCATTCAGGTGGAAACAATGAATGCCAAATGGCCCTTCCACATTTCAATGTGGGTATCAAAGGAGGACGCACAAAGTTGATACATTGTCACTGGATGCATTGATGAATACATGTTATGAGAAATGTGTTTTGCTCAAGAAGAGTATGATAGTAAACTGAAAACAAGTATTTTGAAAAATGTCTACGTTATTCTGGATGGTGACAAACTCAACTAATGGCTTCTTACACACGTACCTTTTTAAAAGCTAACTAGCGAACATTCACCCCTCTGCTGGCCTAATCCTCATGTCTGTGAAGGATTGTCATTTGGCAATGGAATAGAAGCCCTAGACGTGTTTCTTAATGATGCTTACCATCCCCCATTTTCTCAAAATACCTGCCACAATCATAAAGTACACCTGTCCCCTGCTTCATCAGCATGCTGATCTAATGGGCCTGCTTTCCTGTGCCAAGAGCTGGTTCAAAGATCATAGGTGCCCTCTTGACAGCTGGAGAGATAGCAAAATCACACCAGCACAGGGGCTGCATTTAAATATGCACTTCTGTTCCAAACCAACATAATTATGATGAAATGCCATCTTGGTGAAAGTTACATCTTTGATCATAAGCCATACATCAGTTTGGCATATGGTGCATTTTAATTCACATAATTATTAAAGCCACACCTGATCTGTATCATATATATGTCAACACTGTAAAACCAGGCCAGCCATGGACAGGCTATGTGTATTCCAACTAGACTGGCTGACTCTGCTGCACCCAGCAGGACCATATCCAGTGGGGAAGGTCTCTATGTAATCCTTTATGATGTAGGGTAGCACCTCTCTCCAGCAGGAATGCCCCACATCCAGAGAAGTCCGGGGAAGCAAGAATCATAGGGCACACCCAAAACAAACGGACTAGTCTCTCATCCAAGTATTGCATACTCGATGGCCTTTGATCCTATGAGTCTGAGAAGTGGGGAGGGCTAGTGTAATACGATGGAGCTCAACAGAGAAGAGGAAGGATTAAACCATCTTGTTTCTCTCTGTACCTCTCCTTTCTTCCTGTCTACTCCAATTCCTTTAGCACAAAACAGTACAGGTATGATGCAAGAAGGCAAGGACCACGTGTTACAAGGAAAGGGCTTGGACCCCTTAAAGCAGGCTTGTTTTTCTCCAATCCTCTGCAGACGTTTGCCTTTAAAGCAGGAGGTCCCCCACTTGTTCGTTCATTTAATTTTGGCCTTCCAAAACTCAAAAAAGAATTAATGTGGACATATTTTGAGAGAGTTGCTCTTTCCAAAACCCTCAGTCAGTGAGGTGAAGAAGGGGTGCTCCAAGGCAGAGGAAAGCACTGCTCCCTACCCACTCCTAGGGCACATTGGGGGGTGGTTCTTGCTGAGGATCAGGTCTGACACTCTGCTTGCCTGGGAGAGCAGAACCTGAAACTAACCACCCTGTCTCACAGCATCCTCTTTCCCAGAACAGCCTGAACCCTGTTTTTATCATATCGAACAGCTGCATTCAAGCCATGTTCACCACACTTGAACCAGAAGGATCCACAGGTGCTGCTTTGAATAGATTTTTGAACCACTGTGCTTTCATCATTGAAATGGCTCGACACCGCCTCGCCTCAGCAGAGCCCAGCAAATTGTCCAGTTTGAGCACCTGTAGACCAGTCAGCTGACTTTGAACTGCTGCATCAAACCAAGCATAGAACTTCCAGGACTTGATCTACTGGACCCTTGTGTCACTCATGGGTCGTAACCTGTGGTACTCAATTTCAGACCCTGCTCGATTATCGAACCACTCCTATTGACCCATGAAACCTGCATCACTCAATGCAACGTAAAACAGCATTGAGCACCAACTTGAATCTGACTCGATCACAACTTGCTGCCTGGGATCAACCTGACTCGACACCTCCAAGCATGGTCTGACCAGTAGCATAACAGCTTGAAGCCTGGCTCGACGCAGTCAACCTTTTAAAGATTGCAATAATGTGCATATAACTGACCCTATTCCACTGGTCACCCTTTTAGGGCCTTCAGACTATCTAAGTCCCTTTTGAACTGTTTTCCATTAAGAACATATCCTTTTTAAATTCCTTGTTGTATTTCCTGCATGTGTTTCCTTCCAATGAACACAGAGTACTGCATCATTTAATTCTGCAATTCTGAGTCTTCCTTTACATAGGTAGGTGTTTGATAGTGTTTTTGACAGTTAAGTGTACAATTGATTTATGTTATTAAAGTATATATTTTATAGAACCTTTATTGGACATTCTTATATTTTGGAACTGTTGTACTTTGAAGTTTGGGTTGTTATTGCCTCACGCCTCACCATGGGCTTTATTCCAAGTTTGGCGGTGCAGAAATAAGGATGCCAGTAGCAACGTACCAGCACCCTTTTTCAACCACCCAACTAAGAGTCTGCCGGTAGGGGCATGGAATTCCCAGCAGCCATTGCCTGCCAGGAGTTCAGGCCCCTACTGGCAGTGTTTTCACTGAAGCACTGCATTGTTAGCAATGGTGCTGGTGCTTCAGTGACCCCATTCCTGTGGAGTCCAATGCCATAATATCCCAGTGGCACCGGGAAGCAGTGTTATGGAGTTGGCAGTAATCTTCCACCTAACGGCAGGTTTTACCAGCAACCCCGTAATGAGGGCACATGTATTAGAGTACAGGCTTCTCACATTACCACAAAAGATAAAGGAAGCATATTTCCTATCTCTGCCTGTTTTTCTTTGATTGGGATCACTGTTGGTTTGTAGCAGTGTGGGGGCTAAGGGTATCACCCCAAAATATAGAAGACCATAACTGCAAATCACAAAAAAAAACAATTTCGATTGACCCATTTCATTGATATGATATGATAGTTTATTTATATAGCGAATATACACAATGTGTTTCAAAGCGCTTCAAGCCAAGGGAGGGAACAAGGGAAAATACAATGACATTCTTACAGGCCATGAACAGTAAGGATGTTATATTAACTATCATACTCGGTCTGACAACATTTCAGATAGTGCAAGAACTAAGACATATATAAGGAAGAGAGGGACAGAGTGGGAAGAAAATGGAAACAGACAGGTGACTACCGTACTAGGCCTGACAACATTTCTGGTAGAGCCGGAGAAAAGAAAAAAAGTGGAGGGAGAGGGGTGCAGAAAGGGAGGGGAGAAACAAAACATGTGACTATCATACTAGGCCTGATGACATTTTAGATTGTCCTGGAGGGGGCGGGGGAGGGAAAAAATAAAAGTAGGGGTACGGGGCAGGAGACAGGCGAGGTTGATATCATTTTAGGTCCAGGGACGATTCTGATAGAGTAAGTGCATAGAAGAAAGTAAGGGAAGGAGGGGAGGAGATAGGAAAAGGGAGAAAGGGAGAGGAGAGAACAGAGAGTAAGCAGTCAAAAAGAGTGGAGAAGCAAGAGGGGAGAGTGAATACAATTGCAGACGTCAGTAGCAACACATAATGTTGCAAGCCAGGATACAAGATGAATATGGGAACAGCATGATTCAGGGCCACCACGAGTACAAGATGCAAAGGAAGTCCAGCATGAGAGTTGAGATAGGGTGACACACCGTGAATCAATGAATTCCATAAAAGTCAAATCCAGCATTGGCTACAAGACGGTGATGATGAAACCAGAATGTATCAGGACAGACTCCTGCAGAAGAAGCCTGGAAGGGGGGAAGGGGCGCAGGGTAGAAGAATCAAGCAAGGCAGGTAACACCTGTGTGTGAGAAGGGAGGGGGTACAAGGGAGCATCACAGGGAGACCAAAGGCAGTGGGGATGGTCTGTGGGGACAGAGGGAGTAAACACATGGTGGTGCATGCTTACCTGCTGTCTGAGAAGGGGGTCGGGCCCTGGGTCCTTCTGGTCCGTACAGGTGAAAACAGGAATTGTCCTTTTCTTCGTCAGGTCCAAACAGGAATTGCCCTTTTCTTCATCAGTCCTATGCTTCGGACACCCGGGCGAGAGACGCCCTTGATCTAAGAGTTAAGAGCAGGAAGGAAGAGGCAGGGCTACGAAGGTGGGTGGTGCTTATATGCATATATATGTGAGGGGTAGGTAATGTTAATAAAACATGGGGGGGATGGGAGGGATGCCCTCATGTCCCTTTGCCTATATATGCAGTGAAATGGGGTGAAAGACAAAAAGACTGGGGGAAAGAAAAAAAATTGGTATTTTAGGATTTTACAGTTTATTTTGTGAAATTATCACATAGATCCCGTCTGAGTTTTAGCCACTAATCAGTCCTATAGTCATGCAGAGAAAAAGAAATGTTGTCATAGTATCCTTGTACCCAACAGTTCCATTGTTCTGTCCAACCGCACAGTATAGCTGCCTAATACTTGTTTTGTCCCAAATCAGCCAACAACAGATGTTTGGTGATGGGGCTGGCAGTTTGAAAAAACATTTCAGGATTGTGTTATTTCTTCCTACCTGATTCCAAATTTTAACAGATCTTGCCTTGTCCATTTTTAATACAGACAGGGTGTGGTGCCGAATGTTTTCAGCTACTGGCTCCCTAAAACGTATTCATTATTGGATGCATAATTACAGTTACATATAAATAGAAAAACAGATCACCATATGTTTTCAATGTGGGCCTCCAGATAGGACTATCAGTCTCCCGTGAAATAGAGATATACCTAGGATGTTTATATGCAATTATTGAAGACCTCCCACCAGTTCCCCTCTATGGAATAAAGTCAAGGTAACTTCCGATCTGGCAGACTGCCTGCTTGCTTCCCTGCCCTCCCTACTACTTCAATCAGGTCAGCTCTCCTTCAGCCACTTTGACCAATGAAGCTCTTAGGGGACTCACCCCTATCAGACACTTCTCTCACAGACAGAGTCTCTCCCCCAGATGGTCCTCTTTAGCTCTCAAATCCCAGAACCTCATACTAGAAAGGAGATTGGGGGGGGGCAGGCCCATCACCACAGAATAAAACAGCTTAATCTCAGCAGCTCAAAGTCTACAGGGTAGAAATATGCAAGGCCAAAAAATCATTTTACTGGAACAGAATCACCAATGCTGCAAAAACCTGTAGGGAACTCCTCAAGATTATTTTCGAATTCAAGGCCCCTTTTTGCACTTTCTCCTCCCCTGCCCACACCCATCACGCTGTGATTCTCTCTCTGACCACTTCCACAACATAGCCTAGGAAAGAAACCTCGCCATGGGCATTAAAATAGCTTCGCTCATGCCCCACTCCCCAGCATCCATGTTCGGGCTCTCAGACCCACCCTCCACTTGCTTGCTCTTCTCTTCCTTCTCTCCACCCTGATTTTCTAAAGCTACTAGCTAACAGCCGCTCCTCAGGATCCCCCGAAGACCTGTGTCCTTCTACTCTTCTAAAAGAAATCTTATTCACAACCTGTGCCAGCAATATTGCTAGATCCATATTTAACTCATCACTCACCACGGGCACATTCTCAGAAGTTTTCTAGACATTGTACATCAAACTCCTGCTGAAAAATCGCCCCCTGGAACCCTGTTACTGACAAATTACAGACCTATCTCAAACAACCGTTCCATAGCTAAACTAATTGACCAAACAACCTACACCCAGCAATGCCTTTTCACATAAACCAACCGTCTGCTTTACCACACCAAATCTGAAAACAGACCCCCATGAGGAATTGAATAGTGGCTAGTCTCTATCTAGGATCATCCCAAAAGACCCTCATACTCAGAAGGTTGTGCCGCACCCCTCTAGGCAGCCTTTGACACTATTGACCACCTCACCCTCATGGACAGATTCCACTCTCTCTGCAACATGGATGCAGCTCTGAAGGGGATCGCCTCCTTCCTCCACAACAGATCCCAAATAATACACATGCCTCCCTTCTTCTTGACTCACAGAGAACCACAGGGTGCCTCTCTTTCTCCTCTGATCTTTAACCTCGACCTGGATCATCTTCTCGCTCTCACCCGCTCTTGATACAACTACACATATGTCTCCCAAATCATCTTTAAGATCCCAATCGACCCTTCCTCATTCTCGCCCGACCTCACATCACTGAATTTACCACTAAATGACAGCCAAACATCTTCTTCTCAACCTGGGAAAAGTTCAAATAATGATCTGAAGAAAGACTGCCCTCTTTCCCAATCCTCCCTTGGCCACTCTCACTATCCCTATTCCCATCTACCTCCAACACAGTAAAAAACCTTGTATGCACTACAGACTCACACCTGACGCTATCTCATCAGATCAGCTCAAGGCCAAAATCCTGTTACCTACACTTATGCATTCTGACTCATCTTCCCCTACAAGACCTTCCCACACAGTCTCGACTCGATTGTTGCCATCATCTTCTCACGCTTAGACTATGCTAACATCCTATACCTGTGGGGCCCTGAATCACACTTTAGAAAACTCCAACGGGTTCAAAACTCTGCAAGAAGGGTCCTTCTTGCCCTAGGCCCCAGATTACACAGCAGACCCACCCTCTGTCCTTCACTGGCTGCTGATTGAGCATCAATTTACATAAAAGGCAATGTGCATCACCCACCAAGCACTGCACAACAAAGGACCAGAATATCTAAAACACAAACTAACACCCTACAGGGCCACCAGAAACCTGAGATCAGGAAAAGCTATCCCAGCCACAAAATCAACCAGAATGGGGGGATATTCTTTCTCCATCGAATCTACCACCATCTGGAATTCGATTCCATTAAGCATCTGCCGCATAGAGGATCACTTGAATTTCCGGAAGGCTCTCAAGACCATCTTCTCGGTTAACTATAACCCTCAGACAGGAAGGTGGGGGTACGCGATGAGTCACTTGAGGAGACAAGATACTACCTAGCCCACACCAAAAGGATTCCAGCCAATCCATATGATACAATCAACATAACCTTGTCATAACTAGATCTCAGCCTCGATTCACTGGTACATATAGCAGTCCATCACAATGAAACATAGCTGTATCCCTCCTGGGGCATGGCCACCCTTATGCATACATATGTAAATATCACTAATTGACTCCACAACAAACGTCACCACTGTCATTAGAATGCAGCTGAGTCTCACGATAAATGTGGTCCAGCTGTGCACATAATTAGTCTTCCTTGGCTCGCCTACTCTCCTGACACCCATCCTCTATCCAGAGCTCCATGGAACACTAGCAGGGACCTAGCCACCCCTTCTCTCCTTCGTTCTGGCTAAAAAGGCACACAAATATTCTAGAACCCTCCTTCAAATCTTACATATTGGACTTCGGTCCTCCAAGGGAATTCACCCCACAGCACTTTGAGGGAATAGCAATGGATGTAGGTGCTATGCAATGACCATATAACATAACATATCACAACATATGGGAAGTTACAGATGGAAAAGGAGAATTGACTTTGTATCAGATAGACGAGTTGGTGGAGATTCTTTAAATAAAACTCCCCTGTTGCAACCCACAATTACCTGTATTGTTACCAGGACTGCCTGCAATTCGTGTCAGTCTATTTCTTAGGTGGGTTACTTCAGTTTTTCATTCACTTATATCTTGTTTATTCAACAGAATTTCAGTTTGAGCCTCAACAGATATCTTCTTAACTCTTGGGTTGTACCACATTTGTTAAATGCATAATAGGAAATCACACTGAGTTAATATGGACCTGCACTGAAATGTCTTCCAGGGAAATGGAGTGGAGAAACATATAAGTCTAGAAGGTTACATAATAATCTCTACTCAATATCAATGTGTGAGTGATTTATTTTTTAAAATAAATGATTTGCTTTGATGAATCATAATCTATTATATCATAGCTATATAAACAATAGCAAATGTCAACACTTGTTTTGGGATCTGTCTTTTTTTCAATCACTTCATCAACAAAACATTCAACAAAAAATAAATGTGTCCACATATTTGTTATGTATAGTAGTACATAATTTATAAATGGAAAACTCTCCTTAAATGGAGAGTATCAGATGTTCACAAATCGTATTAGTAACACACTTTAAATGGGATTAGAACCATGGTGTGCTCGGTTTAGCTATGCTAGAGATGTATCGTTCTGTGTCTATTCTAAATAAAATAGGAATTCATGCTGAATATATAATTAAAAGATCAATTTCAAACCTTATCAGAGGTTGTTGTTATTGTTAGCATGATTGGGGATGAATTACACCTCAGTATGGCAGGAAATTAAAGGTATTCAACTAAAGGTATTCGATTTGCAATACCCCCACAAATCTTCAATTTTGTAACTCTACCAAAACGTGGCTTTTTCAACAGCACCTGACCATGGACAAATCCCAATAAAAAGCAGAACCGGTCCCCATCTCTCCAAGTTCCAATAAGTTAAAACAAAATATCATAAAGGCATAGCAAACGTGCTTGTTGGGCTAACAGACAAGGTATTTTGGGAATTGATGTACCGGTCTAACCATTTTAACGTATTCTTTAAACAATTAATATGTATTTAATTTTCATAATTGTTGACACCAATCAAATGTTTTTAATGTTCTCATTATTTTTTCCAAGTTTCCCAACAAGGGTTATTATTATCAAATTGGGACAACATTAAATTACATTCCTGAGTAAACTGTGTTAAAACTTTACATGTATTTTCATGATACATTATATGCAAATCATTATATACTGAGTTATTCACCGGATTTAAAATCTTATAAAAAGTATTCAATGTATTCTGATTTAATATAGCGTTCCATATAGGGTGGCGGAGTCCATGGTTGAAGCCCCAATTCATAATGGCTTAATGCTTGTGGAATTTTATTAGGAAGCCCCAATATCTTCTTCCAAAAACCCCTTTCAAATGAACCAATATTATAGGTGTGGGAAAGGGGTATAGCTCAAGCACATACACTAAGGATGGTTTCACTTTCCCACAGTAACATTTTCTTAAGGGGATTAATGTAAAGGAACAATACTTTGACTTAATGTTTTCACATTTGTGACAAAAGGGGTACCAATTTCCTTTTTATTCTTATTATAGTATCATCACTACTGTGTTTTGCCTGAATGTTATATCCCACATAGGTTACATTTGTTAGGTGCATATTCTTTTTCCCCTCAATAAAACAGGGAATGTTTTCATTCGTTGTTCAGCTTGATTTAGTAATTAGGATTGCTGATTTTGTAGAATTCAGTTTTAAGTGTTCAATCCATATAAGCTTACAATGAAGAAAGAACACACTAATACGAATTGTGTTTTATCAAACACCATGATATCATCTGCGAATAATAATGCAAGAATTCTCAAATGGCATAATTTCAGTGGAAATGAATTCATGTTGTCTATAACTCCAATTAAATCTGAGACATACATTAAATAGTGTTGGCATTAGGACAAAGCGTTAATGAAATACTTTAAATGTTCATATTTTTTTAATTATTGACCCTTACATATCCAATCTAATATACACAGAGGTGTTAAGGTATATGCCCATTATTTAGTTTCAAGGACCTGCATAAATAATCCAAGACCAGAGTTTGTTCCATAGATGATCAAAAGTAACAGACAGGTCAACATATGGACTTAATAGTGGATAACTATTCAGTATTAATGCTTGTTGTGGCAGAAGTGTAACTAAATAAACATTAAGTGATGTTCCAACCTTCGATGTAAACCAAGTTTGAAATTTCTTGGGTTTGCCAACTGTATTAGACCATTTAATTAATTCATCAAGCAACATAGAAACAAAGATTGTCATTGTATAATCTTGCAATGCTATTAAACGGTAGTTACCTGGGTTAGCCCTATCTCACTTTTTGAAAATTAGCACTATATAGCTTTTCTTCCACAACCTTTATTGGACATGAAATAATCTCTCCTAAAATGTTCAAATAAATTCTTCAAAATAAATGCCCACATACCAGGATTAACCTATAAGACCATAGTTGGAAGACGATCAGAGCTGGTAGATCTTGGGCTTTTGCAGTTATTAATATTTATTTCTATTTCATACACAGACAAATTGCCATTCCACAATTGGATGGTGTCAAGATTAAAGGGTATTTTTCTTCATAGAAGTCTGTCCACATTTTTGCTTATAAAGATCAACCCAGCAGGATTCCTGAATGATGTTTGATATTGCATTATTCAGGCATTTAAATAAACCAGTAATGTATTTCCCAAAAAAGTGTGGTGACTTTTTGTTCAAACTAGATAATGACTTTTCATAATCCTTTATGCATAGTGTTTGTCTGTACAACTTTACCAAATTGCAATATTGTTATTTAGCTTTCCTCATCCTTTCCAGCATGAATGGCCAATTGCTATTATGTTCTATGCATAGTTCTTTATTGCTAATGTTTCATCATAAGTGTTTTTTCTTTTGGTATCTTACCATTACTTATCAGTGATCATATGCTGGCTTAGCTAAGCAAGAGTAATTATACACTGCCACAGATTCACATTTGTGGTCTATTTATTTTAAAATTTTATCCAGCAATACCTGTATAAGCTGGTTGAATTATTTATAGTGGAAGTCAACCACAATATTTGATTTCCACTAATATTAGGCTCCACTAATATAGCTCCCTTTATTTTTCTATCGGAATTCAAAGGGAGACAACAACATATAGATAAACATGCATGATCACTCAATAAAGATGGGTCTTCTCTTATTTCTAATATATGAGGCCAGAAAGATAATGAGCAGAAGGCATAATCAATAGTTTAATAAGTCAACCCTCATCACCATGTGGGTGATATTATTGAATTTAGCTGAGAAAAACTTAAGTTTTATCAAATTTAACTTTTCATTCATATTTTACAATATTTTACAACATTTTAGGATAACAACATTTTAAAATAAAAGGAGTTCCAAATAACAAAACAGATAAACTCTCACCGTAAGGAAACATCACACTTAAATCAAGCTAAAAACTGTAAGGATAAACAATAGGAATAATGATTGCAAAATAAAAATGTCTGTCTTGATGAGAAATAATGAACACCTACATGTACACATAAAATGTTTACATAACTAAAATTCAACATTAGACCTTATTCCTATAGCATGAACATATTTACGCAAACAATTTAAGTGATCTATGAATCCTTCGATTTGAGAAAAAAGGAAAAATTAAGATTTGATGAGTTTCACTCAAACAGCAAACAAACCTCATTATGTGGTAAATATAAAACCTGGACCCATATACATTCAACCTTTTAGTGTCTTTGCAACTTGTACAATCCAATCCTAAGTCATCATATATTCAGTATCCACATTCAAATTTAAACCATTCATAAAATTGTAAGTTGCAATACGGATACTAATGATTTTGGTGGATAAAATGGTTGGCCATCTATTCTCTGGGGCCATCCAACCAAAAAGTGTCAGATGTTTCCAGAAAAATGTAATTCTTGAATCTGTCAGTGCCGGGCATTCAACTATTATATGTTTCAGTGTCTCCTTAATAGTTGAATCCACACAGAATCTGCAGAAATTCTCTCCTCCAGTAATGAGGTGTCTTCTTGCTAACACATCTCTAGTGGAAACTATGTTAAAGCAACGGCGCAAGATAGAGGAACGTATCTGAGGGGAGGGTGCTCTCTGTAAATATCTTTCTAGGTCTTTTAATTTTTTATGTGTCAAAGCAACTGCATCAAAATCTTTATAGGAGAGTCACACATTTCTAGTGACAATCCAAACCCTGTTAAAGATTTTGTCTTTGGCTCTGTTTGGGTTCGTAATAAGTGTCTCGATACTCACATCTGCATTTGCCAGAACTTTCATGATATATGTTGACCAAGAGTGGACAAACCTATGAGACTATGTTACCATATAGACTGATAAGGTTGCCAAGATGTTATCTGTTCATGTATATGTTAAACATTTGCGAAATAAGGGGCATAGCCGCCAATCATATTCCGCCGTCAAAGAGTTAAGTCCCAACTCATGGCGTAGCCAAGGACCTGGTACACATTGCGGCAAATGGAGCACCGCCCGCCAAAATTTTGCTTCTAATTTGTTTAGAAAAGATGTTTTGATTATGTTCTTGGTCTCCAAGCCATAGAGGATTTTCGGCAGCATTTTCTGTCACCAGAATACAATGGCAGGAATGAAGGAGAATTTGCCATACTTGTATAATATCAGCCTTGTCTGCGAAATGGCTGAAACTAGTTTGTATTCAAGAGACCTCAACTGTGAGTCAATTTGCACAGAGCCATCTACCAAAATCCCCAAATACAGATAGTTTGGGACTAGCTCCACACTCTCATTCTTAATCCTCCAATCCATCTTCGCCCTCTTAGACATTTTTGGTTCATAATAGACTATTTGAGTTTTCTCTTTATATTTAGCACTAGTTCATTAGCATCCAAATATGAAGTTAATGAGGACAGCAGAAGTTGGAGACCTGTAGGAGTTTTAGAGATTAAAACGAGGTCATCCGCGTACCATAATGCTTTGATTGTTACACCATTCATTTTTGGCGAATCTGAGGACACCTGGAGGGTATTAAACCTATGTTGTTCCCATTTCTTTTTTGCAAACTCCTTGCTGGCTGCAATGAGGTTTGACCAGAAGCTTCCATTAACTCCATTAACTCCTGATACTTTCTTACTTTAATAAAAGCAATCATCCTACTCCTCAAATTAATTAGGACATAAACAGATTAATGGCCTGATTTACAAACATGAAAAAGTCCCATTGAAAACATTTCTGTAAATCAGGCCCTAAATCATCTGCAGTTATAATTTTGTCAGATTTCATAGCCTTATGCCATTCGTTCAACAAATCTCATAACATATCTAAAAGAGAATTGAGATTTGTTTGCATTGTGATTCCAATAATTTGTGATAAATAGCATATTATAATCCTTATTTGTATATTTATGTTAATAGGTTACACAGCAAGTAGACTGTCCTAAAGGGACACTTATTCCTTATCTATAAAACCCAAGGTATTTTTATTCCAATCATAAGGCATAAAAGGGTGAACTTTGGTAACTTTTTTATCATTTCAAGAAATATAGAATGTCCATTGAAGGAGGGGTATCCATCAGCCATACCTCTTGTAATAAAATGATATAGTTTAATAAATCAGGAAATTCATTATTAGAATATTAAAAGTTGTAATGTTCTTTGGAGTTCCAAGAAATAATTTGTATATCTTGTGGGCTAAAGGTCTAGTGGATTTACCAATGCATTTCTTTATTTTTGGCAAGTGTTGTTTAAAACAAAGACATTCTGTAGGATCTTTTAAACCCTTTCTAGTTGAATTTTATGTTTTATTTTATTATAGTACAGCAAATATATCTTGTAATACACAAATACATAATACATAATGCATACAATATATCCAATTACAAACAAAAATCCTTCCAGCTCAAAGATACTATTACTCCTTCATTCCAAGTTCTTAGCTTTCCAATCATACTTTTTCAAGACAGTTCTTAATAATTACCCACAATTTCATCAGATGATGGAGAGGAATATCATTTCCATCTAACAACATATTCCACAATTTATCAAGAGACCTACAGATACTCGGACCTGTCCCTGCCATCATCAAGGCACTGTGCCGATCTTTTTTTATTCCATACACGAGCATAGCAGATGTTCAGCTGCCTCATCTATTCCATGCAGATGTAAGAGTTTGAAAAGGCATGGACATACCGGCCGGGTGGCTAAATCTATCAAAAGCTGCTCTCTGTAGGGCGTATTTAAAGTATCCCTGATTAGTCTTTTATATTTGGCATGAGGAAAGTGAAGCATGTTTGGGTCCAAGCCCACTTCCTAGGCTGTTCCTAGTTTCCGAATATAGGTACAATTCACATGTTTTGAATAGGCAGATTGTTTTTTTGAATTCTATTTGTAAGGTGGAAAGCCATTGTGTATTGCTGGGGTTTGCAAGTTTTCAGTAGTACATGACACAGTGCATAAGAAATGCTGTCTTAATCGTGGCAATAATTAGCTCACATAATAAATTACCTACAAATGGAAAGGGAAGCATGTCAGTGATTTAATGCAAAGCCTCGCAAGTTGCCTGAGTTCTTTCTCACACTTCCTCCCTCAGACAATACTCCCATAAGTACATTTGGGGACAGTTCATTCTTTTTATAAACTTTGATGCTGGATGCCAGAGAGAATCCCCAGTGTCATTAAGAAAACCTTTTTAATACCCACTGCTGCTGGACTATGTCAAGCTCTAGATTTTCCATATGTAATCTACAGTTAAGTTGGAGTCGCCGATTACTCCCAGATATAGCTGTCTACTTGTTCAATGGTACTTCCCTGAAGATGCCGTCTGGATTTGTCCAGGGATTTATTCTTCCCACTGTGAAATGTCATATTTTGGTTTTGGCGGTTGATTCTTAAACATTTGCTTTGGCAAATGCTGATAGCTGATTTATTATGTTAAGCGGTTCACTTCAACACTACAGCTAAGTCAATACATAGTCTGGGATGCTGAGGGAAACCCTTATTGATATATTTTTAGGTCCAGTTCATGTACTCTGGATGACAACCCTTATATAACACCCCTCTCTTAGAATCCCCCTGACCCCACTGAGCCAAGAAGTAGGTCTGTTTTGCAAATTTAAAAGGTTTATTTGAGAAACATAACAATATATATCTATCACACTTTTATAATAAATTAATATTGGATATCACACTTAAAATATGACAGTGATCAAAAATGGATAATGTTCTACTGGTAAACTGATTTGGTTACTTGAAAGTAGTATAGAGGATGAGGTAGCTGAAATGCTTTATGGTTTCAAGGAAATGCAAGGTGGAATGAATGCAGTACAGAAAATAAACTGATATGGTTTCACAAGAGATAATATGTTCACTTTTCCCCTGGTGGCAATTCACCCCCCCCCCCCATATGCAATGCAAGGAGATGGAAGTAACACACACAGTCTTCAGGAATACAATCAAATACAATATGGAATTCAGTTCCCCCCCAGCAAGCTTAGAGGAAACAGGTAGAAGTTTGAAACACAGGCCCAAAATGCTTTTAAATGTGATGGCAATGGATGGGAAAATGTGCTAACTGATTTTAATTCCCTCTAGAGATTCAGGGTGATTGAGAGATGCTTGTTGGTATTAGTTCAGGCTCACTTTAGCAATGCTCTATGAGTTATTACCAGGTTGCAAACGGATTTTAACTAAGGAAAGAATGGAGCTGCTATTTTGACAAGTGGAGAAATTGAGCCAAATCGCAAAACGCGGTAAATTTTGCGAGTGCGTAAATCGCAATTGCGGAAAAAGTATAGGGAGTAGGGAGTATAAGTCGGTTCTAGGTTCATTGGAAAGCCTAGAATCACAGCTAGAATCACAGCTTTAAAATGAAAAGTTAAATTTCGTTCCTAGCCCAAACGGTTCAAGAGATACGGACGATTTAATAAAGGTAGTTTTTTGGATTTAAATTAAACTCAAAATGACAGGTGACGGCTTGCAGCTTTAGAATGACAGATAACAGCTCGCAGCTTCAGAATGACAGATGACAGGATTACTAGGAGGCAGTTCTACTTAGGTTAAAATAGTTTGGATTAGATTATTTTAAATAAGAGATTGGGTTCTGCACAGTTCTGGTGGACACTCACTCCTAATTTTGAAATGAATGGGCCTCGTCACGGATCTGGTCAACACGTCCAGCGGCGGTTCTCTCTGCTCGGCGGGTCAATCAGGCACTGGTTCTGCTCACAGCGATCCGGATCTTTGGTTCTGCTCACAGCGGTCTGGGTCTGGTCTGCGGTTTTGGCAAAAGTTCTGGGCAAAGAATTCAGACAGCTGTGGAATAGTTTGCAAAAGATTTTGAGGCCTGCTGACAAATACTTTTGCTTGCAGTGGGCCTTCTTGGTTCAAAGTTCTGTAGTCTCTATTTAGCTTGGAAGTCTAAGTGTTTGATCTCTGGATGTGAAGTCGTCGGTCAGCACGCTCCGCGGCAAATGGAATTGAATGTCTCTACCTGTCCCAGCAGTCTCTTTTTATCTGTTTTGAAAATGGGTGTGTGCCTGGGCCTAGCTAAGCCTGCCCCTCTCTACTTGTCATTGGCCCAATTCTCCCCTCTCCCATGATTGGGGGAAGGAAATGGATTGTCATCATGATGAGGTCTGTTTATGGGTCAGAGGATCCTCCCCTGGTCAATTTGCCCACAAATCTATATTTGATTCAAATACATATTTCCCAGATACACAATTTGTTGAAATTACATGTACACATTATATATTCCTTATGGTACATGCTTGTCCGCCTCTGATCTTCCTGGGGGCTTGCATTCAAAAATGACAACATTTTGCGCTTATTGACTGGTTTACCAATATCGGACATTTACCAAAAATTACACACATGTGCGCAAGGAGTATGGACATTAATTAATGAAGTGTCAGATTTTTAACATGCAGACATTTGGAGTAAGACCCTATTTTCTACTAGCAACCCCCCAGCATACACCACAGGGTCCTAACACCTCTTTGAAGGTGCACAGAAAAATCACAAGAATAATATTACTTATATAATTCTGACAAGTCTGTACTATGAATTATCCATCTTTTTTAAAATTATGCTCTGGCCCAGATGGCTGTGGTTTAGGTTCCAAAGCACATGGGGGAGGCTTCTGTCTGCCCCGCCTCCAGCTCGGGTGGCTCCCAGAGGCACTTCTCCTCCTACTTCTCCTAAGAGGAAGCCACTTTACGGCTCCCCCAATATAACATTTGCCTGAGTCCAGGACAAGGCTTTGTTCAACCTCCTGCAGGTGCCCCTCCCCTAACTTAATGACAGAGGTGTCAACTCCTTTTGGTGGGGAAGCAGGATGCAGCTAGGCCTGGGAAGAGTGGCTGAGCAGGTTTCTCCTGTCGGGGTTAGTTGTCAGGCAGAATTCAGCTAAATGTCACTTTAGTTCCCAGTTTAAATCAAACTTACAATTTTTACATATATATTAAATAATTACTTCCTTCAAGTCATTTCAGAATATAGTTTCACATTGTGTCCACCTCTTAGTAAGTCTTTCCTTGGCCTGGTTTGGGTTCCTCTGTTCAGTTTTACACAAATGTCTGGTGGTTTTAAAACGCCGGCTTTCTGATAGTGGTGAGTACCGGTATTGCATCCATTTTTGGGATCTGTCTTGAATTACTGCATTTCAATAGAGTGGTCTTTTGCTTGATAGTATAGGACTCTTGCTTAACATTGTTTTGATGGCATCCTTACAGTAGAGTGGTGATGTGGAACCCCCCACAAGAAGGTTGTATCTTTGGAGTGGTCTTGTGCCAACTGCGCAGTTCTCCTGGATTCTGGCGTGAATGTGGGCGGCGACAGCTCATCCCCACATCTACCCTGTCTAAGGATTCAACATGGGTCAAAACCCTTCACAACCCCCCCCGCCCGACTGCGCTTTGATTCGAGTCGAGGCGAAGTCGGGTGCCAAGGATGTTTTGAGCCCTGTGCTGGTATGTCCGCATTATCTTCTTCCAATTCTGTAGATGGCACAGTTCATCATCTTTTTCTCCACCCAGTTGGATTGATCGGTTCTCCTCGCCGGTCCTAATGGGAATATTGGGCGGTACCCCGGGCCCCTCTGGTCTCTGCTCCCGGTCCCCGGTCGTCCTCCTTGGTCAGTCTCCAGGTTTTCTTTCTCCTAGGACGACAAAGGAAAGCGGCAATACCTATTCATAGACATTTCTCCCCCACTATTGATATAGTGGGGCGACATATACATTTTATACTTTAATAGACATAGCATTCCAATTTTTAAAAACAAGATATAATTCAGAGACAGTGGCTTATAAGCGTCATAATATTTTAGAGACTATATGTGGGATATTTTAGGGTTGGAACTGAATTAATCTGGAGCGGTCCCCTCTGGTATTGCAGAGGACTCCTCCAGTTGCTGCAGCGTGTGCCTGGGATGGCAACACTTTAGCTGATTTATATGTACCCACTTGTCTTCCCCTTCCGCCAGACTACCTTTGGGGATGCGGATCTTGTACGCTACAGGGGAGATTTTGTCTATAATTTCAAAAGGTCCCTTCCATGTAGGCAAACATTTTCGCTGTTTGGCCTGGTTCCTTTGGAAATTGTATAGATAGACCCAGTCCCCCACAGTATATTCCTTCCTGGTGGTCTTCAGGTCGTAGTGGGTTTTCATGCTATCAGCTGATCTTTCTAGATTCCGCTGAGCATACACAAAAGTATGTTGGAGGTGTTTCCTCAAATTCTCCACATACTCATGCGTTGTGGAGGCATTTATCAATGTCTCCTCTTGGGTCCTGTAGAGCAAATGTTGAGGAAGCACCATCTTGCGTCCAGTCATCAACTCAAATGGTGACATTTTGGTTGCAGATGAAGGGGTAGATCTGATGGCCATTAGGACCAGAGGTAATCGGATATCCCAACTTGGCCCAGAATCTGCCTCAAACATTTTTAATATGCTCACAATGGTTCGGTTGTATCTCTCTACTGCTCCAGAAGAAGCTGGCCTGTAAGCAATATGTAGCTTCTATTTGACCCCCAGTATCTCCCACATCTTTGTCATTACCTTGCTGGTGAAATGGCTACCTCTGTCTGACTCAATCCTTTGAGGTAGACCAAAACGGGAAAAGATGTGGTTAATCATCAGGGCAGCTGCTGTTTCTGCCTTGCAGTTTGGGGCTGGGAGACATTCCACCCACTTGGTAAACAAGCATGTAACGGTCAACATGTACTTGTTTCCTCTAGACGAGCGAATTACAGGGCCTACAAAGTCGAATTGTAAATCTGACCATGGCAGTATCATCCCCCTCTTTTGGAGAGGCGCACGGTGTGTGAGAGATGATGGCTGAAATTGTGCACACACAAGGCACCCCTTCAAGTATTGGTCGAGGTCCTGCCCCATGTGTGGCCAGTATGCAACCTCTCTTAAGATTTCCAGTGTTGTGTGAAACACCCTATGACCGGCGGTGGCCGTATCATGGGTGTGACTTAACATCAGGCTTCGGAATGAGGTAGGGACCACCCACTGATCATGGCCAGCTTGGGATTTCCTTACCAACAAACCGTCTTGGATTCGGAACCTTTTTGGACATTTCATCAACACTCTAAGGTCCTCCTTCCCAATGTAATCGGTATCCGCCAGGGGAAAGTTCTCAGGGTCCTCAATGTGTTGGTAAAACTTACCAATTATTGGATCCCCCTTCTGAGCTGTAATCAAATCAGCATCAGGGGTCTCCTTACTCCATTGTGCAGTTGAAAGATCATTGGGAGCATTTGTCTGGGACCTAGTGATAGCAGTGACCTGGATTTGACCCAACAGGGACTCTATTTCGATTAGATCTCCTTGGATGGCCCCGGTTTTGGCCAGCTGATCCACTAAGTCATTTCCAGTTTTGTCTGGTCCCTCTACTTTGGAATGACCCTTGATCTTTTTCCAGTAGATGGTCATCCCATTCGATGTGACCAGATCATCAATATTTTGGATTAGCTTCCCATGTTTCAGGGGTTTGTTATTAGCACATAACATGCCTCTGGTTTTCCAATTTACCACGTGCTCCACGAACCCGTTCCGTACATAATCCGAATCTGTGATTATGACCAGTTCGTGGAGTTGATGTTGGACAGCAGTGAGGATGGCCTGATGCACAGCCATCAATTCTACCACCTGACTACTTCGGGGACCAATTTTGTATCCAGCGGAGGGTTCTGGTGACTCATTCACCCATGCATTCCCTACGCCGGCCACCAGTTCTTTCTCTCCGTTGTTGTCAACATGGTACGAGCATCCATCCACATAGACAGTGGGCATTCCCTCACACTTGTCTTCTTCAAAGACTTTGTGTGGGGAATTAAGGTATGCCTCCATGTTGTCCTTGATTTTTAGACTTTCGTCCTCGTGACAGTTTTCTCTGGCACAATCATGCAAGTCAGCCAGACCTTGCGCGAGGGGACTCTTCTTGTTTTGGCCATATCTGACCTCCACAGGAAAGCCTTGCATTGACAGAATCCAGGAAGTAATTTGGGAACTACTCACATTTCCGGCCCGGATTCTGTCACTCTGGAGATATTGCAGAGGCTGGTGTGGAGTCTCCAATATGATGTGTTCCCCCTGGATAAACGGGCGGTAATTCTTCAATGCCCACAATCGTTGAATTTTTCCTCCACAGAGGATAAAGTTTTGCTCGCATAGGAGATTACTTTATTGACCTTGTCATGCTTTTGGTATAATACTGCCGTCAAGCACGTATTAGAGAACCGTGTCTCCAGGAAGAACTCCTTGCTTCTGACAGGGTAAGCTAGGCAAGGCGCTTGTGAGAGGCTTCTTTTGAGTTGTCTTACTGCCTCAGATTGTTCTGGACCGCATTCCCACTTGACCCCCCCTTCTAAAGATGAATCAGGGATCTGGTGATCTCTGCGTAGCCTTCAATGAACTTTCTGCTGTAATTAGTCAGTCCAAGGAGGCTCCTTAGTTCCCGCAGAGTTGTGGGGTCTTTCAGTTTCTGAAGTGCTTCCACTTTCTTTTCTTGGGGACAGAGACCCTGAGGAGTAATCTCATGCCCCAAGAAATTAACACGGGTTCTACACCACTGTGCTTTCTAGAAGGAAAGTTTTGCTCCGGCGACCCTCAACTGTGTCAGAACATAACGGATCTCCGCTATGTGTTCCTCCACAGATGAACTTTTGATGAGGACATCATCTACATAAGCCAGGTTACCCCTCGCACCCAGGTCGGGCATGGCCTTATGTAGGAAAATGTTGAATTCATTGCTGGAGTTGAGGTATCCGAAGGGAGCCCGGGTCCATGTGTACTGCTGGCCCCAAAAGGTAAAAGCCAGTTTGTATTGGTCCTTCCTACTGACAGGCACGGTCCAGTATCCATTGGTCAGGTCTATTGCTGTGAATACCTGTGACCCCTGAATCTGGGCCAGCCCTTGGTCAATGTAGGGCAGAGGCCATCGGGAAGTATGGACCCGTTTGTTGTGCTCCCTAAGGTCGGCGCAGAGTCTCCACTGGCCGTTTGGCTTCAATATTCCCAGCACCGGATTATTGAAGGTGCTGTATACTGGACGGATTATTCCCCGGGACTCAAGGTTCTTAATTATTTCAGTAAGGGACTCCATGGATGGGAGAGGCAAACGATATTGCTTCACAAACACTGGAGTCATTCCAGGGTCCGTGGGAATTGTTGTGGTGTGGATGTCGGTGCGACCAGTCATATGAGTCTACCGCAAAGAGATCTTGGAAATCCAAGAAAACTTGTTTCAACTTTTGCTTCTGTTCCAGAGTCATGCAGGCATCAGCTAGGTTGACTCTCTCTTCCACATCTGCCTGAAGCCTGGAAAGACTTCTGGTTTGGCTATCTAAGCGGCCTCCTCCAGCTGGGTGGAGAAGTCCCTGGTCAGAGTGCTGATTTGGACTGGAGGCTTCAGGTGGGAAAGGCAGCCCTCATGGACCTGGAAAATCACCTCGTCCCCTCTGAAGTCACAAGTCACATCTTCCTTACCATAAGGGCAAGAAGTGTACACCAGGAAGTTCCCCCCATGCCGGGTGAAAATCCTGTCTGGTGTTGTGTTGTCATCACTGTCACTGTCAAAACAGTCCTCTGGGATTGGTCCTAACAGTTAATTTCCTAGATCAATGGAAAAATGTCGGTCATCAACCGCCATTCCAATAATGGTGCCTGTGGCTAGAGTAATACTCTTTAAGTCGCTGTTATCCACCTCTATTGGAATGGTGTCATGTTCTATGTTGACTAATGGAATTGGGTTTACCCCCAACCCTTGCTGTTGGAGAGAAGCATTTAGATTTATGTAAGCATCAGGGTTTTTCAATTTTTGTCCTCTTTTAACTTTCACTTCCAGGGAGAATTGTCGGGTCCTTTCTGGGATGGTGACTTCCTCTTTAATCTGAATTTCAACTGCATAAGGTAGCAATTGAGCTGACCTAAATGCTTTTTCTGGATCATCAAAGCCCATGGGATTATCCGCTAATCGGGACCAAGCTTTGAAGTTTATTAGGTCCAAACTAATGGCGAAGCGATTGAGAATGTCAATGCCTAAGTAAAAGGCCGCAGTGACGTCTCACACGACCCAACAATTATGGACTATGCTCTTGTTGCCAATGGAGATTTTGAGCATACACCTGCTTGGCAGGAGATGTTTGTAATTAGGTGCTTCCAGGTCCATTTCCCATTTGTCTATCAGTTTGAATGTGGGAATGGCTGGATCATTTGGGAGTTGGCGGAACATGGCTTTGCTGATGAAGCTCTTACCGTTGTTCACACACACTCGAGCGAGAACAGAGTCCTTCCCATCATTTAACTGAACAGGGATGAACAACTGCTCTCCAATTTGCTGAATATCAGCCAGGCTCTGAGCTGATTTCACATCTTTCTGGACTATAGGAGTGGGAGTTTCTGATTGTGGATTAGTAAAGGATTTCAGGGTGTTTCCTTCCATTGTGGAATACCACCTTAAACTGGAAGGAAGGTTGACTTTCAGAACTGGAGAGGACCCCCCATCACCAGACTGTTGTCCTACTGCTATTACTGTCACGTCTGGAATTTGGTTGTTCTGGAAGTGAAATTCTACTTGGTCGATTTTTGTTCAACCATGTGGCAGGTGCCGTTTAAACTAACATGGTTGACACTCTGTTTTAATTTTATTGGTCGGCTAGTCTGGGTCCAGAGGACCTTGTTTACGCAATCTATTAGGGGTGAGAACTTTCTCATGAGGTCATTCCCTAGTAAACAAGGGGTGCCCTCCGGAGTTACTACTATGACCGGGTGTTTCACCTTGTGTCGCCCAATTTTGATGTCCAAATCTGCAGTCCCCTCGACAGGAATTTCCTTCCCGTCAAAGTTCTGCAGTTGCCCAGGAAGAGAGGTGAGAGGAATACGGTAACTCTCCCCCTTCCTGCATTTAGCTCATCAAAGGCCCTTCTGGACAGAAGGGTAGCTTGAGATCCAGTGTCCACCAGCACCAAAATTGTACCCTGCCCCTGTACTTGTACCGGGGCATAGTATCTTCCCTCCTTCTCCTCAAGGGGGCACAGATAATGCACATTTTTGGACAACTGGTGGGCTAACTTTCTGGTTTTGGACATTGCTAGCGAAGAGATTTGGGCAGAATTCTGCGAAGAGCCTGGGGAATCTGAAAGAAAAAGTTGGCAACTGGGGATCAGAGCCATTGTGGGTTCCCCTGGTTCCGGTTCTGGGCCGCCCCCCCCCCTTTTTGGAGGAAGTCACCAGGATGGGTTTGACCCATGGGATTTTGGTATTGTCGGTTCTGGGATGAGATGATGGGTGGCGGTAGCTCAGTCTCCACATCTCCCCAGTCTGAATTGGCATCCCTTGGGACCCATTTTTCCTTGGGAGGAGTTCCCCCATCTCTGAAGGAGAAGATCCTTTTCCCAGGATTGTCTGAGGATCCCTCTCCCTCAAATTGGAAGACCTGTACCTCCTCCACAAAGTGAGTCTGTTTGGGTCCTTTGTTTCTCCTACCCCCCTCTGCTCCTTGGGAGGCAGGCTTTCAGGGGCAGGAGATTTTGTTTCCGGTTCCTGGTTTTCCAGGGGCTGTTTACAAGTTGGGAAGGAAGCTTCCTCCAAGGCTTTACACCCCCTTCCCCTTGTGCCTCCTCCCTGGGAACCAGTGGGTTATCGGGGTGCTGCCCCCTTCATTGTTCTGGAGCACCAGGTCCAGAGTTTGGGGCATTCTGCGGTGGCATGCTCATCTGAGGGTCCTGTTGAGCCCTCAGTATGTGACCCAGATCTCGTGCCATATTTTGGACCTGGCGCTCTAACTGGGAAACCCGCTCAGGCTGATACGGGGCTCTATTTTCTCGCCTGGGCTGATCCCGGGAAGGGTAGCTATCCCTTCTCTGGTAATACCCTGGGTTGGGACGATTCGGGTACCCCTCCACCCTTGGCCTCCCCTCTCCCGGATTAGGTTGTCTGGGCTCAGCAAATTGGGGAAAGAAGGATGGATAATTTTGGGACTGGAAATTGGGCGGATACCTGGGGAAAAAGTTCTGCCCAGGATTTGGAAAATTTCTGCCCTCCTGTGGGAAGTTGGGAGGGAAGTTCCCTGGGATAGGTGCTTGGCTGGATCCCCCCCCTTGGGCTGGAGGTGTCCACACATAACCCAGGATGGGTCGGTTTCCCTTGTAGCCGGGACTTACATAATCAGGGGAGTGAGTGACCCCATTTGTGGGACTACCTCCTTGGCTCCCTGTCTGTGACTGGCCCGAGGGGCTTCTGGGCTTGGCATTATTAGGTGCAGGTAGGTTTTTAGGCCCCCCATCTCCAAATCCAAAACGGGGGTGACCTTTACCTCTGCCCCCTTGGCAGCAGCAGGGGTGCTGTTGGTTTTGGGGTTTTTCTGCGCATTATTTTTATTTTCGATGGGCTTCTGCACCTCATAGATCCGGGTAGCCTGTTCAATGACCCAGTCTAGTGACCTCTTCTCGTGAAAATCTCTCACTAGCTGGGTCATGATGTATTTGGGCAAGGCATGAAAAAAAGTATTGACAAATTCTCTGCTGTCCGTGCGCACCCTTCTGGTGGTCTGCGCAAAGGCACTCTTCAATTCTTGTACGAATTCTTGTGGGGCCTGATCCTCCCCACATTGCAAATTGTAGGCTGCCTTGCGAGCCTCTTGAGGATTTCTGTGCACAGAAAAATGTTTCAAGATGGCCGCCCTGTATGTGGACCACATTCAATGGTTTTGATCCTCCAGCCCTGCAAAGAAACTGGAGTATTCTGGTCAGAAGGTCCATTTGACGTACTGGATGCAGCTACTGCTGTCCTTCAAATGGAAAGTCTCCATCATTTGCTCCTAGAGCTCCAAGTGTTCCCAAACAGAATACTTGGCGTTCCTATGATAAGGCGTGATGACACTCCTTATTGCCTTTATTTGTTTCAATGGGTCCTTAAGCAAGGCCCTTTTTGCCTTATTGGCCTTTTTGGTTCGGGTCACCCTGGTCCATTCATCCTCTGACTCCGAAGCACTGCTCCCAGAGGTGCCCGTCTGATCTTCCAGGTTTTCCCGGATTCTGCGAGCATGGGAACGGCTGGCAGAATGTGGGGACCAGATCCCTCCTTGCTGCCAGGATTTGATGGGTACCCCCCCCCCCCAATGACCTAACTGGGCAGAGGTTTTCAGGATGCCCTTAATGGGCCTACTCTCCTGGAGTTCCCCACTAAATTGCACTGTGCTTGGGTGCCCATACCCAGATGCCGGCCCATCCATTCCTGGGAGGTACTGGCCTATGAGCCCCATACTTCTAGCTGGATAGTAATCTGCCATCCCCGTGGCCCTGGGCTCATGTGCGCGAGGAGACATGGAGGTGGCGGAGTCCAGGGACTGGGAGAGATGAAGGCCTCTGTTACTAGGGCTCCTGAGGTTATGCTCAGGAGTTTCTCTTTCCCAGCGAACCTCATCTCTATCCGCCCCTGCTTCCTGTTGCAATGCAAGAGCCTGCGCTTTCAGTTCCTCAGTTAAGGCCTTACTAGACTCTATCAGTCTCTCCTGCATCGCTACCTGTTGCTGGAGCCTATCATTGTGCTGGCAGAGAGCCTAATTCTCTCTCTGTGCCTCCTGATTGGTTCTGGAGTACTGGACCAGTCTTTGCTGCAGGAGGGTTACCTCCTGAGCTGTGTACCTATTGGCCTGCTCCTTTCTTGCCAGAGCATCCTCCACCCTCCTGGTGTGCTCTAACAAGTTCTGGTGTTCTTTTTAGAGGTCACCCAGACCCTGGAGGGCCAGGTGATTTTCTTCCATTTTCCTTTTTAAGTGGCAGACTTCCTGGCCTAAGGTATCCCTTTCCTGACTAAGAGCCTGCATCTGTGCCGCCAGGTCGTCCCTTTGCCTTTGGAAGGCACCAGCTTTCTGGCGCTCCTGGTCAAACTCTGCCTGGGTATCCAGGTCTTTCAAAATCAGTTTATTGCTCTCTGCCTTCTCCCTATCTAGGTGGCTTTGCAGGGTGACTACCTGCTCAGCACATGCCCTATTGAAGTCTAACTGTTGCTCCAGCTTTTTCTGGCTCTGCAGTAGAGAGTCCAAACCTTCTTGTTACTCCTTCTGCAAGGCCAGAAATCTGGTATCCTGGTCAGCCTTTTCCTGTTGCAGCACATCCATATCCTCCTTTATTTTAGTGATGTACTGTCTGCTGTCCTTTCCTGACTCCTAGCTCCTGAGCAGCCTCTGCTCAGAAGAGTCCAGATCAGCTTGGGCCTTCTCTAACGCCATCTGTTGCCTATTTGCCAGATCTTGGCCTTCAGCACATTTATTCTGTATGGCTCCCATATATAGGTACAAATATGCCGCTATCCTGGCAATCTTATTATGTTCATCTTGGGCTTTAGGGGCCATATATAGTTCACTCAGGGCCACATGTAGGGGACCCTGATCTCTCCATTATCTGACCCTGTTTCAGTGACCTGTTGCGCGATTGCCTGCAACCAGACCGTTTGGTCCTGATGAGTCCACTCACCTCTCACAAATAGCTTATGTAAGAAGTGCTCTCTGGCTATTTTGATGTCTACCAGTGTCGTCATTCTGGAATTTGGGTTCCTTCCTGACTTACAGAAGTTTGTATTTTATTTTTGCAAAACAGACCGTTTCCTTAGAGCGTTCCTTTGAGGAGTGCTTTACAGCGTAACACAGCGTGGTGATCCGACCGGATGTATGTCTCTTGTCAATTAGCATACTGTATTAATCTGCACAAGTGATAGATCTAACCCAGAATCTCCGGCTACGAGCCCCCACTGTGTTAAGCGGCTTCACTTCAACACTACAGCTAAGTCAATGCCTAGTCTGGGATGCTGAGCTAAACCCTTATTGATATATTTTTAGGTCCAGTTCATGTACTCTGGATGACAACCCTTATATAACACCCCTCTCTTAGAATCCCCCTGACCCCACTGAGCCCAGAAGTAGGTCTGTTTAGCAAATTTAAAAGGTTTATTTGGGAAATATAACAATATATATCTATCACACTTTTATAATAAATTAATATTGAATATCACACTTAAAATATGACAGTGATCAACAATGGATAATGTTCTACTGGTAAACTGATTTGGTTACTTAGAAGTAGTATAGAGGATGAGGTAGCTGAAATGCTTTATGGTTTCAAGGAAATGCAAGGTGGAATAAATGCAGTACAGAAAATAAACTGATATGGTTTCACAAGAGATAATATGTTCACTTTTCCCCTGGTGGCAATTCACCCCCCCCTATATGCAATGCAAGGAGATGGAAGTAACACACACAGTCTTCAGGAATACAATCAAATACAATATGGAATTCAGTTCCCCCCCGAGCAAGCTTAGAGGAAACAGGTAGAAGTTTGAAACACAGGCCCAAAAAGCTTTTAAATGTGATGGCACTGGATGGGAAAATGTGCTAACTGATTTTAATTCCCTCTAGAGATTCAGGGTGAGTGAGAGATGCTTGTTGTTATTAGTTCAGGCTCACTTTAGCAATGCTCTATGAGTTATTACCAGGTTGCAAACGGATTTTAACAAATGAAAGAATGGAGCTGCTATTTTGACAAGTGGAGAAATTGAGCCAAATCGCAAATCGCAGTAAATTTCGTGAGTGCGTAAATCACGATTGCGGAAAAAGTATAGGGAGTAGGGAGTATAAGTCGGTTCTAGGTTCATTGGAAAGCCTAGAATCACAGCTAGAATCACAGCTTTAAAATGAAAAGTTAAATTTCGTTCCTAGCCCAAACGGTTCAAGAGATACGGACGATTTAATAAAAGTAGTTTTTCAGATTTAAAGTAAACTCAAAATGACAGGTGACAGCTTGCAGCTTTAGAATGACAGATGCCAGCTCGCAGCTTCAGAATGACAGATGACAGGATTACTAGGAGGCAGTTCTACTTAGGTTAAAATAGTTTGGATTTGATTATTTTAACTAAGAGATTGGGATCTGCACAGTTCTGGCGGATACTCACTCCTAATTTTGAAATGAATGGGCCTCGTCACGGATCTGGTCAACACGTCCAGCGGCGGTTCTCTCTGCTCGGCGGGTCAATCAGGCACCGGTTCTGCTCACAGCAATCCGGATCTCTGGTTCTGCTCACAGCGGCCTGGGTCTGGTCTGCGGTTCCGGCAAAAGTTCTGGGCAAAGAATTCAGACAGCTCGCCCGGCTGTGGAATAGTTTGCAAAAGATTTTGAGGCCTGCTGACAAATACTTTTGCTTGCAGTGGGCCTTCTTGGTTCAAAGTTCTGTAGTCTCTGTTTAGCTTGGAAGTCTAAGTGTTGGATCTCTGGATGTGAAGTCGTCGGTCAGCACGCTCCACGGCAAATGGAATTGAATGTCTCTACCTGTCTCAGCAGTCTCTTTTTATGTGTTTTGAAAATGGGTGTGTGCCTGGGCCTAGCTAAGCCTGCCCCTCTCTACTTGTCATTGGCCCAATTCTCCCCTCTCCCATGATAGGGGGAAGGAAATGGATTGTCATCATGATGAGGTCTGTTTATGGGTCAGAGGATCCTCCACTGGTCAATTGGCCCACACATCTATATTTGATTCAAATACATATTTCCCAGATACACAATTTGTTGAAATTATATGTACACATTATATATTCCTTATGGCCCATGCTTGTCCACCTCTGATCTTCCTGGGGGCTTGCATTCAAAAATGACAACATTTTGCGCTTTTTGACTGGTTTACCAATATCGGACATTTACCAAAAATTACACACATGTGCGCAAGGAGTATGGACATTAATTGATGAAGTGTCAGATTTTTAACATGCAGACATTTGGAGTAAGACCATATTTTCCGCTAGCAACCCCCCCAGCATACACCACAGGGTCCTAACACCTCTTAAAATGTGCACAGAAAAATCACAAGAATAATGATATTACTTATATAATTCTGACAAGTCCATACTATGAATTATCCATCTTTTTTAAAATTATGCTCTGGCCCAGATGGGTGTGGTTTAGGTTCCAAAGCACATGGGGGAAGCTTCTGTCTGCCCCCGCCTCCAGCTCGGGTGGCTCCCAGAGGCACTTCTCCTCCCACCTCTCCCAAGAGGAAGCCACTTTACGCCCCCCCAATATAACATTTGCCTGAGTCCAGGACAAGGCTTTGTTCAACCTCCTGCAGGTGCCCCTCCCCTAATCTAATCAGAGAGGTGTCAACTCTTTTTGGTGGGGAAGCAGGATACAGCTAGGCCTGGGAAGATTGGTTGAGCAGGTTTCTCCTGTCGGGGGCGTTGTCAGGCAGAATTCAGCTAAATGTCACTTTAGTTCCCAGTTTAAATCAAACTTACAATTTTTACATATACATTAAATAATTACTTCCTTCAAGTCATTTCAGAATATAGTTTTACATTGTGTCCACCTCTTAGCAAGTCTTTCCTTGGCCTGGTTTGGGTTCCTCTGTTCGGTTTTACACAAAAGTCTGGTGGTTTTAAAACGCCGGCTTTCTGATAGTGGTGAGTACCGGTATTGCATCCATTTTTGGGATCTTTCTTGAATTACTGCATTTCAATAGAGTGGTATTTTGCTTGATAGTGTAGGACCCTTGCTTAACATTGTTTTGATGGCATCCTTACAGTAGAGTGGTGATGTGGAAACCCCCACAAGAAGGTTGTATCTTTGGAGTGGTCTTGTGCCAACTGCGCAGTTCTCCTGGATTCCGGCGTGAATGTGGGCGGCAACAGCTCATCCCCACATCTACCCAGTCTAAGGATTCAACATGGGTCAAAACCCTTGATAAACAGGGCCTGGAGGCCTTTATGTGTAGAACTCATCAAAAGCAAGTCATCTGTATACCCAAGACAAGCCATGCTAGTGAATCCTAGTTTGGGGGGAATGTAACTATTTCCAGTAGTTAGATAAAACAGCCATATAAAGGTTGAACAACAGAGGAGTTAATTTGCATCCTTGCTTCAGCCCAGTTGTTGTGCCGATGTGAACAGTCAAGTCCTCCTGCAAATGTAGCCATTCTCTTACCGTAGTGTCTTGGTAGAGTTTAGTAATGATGTTTAGCAGTCCGCGAGGCATTCCCTAAGCATCTAGTTTCTTCTAGTGACTGACTTGGTTGACTGTGTCAAAAGCGACACTGAAGTCATCAAACGCTAAGTAGAGCAGTTGTTGACAAAAGCTCCAAGCACTCTCGATTAGAGTTGTGAGCAGAATTTGATTATCTATTGCTCAGCATGCTTTTCGAAAACCCAATTGGTTGAACAGTAAGACTTGTTTTAAATCTGCCCATTCTGTCAATTTGGCCAATAGGACCCTGGCGAATATTTTCGCTGGGGCATCCAGCATCGCCAGGATGCGAGAGCTGTTGGGATCGATGGTAGGGCCACACTTCTAAACCACAATACTCTCAGTCCAGGTACTAGGAAACTGACCAGTCTTGCTCATTTTCTAAAGCATACAACAGAGTACTGTATCCCATCTCTCTGGGATGCATTTCATAAGGGCGTTAAAGTACCCTACGGCCCTGGAACTCTGGAGTCCTTGCTCCTTTTTATATAGGAGAGGATGCCTTCTAGGTTGTGTTTTAAGTGCCACTTGCCACTGTTTCCATTGACATCCGTGTCCCCGTCCGGAGTCTTGGTCAGCGTCTTGGTAATAAACTCTTCCTATGCATCTTTATGCTCTCCCTCCAATCATTTTGGATTTCAGGGGTGGACATTGACCACTATCCGAAATGCATGCTCGTCATTTTTGTTAATCACCTCAATCAAGTTTCTCCAACATAATTTTTTATCATTTCTGTAGGCATGCAGACATTGCCGATATCGTTGTTTGATAAGTTTACAGTGGGCAATAACCACTTGGTGCACCTTCCTAGCATAGGCGACAGCACGTAACTCCCTTCAGAGAGTACGTTTCTTATCACAGATTTTGCTGTCATTGCAATGTGCACATTTTTCCCTGACATTTAGTATTCACAGTTCTTTTCTCATATAGAAAAACATCAACCCCCAAGCTCAGAAAGCCTACCACTTCTTTCAGCAGTAGGTTATAAATTAATCTAGAATATAAATGCACTACAACTAAGTCTGCTATTTGCACATTTGATAAACTCGATTTGTGCTAAGTGCTTGGTGCTCACTGAATGAATTGGAGGAATTGACTCAAATAAAGCAAGGAGGAAGGAAGAACTATATATAACCAATTCAATTGAATCCTTAAATCGAATTTCAAAACCAATTTGTTAAAAGTTGGATTGAGTGGGTTTCCTCATAAGCTCCTTACGATGTAGCCACATATATTTTATTTTAGACCAATTTGATCTTTCATTTGAAATTGTCAATGTTGGTTTATCTTGGTTCAGATATTCCTCCTGTTCTTAACACCCATTGCTCAAAGTTTCCTTCATAGGTCGAAAAAGTTGGTGATATCACTACATCATCTATGGGCAAATGATTCACTGTGTTCAAGACCCCTGATGCTGGTTTCACCAATAAAGTATCATATCTAGAGGGTTGTGCTGTACGGTTCTTTAAATAGGACAGAAATGATAATTCAAACACATGTTTTTCCAGCTTTGCTGTTCTTTTTGCTCACAGCTATATCGTGTACAGAAGGCTTATGTTGCTCTTGAGGTTCACTTATCTTTTTTGGCTGTTTCCTTTTTTTCATAGTTTATTTCTTCCTCCTCGCCTGCGATAACCATTGTGGAATTTAACTCAGGGTTTAGTGATCTCAAACATTTCTGTGAGCTCTTCATTTTAAATTACGGTGCTCTCTTGACTTTATTAGTTTTTGGTGCCTTCTCTCTGCCCTTATGTAATATTGTCTGTGTACTCTTTGAGTGGTCATAAACTCCCAAATCCGTTATAATTGCCTCCCTGAGCAGTTTCCAAAGATGGTTCACATTCATCCCGGCACTCCTGATTTCCTTCAAGCACAATTGTATTAGGCCTAAAGTAGAAGATTGATAAAATATAACAGATCTTCCTTCTTCTCTCTTTTCTATTTCCTCCCTTCTACCAGCATCAGGTGTGTAGTTATGGTCCTGATGAATCTTATCCTGTATAACAGATCATTTTTTGAATATAGCCTTGATATAGGTTAGTAAACACGTATGTCTTAACTCACTTCACTCAGAACATCATATAATCTAACCAACCATTGCAATACCAAATTTAGAGCCATAGTGAAGTTTGTTTGTATCCAGCTAGGAAAACTCAGAAGCAGACGTTATGGTTGTGTCATGACTAGAGTGAGTAGTACCCACAGATTTCTGTTGCTTAACTGCGTAATTTAGTAATGAAGGTACCTGCAAATCATTACCAGAGACTGACCCATTCATCATAGAATTCTGAAATAATCCCAGAGTTAAATATAAGGCCATTTTTTCCAACTGGTCTCCTTCCTTTTCCAAACTTTGACACAGTTGTAAAATGAGTTGTAAAATGAGGACACAATGTCTTCAATTGGACGGTTTACCCATCTAATTGTCACATGTGTCAGAGATTCAATCCTTGTTGAGTCTTTTAGGATTGATAGTGTTGTTTTCAGTCCTAGATCATGGGTGCAATTAGCCACAGTGTTAGGAGGCTGGGATACACAGAGAGACCACTTGTCTGCTAAAAGTGATTGAATAAGTAACGATTCATTGATAAAGTCAGAAAGTATCTCTAAAGGGCCACTACGAAGGTTATTGCACAGGGGGTAAGACAGGACTTAATGCGGGGACCAGCATAGATATAATGAAATATCAGGGTGTGTCTTAGGAGACTTATCCACTTTCGACTGTGTTTCTGCTGCTGGCAGCCTGCCGTCAGCTGAACTGCCATACTGCACTTTTTTGCCCACACCTCCGCACACAGTGCACCCGCGCTGACCAATGCAATAAGTACCTCCTCCTTGCAATATGAGTAATAGGCAATATTTTACATGCAGTGATGATCTCCCAGTGCCAAAGTTCACTTTTTGCCCTGCACTTGTGTGCTTGGCGCTCCCTCGCTGACCAGTGCAATAAGTAGTCCCTCCTTGCAGTAGGTGTAACAGCTATAAGGTCCCCACAGTAATGGTCTCCCAGTGCCAAACTTTTTTGCCCATACGTCTCCGCTCAGGGCTTCTGCGCTGCCATTGCAATAAGGAGTTCCTCCTTGCAGTAGGTGAAACAAGCAATAGTATCCTTGCAGTTACGGTCTCCCAGTGCCAAACTGCACATTTTCACATGCATTTCTGCATTCCCAAAATGAAAAACACTTTCGTAATGATGCCCACAATACACCTCTTAAACACTTTTCATGTGCGGTTATTTATTTATTTGTTTATTTATTTATTTAATACATGTATATAGCATATCTAACCATTAGGCATCAGGGTGCTTCGTTTAAGAATATTGTTACATCCAGTTACATTACAGGCTTAATCCATGTCACAGCTTGTGCTTCACAATATGATTACATCCAGTTACATTTCAGGCTAGTCCAAGTCATAGCATTTAACAGTTATCCCACTGTCTAACATGATGAACAAAACAATATGTGTTCACATATGCTCGGGGGAAAAAATGTTCAATCTTCCTGTGTCCAAAATATTGTACTCTTACCACTTTTAATCCCTTTAATAATGGTGCTGACCGTACATGTCAGCACAATGCCATGGTACATCACGTATTACCTCAATACCCTGACAAACAAATAAATATGTGCATGCACCACACTCACACATAAAAAGATGTTCTCAACCAATGATGCCAATTCATGCACACTCATTTAAACTTTAGCGCACACACACAAACACATTGCATAACATTCTAAATGCACATGCATACTTACACCTCTTTTAGAATGCAAGTTTTTTGGACAACCAGCAATCTCAAAATGACCTTCAGAGCATTTTTATAATTTAATTTGTATTTTGAAAGGCATGTTGGAACCATTTCTTGTTAAGTAAACAATATTTTCTAGACAACATTGATATATATGAATTTACACTGTTGTGCTATGTTGAACTCTTTTCACTTCCACCAATCGACCGCCACTATGAGCAAGGAAGCTAGCAGTCTTGTTTGCATTAGCCATGAGATTTACTTGATATCTGGAATTTAAAGCTCATTCAGTGACATGTTTGTGACTTCTAGGCATTCCTGTCACCATATTGCCCCCTGGCCACCTTCCGAATGTGAAATTAACCCTACACCCTATACTGATAAACTTCATGGAGTACCAACAAACAACCATGTTTTAAAAGCAAACATAACAAGTCAATCGCTGTAGTGCCTCTTGTATTGGTAGTTATGGGTAACTTATTAGGCTCTTGACACATTTTTTCTACATTGCTGATAACCTTGCGTTCCTACAAACCATAAGAACATGCAAGCCTCTGGGCAGTGTGGCTCAGCCTGCGTGGAGATGCATAGCCCTCTTGCACACGTAAACACACATACCTCTTTCCTATTCTCTTTCAGAGACCCTCAAGAACCTGGAGGATGTTGGGTGGGTCATATGTCTGAAGCGGTACGTTAGCTACTCATGCACGAGTAAATCATTTTACAATAATATTAACGGTTGTATTATGCAAGTCTATGCAAAAAGGACAAGTATACTCATCCTTGGCAATTAAGGTGTGAAAATAACGTGTTCATGGTCAATCACCAGAGCAAATACAGTGCAGTTGAATTTGTGGTGGGGCTAATTATATTTGACCCAACTGGACTTGACCATGTATAATTTATCATAATACCACCCCAATTGTTAATAATCATGAATAATTAAGGAATCCACTCCTGCATAAGATGAATTTATTTTGTAAAACAGATTCACTGAATGTCTTAAGTTACCCTTTCACCTGATTGAACAATACATTCATATCTTGTTATTTAATATAGCATATCTTGTGGTCATCAATTGATCAGCTTGTAAAAAAACATGCTCATAATTGATGCAACTCTCAATTTGACATTGTCAGTGATAACATGTGTTTTGTTGAAATCCTCTGATGAATCGGGATTTATCACCCGTCTCTTCTTTCAGGTTTTTGTTGTTGATCCTTGATTTGTGCACAAAGTATATATCAATTTTCATGTGGAAGACAGCAATATCTTTTCCCCAAAAGGCACAATCCTTATTTTTCTCTAATATTCATGACCTAATTAAATTACAAAGGTGCATTTCATACTCATTAAATTAATTCTTTCCATTCATAATATTCCAACTTGATAAATCACTGCACACTGACAACCTCAGTCATGCAAGTGAATGCATATTTGTTATGTTTATTTAACTTTGTTTGTGTGGCTTCCTATTTTATGCAAATTATTTAAACATTTAGTTTGGTATGTTTAGCAACTTAATTTATTTTTCTTTTGGTAGATACTCAAAATTATGCCTACTATCGGAAGATATTTACATTTTCTTTCAGAGTTGAATGCTCTTTTGAATAGGGGGACAAACATTGATAGAAACATGATTAATTCTTAAAACCAGATAGGGTTAGATTATTCACGGCCTTCTGCTCTGATCAATTAGGGCAGTTCCTTAATTTAAATGTATGCATGCAAATCAGATTATATTTTCTCTTTCCTTTATCACTGGTGGTGTAAAGAATACTCCAAATCCCAGAGATGGCTTAAGTGTTTTAGTAAATGTTTCATCAGGGTGCAAGGGCTGTCTTTCTCTCTCTCTCTCTCTCTCTCTCTCTTTCTTTCGCTCTCTCTTTCTCTCTCTCTGGTCTTGATTTATTTTTTATTTTTTTTATTTTGTATTAGTGTAAAATAGTTTATTACAAACTTTTCAACATTTACATCCACTAAAAAGAAATAACCTAAAACACACCTTTCCCCAAAAGCTTCTACAGGTAATTCTTTTGTAGATTGTTCTTCTTTATCTTTCACGATTAGTCTTTCAACCTTTTTCCTTCCATCTTTCTAATGTAACCTCTAGAAACTTTACAGTGGCTAAATACAGTGGCTAAATTAGTTTTTACAATTTCAACATCCATATATCAATTTCCACCAATGCTCCGCCTCTGGATCTCTCAAGTCTATGATTTGGTCATGTAGATGAATGGTCCTCAAATCTTTCAGATCTGGACAGAAAAGGATTAGATGTTTTAGTGTTTCACTTTCTGATTTGCACAGTTGACAGACTATGCATGCAGCTCTGATGTTTACCGTATCTTTGCAATGTGGTTTTGTTGTGTAACACATTTAATCTAAATCTTTGTAAAAGATCTTGCTGCTTGTTATGGTGGAATCTCTTAAGATTCAAGGGGAGGACATTCATCATTCCCCAGTCAGTTCCCAGAATTGTGTGAGTCTTAGATTTGTATCTTGCATATTCAGATTTCTGCCAATCATCTGCCCACAGATTTTTCTTTATTAAGGTTGGATTTTTGATCAAGGTATCTGTTGAATTTCCAAGTTTTCCCATGACTGCGTCACATTCCAATTTCCATTTGTCTAGAATGTGCTCTTTATTTACCAGTTAGAACATTCCCAGAACTCTGAATTGTTGAAGGCAATCATTCGCAATTGCTTTTCTGTAGAGCCTCAACTTACTCTCGGTAACTTGTGCGTGGAGCGATATTAGCCCCAATTCTTGTCGAATTATGGCTATATTGGTAGTCGTAGGATGTGCTTCCAAAAATATCCTTCTAATAAATTGCATGTCTCTGGTTTTAATCCAAGACAGGTTTCTCCTCCATACACTAGTGCAGGGGCCACTTTTTGCTTGTAGAAGGCAATAATCGATTGCAGTGAAAATTTCCCATATCTTCTGTTTATGGTCATTCCCTGAGCCGCCAGTGTCTTTGTCTTCAATCTCAGAGTGTCCAGCCATGCTTTTTCACTTTGTAGCATGCTTATCTGGACTCCAGATACTTTATAGCCTTTACTGGTTTCAGTTGTTTCCGAACTAAAGTCCAACTTTCTTGTATTTTTTTCCGCCTATGATCTCCCAGAACCATGGTTTCCGATTTTGCAGCATTTATTTTCAGGTCTTTATATAATACGTATTTCTCCAACAGATTTAAAGATGTTTGTCGGCCAGTCTTTGTTTGGTCTAGAAGAATTACATCACCGGCACACAATAGTCTGCCTACTTCTGTGCCATTTATTTTAGGTGGAAACAGAATCTTATTCTCTGGGAGCATTTTCATGTCATCAATATAATAACTGAACAAGGTGGCAGCTAAAGGGCATCCCTGTTTCAGTCCTTTTTTGTTTCGATTTTCTTTTACTGCTTTTAGAAGGTCATTTGGGCATCCATTTGATTTGAGTTTACTCCACAGCTGACCTCGAGCCACGCTATCAAAAGCCTGTTGTAGGTCTATACTAGCCATATAGATCTTGTGCTTGTTGTGTAAAGCCAGATTTTTCTATATACTTAATATGAATAGGTTGAGACTACATCCTACTTGTTCCACAAATCCTGATTGTATAGTGGCATAGTGTGTTGTCTCTTTGATCCATCTTTTTAGGTGGTTTAAGAGTAGTGTGGCAAAAATGTTCCCTATGCAATTGATTGGGACCACAATTGAGCCCTTCCAAGAGTCTGGAACTTTTCCTATTCTTACTATCCTTTGAAATAGGGTCTCACAAAATTCAGAACATAGTATCGGGTTCACTTTTAGAACTGCATTTGAAATGCCATAGGGCCTGGTGCTCTTGATGCACTTGCTCTCTTACTGAGGTTTTCAATCTCGTTTCGGTTAATTGCTATATCCCAGGGCTCTGTGATAATTTGATCTTCTGCTGATTGCACTTGCTCATTTTGTTTTATCGTCAAATAAATTAATGAAATGATTTACCCACATATTTTCTGCAACTGGGTTTATGAAGCATGGATCTATTTCACCCTGTTCTCCTTTTAACAATTGCCAAAGATTTCTACTATTTGTGCTTCCTACTGCTCTCATCATACTTTCCGCATCGTTTTGTAGAAGTATTATTTTATGTGATTTTTGCCAGTTTTTGTATTTTTTTTTCTTTTTCGTATCAGCTCCATTTTATTATGATTTGTTGAGTTCTTCAGCAGTCGTAGGTCTTTTCTCAGTTGTTTTTTTTGTTCAGTTACTACTTTATCATATACGTGAAAAGCTTTGAATTTTGGTTTTAATGATTGAGTTTGGATTTCTTTAAAAGCTATCAGTATCTGATTATATTCTGCCGAGTTTGTTTCTCGAACTTGCCACCCTTTTAGTTTTAGTTCCTTTGTCATCACTGATATGTCTTTAGTTTTTATTCTCAGTCGGTTTTGTCTGGGTTCTAATTGCAGCTTCTCTCTCCAGAGATTTTTTTGTTCTTTTTCATTTTCACTTCTTTCTATCGTATCTATGATGGGATCATGATCGCTATGTCGGTTCCTTTTTACCTTTAGACAAAAAATGATTTTTAACATATTTCCTGAGTAAGGATGTAATCCAGCATGGTGTCTTCTGTCTGTCTGACCATGTTGAAACTGATGGCATATCTTCTTTTATGTTGCCATTCAGTATGTGAATACCCCAGGAAGTGAGTCTGCGGAACAGACCCAGATATCACTATTTTTTTACCTACACTTTTGGCCATTTAATACAAAACGACTTGACGCATTGACACCAAATGTACAAAAGCACACTTTTGGGACCAAGCCGCTGTACGTGGCACAAACCTGGGAAATACCCATCCAGTGATTTGGGCAGTAGGCGCAAGCAAACATTTGTTTCCATTGCATGTATGAGGATTTCCACTCATTTTGGGATCCCCCTATAATTTTGCCCCTCCTCGACGAAACCACACCAAACTTCAGAGAATAATCCAGAGGGGGCTGTATACTATTTCTACAAAGTGTGGTGAGGACTCGTCCAGGGGGGACAAAGTTATAAGCCACCCAATTAATGCTCTTTGTATGAGTTGAGCAACTTAACCATAACTACAGGGCCGCTACTGAAGGCCCCATAAATAGTTTCGCAATGACATTGGGGGTCATTACAAGTTTTCAGGTATACTGCCCAGCATATGGAATTAGCATTCCCACTGCCTGATATCCCGGTATTTCCGGGATATTACAGGTGGCGGGAATGCCAGTAACTCCTCCGTCCATGGAGTCCATGGGAAGAATTACCTCAATTAACGGCACCGCTAGAGGTCTGATTTACCTCCCGCTATCAGCTATTAGCTGGAGGTAAATCAGGTAACCCCCAACAGTATCCCTGTAGTTAGGAGGGCTGGTAAAAGTGCTGGTAACAAACTTACCATCCTTTTTACGGTCACTTTTACCACTCGGACAAACCTGTAATTACCCCCATTAATTGAATAACCTGAAGTTTGTGTCTATATAAATAGGCTGTTAGAGCCTCAGTTGAGAGCTGCAAATAAATATAACATCAGCAGCCATCACTAAGCCAAGAGAGTGATCAAGCCTGATTAGTATAGTCAATGTTTGATACCTAGAAATCATTTTGGCCAATATATTTTGGTTGTTTAAAGAAATACAAGGGAATACAAACACACTTTTCAACTCTCACACCTTAGTTTCACACCACCAGCCGTTCTGGACTGACCTAAAGAGCAATTGGGTAGTGCCTAAGTGCAGGCCCAGCATGCTGGTGTGGGACTTTTTTTGGTCAAAGTTGTGCCAGTTTGATGAGTTATTTAACTGTGCAGTTTTGATCAGTGTTGCAGAACTAATATTCTTTAAAATGCAAAACTTACAAGATATTTTACTAAAAAAACTCCCCGTTGATATCACTCAGTCTTTCAAGAAAGGAACACATTTCCATTAGGGACTATGAACTACATTTCCATTGGTGGCCGAGCCAATTCTGGGCAATGCTGCAGTGCCTCACAAAGCGAGGCAGGGTAACTGCTGTTACCATCAACAGGCCTGGAGAGGGGCAGCACGCCCTCTCCCCCTCTCTGCTCCTCTCCTCCCTCTCCTAGTCATAGAGACACGCAGTCTGTCCTGCACAAAGCTGAGGAAGAGTGAGGTGTGTGCAATCACCTCACACTTCCTTCATGCAACTAGGTGTGAAGTGTTAAGACAGATTTCTGAACTCTGTCCAGGAGGGGCAGAGGTTCAGAAGGTCAACCTAGTTTCTTGGAACAGGGTAACCTCTGGACAAGCCAGACCAATCAGGGTAGCTATCTCGGCGGTCAAGACTAGGTCTTAAGAGGGGTGAGGGTGACTGAAAGACCGCAATGAGCACACAAAGCAAGGACACTTACAAATTACTCCAAGCAGGTGTTATATTAAAAATATATACACATTTATTACAAGGCCTTTGTAACATTGACCGTAGCGAGAAATCACAATAAAACTCAAGTAAACCAACACATACCAAACCAATACAATATAAATACAAATACAAACGAGTCCAACAAGTTAGACGCACGAAATGTGTAGACCACCTAGATGGGGAGGAAAACAGGCAGTGCGAATAATAATTAGACCCAGTCCGCCTTCAGAGGCACCTAACTAAAAGCAAGTCCAAGCCCTACAAAGAGTGGACCCTTGTGCTCAAAAGTACCTGCACACGCTGGTGCCAACGGGCAAAAAGGGGAGTCTCTTCAAGGGAATCAGGCAGTTTAGTTCGGTGAACAAATGAAGATGAACAGAGCTCCGCAACTCAAGCGCAGCCTCCACTGTGGGCAGAAGCAGAGCGCGAGTACGGAAAGGCGTGCTGTTAGACACAGCGGGGAAAAGCTATGGGCTCCTGCAGGAGGGCGACCAGTTCCTAGCGATGCTACTCACCGGTCCCCGATGCAAGCAGACCCAGGCTTCTCCGTGTCAGTTTCAGTGCTGGCAGGTTCAGATACGAGCAGGGGACGTCTCGGCGTCGTGTAGATTCCGCAGCAGCAGAAGTTGAGTTGAGGATGCCCCAAACGCAGTGAACCCGCACAGTTTGTTACAACAGCAGGGCAACGGAGCGGCCGTGTGTATTTCAGCCCAATGTACACTACTCACTTCAGACCTGGGAATGCCAAGTGTACGAATCGTGTGAGAGTGACAAAGACTCGTAATACAACACAACCTGACGTCGGTTACAGAGCAAGGCTCCTGGGTAGGCTGGTCAGTCTGCTGGATGGCGCAGAGACACTTCCGAAGGCTTACGTGCAGGAGATGGTGAAGATGCAGAGAATAGTTGTTCCCACTATTCCAAGGGTCGAAGTACCAGTACAGGCCTTCTCGTTCGATCAGAGGTAGAAAGGGTTTCACCAAGCGACAGCAGTGCAGAGGAGCAGTCCTTCAGCGGGTCACCAGCGATTCCTCTGTTCAGCCTCGTGGTTGCAGGATACTTGGCTCCTGTATTCCTTTGTTCGTGAGAACTCAGGAGATCGACATGGTAGTGGTGTTTCCAGCCCCCTCTTATCCACGGTTCCCTTCGCACCAAAACGGAGGGGACCCAATGGGAGATCTGCTCACAAAACACTCACACCATACGTGGACCTATCACGGACCACGGAGGTCCCAGGCATTCACACCACCCTAGACTCTCTTGCATCCAGGATGTGTATTGGGACCAGACATCCAGCCCCCATCCTGGAGGCACACACAAGGCCTGTAGAAGCCTGCGAAAGCATCTGTGTTTCGCGGGAAAGTACATGCCCAAATAAGGAAGGCCCCGGGTCGGCTCGACCTGGGGAAGGTGAAGGGAGCAAGACGCTCAGCAGACAGGACAACAAGCCTCGTGGTCTGGCCATTTTGGGAGACAGGCCACCATTTTGGACTAAGCGCAAGAAACGCGCTTAAACGCCAAAAGGAGCTCAAAAACACAAAGAAACGATCGCTGCCACCAGTCCCGTCCGTGATTCACTTGCACCGTTAGTTAACAATCCAAAGAGAGTATCTAGGGCCTGTAGCAGACTAGAGACCCAAGAGAGCAGTAACTTAGCTTACAGTGCCCTCTTGTGCCATGTTGCGCGAATGCTGCAACATGATAAAAGAACTACGGAAAACAACGTTTCCCGGTACTGACTGTCTTAAGGGCATGTCAGTTTCCCCGTAAGAATGGAGCGAAAGCCCAGAGGAGTGCGGCAGAAGGCTGCACTTCCCTGGCAAAGTCTAGATCCTGGTGAAAACAACAGCAAAAAGTTTAGGGGTTGCCACATGGAAGGAAAATTACCCACAATTAGGAAATCTTTCCTAACACTAAGCACCGAAGGACACCAAAAGGCAGGCAGGGATCAGGTTCAAAGACCTGCCCCCCGGGGGGCCAGATAGTCGGCTATCCGGCCGGGGGCTAACACTTAACAGCCCCCACTACTATACACATCAAAGACCCAGGGCTCCCCTGGGTCTTATAAATACAGAGCGGCATGAGAAAACACAATCAGTTTGTGGACCCTGAACGGGGACCCGAACACACAGGAGGTGCACTGTTTACTCAGTGCCTTCCAAACCTTTGCTTCTTTGCCTATTAAAAGTTTGCGGCATTTCGCCGCGTCTTTTACCTCTTTGAACATTGACCTGTTCAACTCACCGAGAGCGAGCGGCGAACATTTTTGTTTACAAAAACGTCTCCCGGGAAGAATCGCGGAGAAGCGGCAGGAACAATTACCTAAGCAGAGCAGAGAAAACCCTGCAGCGCGGCTCGGTGTAGGCAGCTGCGTTTTGAAGCACACGTCTTTCTTTTACAAGGGTCCCGTCGAGCAGATTAGAACTTTATTTTCCTACGCGAGTAGGTCAAAATAAACATCCGCAGTCAGCCGCTCCTCAGGCAGTCTAAGAAGCGTCAGAAATAGCCCCAGGGAGGGCCTTCTTGTATTACCAGTTAACAGGCAATCTGGGTGCCACATTATGACATCTTTAGACACTTTCCCAACACGGGAAACAACATTTTGCAAAGAGGGGTGAAGAATTTTCAACAGTATAAAGAGCGCTCAAGTGGCACAGCGAGTAGCGCACACATTATTGACATCCATACAGAAACTGCTAAACGCAGTTTCGAATCCTGGCGGGGCCACATTCAGCCTTTCTTCCTTTGAGGTCGATAAATGAGCACCACACACCGGGGGCAATATTACGCAGCGCTCAGATACCTGAATTTTTGTAGCGCGATACAAGTGCAAAATTATTGTTATAAAGCAACTATTGCAGACAAACAAGAGAAGGAAGGTCAATATTTTTAGAACAGTGCAGAATTGACTTCACAGCAAGAAGCACGCACTAAAATAAACATTTCTTTCTATCAAAACAGGTAAAAAAGGAGACATGGGTCCCAAACGAAAATCACGGGATACCAGCACAACAGCGCAAAAACCCAAGTCCTCACACCTTTTAGCAGCCATAGAAGCAGCAGAGCACTACTGTTGGCCTTGGGTAAGGGAGAATATTTACGGCCTACCAAGGGATGGGATAACCATGCCACCCACCCAAGACGACGTCACTACACCTGCAAAGAGACAGAAAGTGACGGATGGCTCCAAAAAAGGTAATAAAAAGCTGGCAAAATTGTGCGAGAGCATGTCTGAAATGCAACAGATATTAAGGGAAATGAGGGAGAAGCAATTACCGCAAACAGGAGAACAAGTACCAGCTGCACCAACGACTGCCCCCACGGCTGCTCCAACAGCAATCACGGCAGACCCAACAAGGGGCTCTGAAGGCATGGTCAACTCCCAATGCAGTTACAGTAGGGCAAACGGGGCAGAACAACAACAATCCAACAGACATGGCAACAATTTGCAATGCCCAAATAGAACTAAAAATGAAATCTTTCCGGACTGAAATACTGAACAGATATAAAAGATGCCTTCCATGGAATATTGATATCACAATTAAGGAAGCCATATGGGCCAAAGAATTCATAGAAATCTTTTCTTTAATAGAAGCCTAGCGCAAAGGAAAAGCTGCTTTTAGAAACCCTAAAAAGATAGAGGAGAAAGCCATAACCAGAAACGCCCAGGTACAACAGAACTGGGAAAACTGGCTCCAAGCCTTCACCATTTTAGCAACTATCTATGAGGAACAATTCCCACACGATGGGAGAAAAATATGGGCCTCCACGGATAAAATAAGAGAGGTGAAAGTCGCACAGAAGGGGAAGACCTGGCTAGCATACGACATCAGATTTAGGAGAAGCATATCAGAGAGGCCAGCCATAGAATGGGACGAGGTCCAAAACGATTTGTACATGTTAAATGCGGAACACCCAGCAGAGGAAGAGGCCTCCCCGAACCCCTCCAAAAATACCAAAAACACAGGTCCCAGAAATAACGATAATGAAAAGCATAAAAAGGGAGAACAGCCTTTTCAGAAGAATCAGCCGTGGGCGGTTAAGTCCAATACCCAAAAGCAAAACAAAAACCATGGTTCAAAAGCCAAAACTCCGTGCAGGAATTTTGGAAAAAAACAATGTTCTTGGGGGAAGGAATGCTGGTACAAACACACTTGCACAAACTGCAATGGTGACCACGCAGCAAGCAACTGCACCAGACTTCCAGCCAAAAAACCCAAAAAACTAGTGCTAACCACGCTGTTTCAACCACGGTTTTGCCCCCAGGTTGTACACCAATTAACCCATACAACTTTAGAGATGCGCTATTGAACTACCCAGACAGAGAAACCAGCGAAAATATTTGGCAGGGTTTCTCCAAAGGTTTTATTATACCATTTCAGGGCTCAGGGTCACAGAACCTCCCACTGAACCTAAAATCTGCCAGGGACAACCCCCAAATAGTGGAAAGCAAAATCGGGAAAGAGCTGTCTTTAGGCAGGATCGCTGGTCCCTGGGACCATATGCCCCTCAAAGAGTACATAATATCACCGATGCGACTAGTCCCTAAAAAAGAGCCACGAAAAATTAGACTAATCCACCATTTATCCTACGCCAAAGGCATATCCCTAAATGACGGCATTCCACACACGGAATCTGCCGTATCCTACACACACCTCCAAGAGGCGGTAAGACTCATACAGGAATGCGGCAGGAACGCCCTGATGGCCAAACTAGACATTGAATTCGCTTTCAGATTATTGCCAGTCCACCCAGACTCCCAGCAATAGTTAGGTTTCACTTTTAACAACAAATTCTATGTAGACAGATGCCTTCCAATGGGGTGTGCAGTGTCCTGCGCCCTATTCGAGCAGTTCAGCTCCTTTTTTCAATGGGCCTTTCAAAAACAGAGACCAGGGAGCATAGTTCACTACCTAGATGATTTTATGGTCATAGACCCAGCAAACTCAGAGGAATGCAACAGGGCACTGGCGAGCCTAGAAGGAATGGCTGCACACTGGGGCATACCTTTAGCAAAAGAAAAAAACGACCAAACCAGCCACCAACATAATTTTCCTGGGCATTGAAATTGACTCTGCACAAGGACTATGCAGGATCCCGAATACAAAAATCGCAGAACTCTTAGAGAAGACACAAGCCCTGATAACTAAAGACAAGGGCACAGTCAAAGAAATTCAGTCTTTAGCAGGCAGTCTCAATTTCGCTGCCAGAATAATTCCTCAAGGGAGGATTTTTCCAGAAGCCTGGAACTGAAAATCAAATCATTTACCAAACCCCACCTACACATCCGACTAGGCACAGAGGTGAAACGAGATCTGGAAGTTTGGGAGAATGTCCTTCAAAATTTCAACGGGACTTTGCTGTGGCGAACACCTGTGAATACATGGACAAAAAGAGTCCTTTTCACAGATGCAGCCGGGAGCAAGGGGTTTGGAGCCATACTAGATGCAGAGTGGGTGGGAGGACACTGGCCCAACTCATGGCAACAGGCGGGGTGGACAAAAAACATCACCCTTCTAGAAATATTTCCCATCTGGCTAACATGACACATCTGGGGCAGGCAGCTCGCTAACACGGAACTCTGGGTATGGTGCGACAACATGGCAGTAGTAGGTTCCATCAACAGAAGGTCTACCAAATGCCCTTTAGTACTAAAAGTCCTACGAGCCATCACAGCAGTCACACTCCAAGAAAACATTGTGATCAAAGCTAAGCACATTGCTGGGGCAGATAATAACATTGCAGATGCTTTATCTCGCTTCCAGTGGCCAAGATTCCGGGAGCTAACGCCCAGGAACAGATGACGCCAGTACCAGCGGAATGCTGGGAAACAATGGGAAAGCAAAAATAACAGCATCAACGCCAGCGCCAGAGAGCCCAGGCCGGGATGCACAACATGAACCAGGCACCTCAAATACGGGTGCCAAAAATATAACAGCATCAATGCCAGTGCCAGAGAACCAAGGCCGGGATGTCCAACGAGAACCAGACACCTGAAATACGGTTGTCAACACCGCCCTAAGTTTCCTCACGGAGATGGCGGGGAAAGCGCTGGCAAGCACCACCGTAGCGCAATACAGTAAGTGCTTACAAACAGTTTTTAAAGCCACAGGCATAAAACACGTAGAGTTAATAACGATTAAAGATATAGAAACATTTTTTAAATGGGCACATGAACAGGGCTTTAAGATAGACTGGGCTAAAAGACATTGGGCCTCATTCCGAGTATGGCGGTAAGGGATAGCGGCCACCGGTAACGAGACCGGTGGCGGTAATCCCTTACCACCATACTCCGAGGTTCCCTTTGCGCCCTCGCCCTTAACGCCTGCTTTGAGCAGGTGTTAAAGTCGAGGGCGCAAAGGGGCCTCCAAGCCAATAACGGTGACCGTAATGAACGGTCACCGTTATTTGCATCTTCCCCATTCCCATTGAGCCCTATGGGGGCTCATTTGGGAATGGGGAAGAGCCTTGGTGAATGGGGAATTACCGCCCCGCCAACCTTGGAATGGGGCGGTAATTCCGCCATCCACCAAGGCGCTGCCGGTCCGGGTACGGCGTCAACCAAGGCGTTAATAGCGCCATTGGTTAGCGCCGTACTCGGAATGAGGCCCATTTAGTCGCAATCTCTTACTTTTCTAAAATACGGGGTGATTCAGACCCCACACAAAGTCCCCTCATTACTTATGCATTAAAAGGGTGGGGCAGAATGGAGGGCCCACAGGTAGACACCCGCCGCCCACTTGATTTCTGCAAACTGGTTCAAATTGCAAACCAGCTGGAGGCCATATGTTGGCATCCATATGAGATCTTACTGTTCAGAACAGCCTTTTTCTTGGCATACTTCGGGGCTTTTCGAGGGTGAACTCATTGCTTCCAGCACCAAGGCCAGCAACGGCCTGGGCGTCATGGAAGTCAGGGTCAGACAGGAGAGCATCAGCATAGAAGTACAACAATCGAAAACTGGGGCAAAAAGAACCATCAATATTTGTTGTATCGATGAAGCAGTAAACTGCCCGGTATGTATCACCAATCTTTACTATGCACAAAGACCCAAGGTTGGGGGAAGGTTTGTGATCCACAAGGATGCACTTCAATCAGCATGGATAGTCGGCCACTCTTTTATCTTCAGGACGGGCCGATGGGCAGAGGAGACCAAAGAAAGGCCACCATTCACGAACACCATTTCATCATGGTGGGGCTACAGAGGCCTGCGATGGGCAGAAATCCATGAAACATTAGCAGAACTGGTCGCATACAGGGATCCGCGAGAATTTCTGATCATCCCCTTAGGTGGCAATGACCAAGTATCAGTGGGGAGGAGACAGTTACTCAAGGACATGTGTGACTCCCTTGCAGGCATCGCACACAATTGGAAAGGAACAGAAATGTATTTCTCAGCCATCCTGCCTAGAAAGAACTGGCAAGGAGCCAATTGCTACAAATCTGTAGACATTTCCAGACAAAAAATCAACAGGGCTAGAAAAATTCTGCACAGCAAGAGGATTGGGCTTCATAAAGCACCCAGCCATTACACTGGGTGACCCGGACCTTTTTCACAAAGACGGCACTCACTTATCTATCAAGGGCATGGAACATTTCTTTCGAGAAATTACAGCAACTCTAGCCTCCAGGGGTTGTAAATAGGAGATACTTTTGGGGGAATGCGGTCAGCCATCAACCCGCCCACGTGTGGCGGCACGGGCCAGAGGGGGTAACCCCAAGACCCAGTGCCCAAAAGTATTGTTTATTATTTTATGATATGTGATTGTTATTGGCATAACCATATCTGTACAATAAAAACCTACGGCCTTTTATTGCCAACACTTGACAAACAATGTGTGAGCCAAATTATTAAGTGGGTAAGGGTATGGTTTCAGCAAAGTATAATGATGCATGCATATGGATTCAGCAGTTATGGGCAATGCTGCAGTGCCTCACAAAGCGAGGCAGGGTAACTGCTGTTACCATCAGCAGGCCTGGAGAGGGGCAGCACATCCTCTCCCCCTCTCTGCTCCTCTCCTCCCCCTCCTAGTCATGGAGACACGCAGTCTGTCCTGCACAAAGCTGAGGAAGGGTGAGGTGTGAGCAATTACCTCACCCTTCCTTCATGCAACTAGGTGCTAAGCACTGAAGGACAACAACAGGCAGGCAGGGATCAGGGTCAAAGACCTGCCCCCCCCGGGGGGCCAGATAGTCGGCTATCCGGCAGGGGGCTGACACTTAACAACCCCCACTACTATACACATCAAAGACCCAGGGCTCCCCTGGGTCTTATAAATACAGAGCGGCATGCTCTGAGAAAACACAATCAGTTTGTGGACCCTGAACAGGGACCCAAACACACAGGAGGTGCACTGTTTACTCATTCTATGTCCCAATCCGACCTTGACCACCGGAGCTATCATAAATAAGGTAGTTATTTCAAGGTCAGAGTCTGATCATTTTCTGTCTTTGGAGTTCTGATGACCTAAATGATTGACTGAAATCGAGCACGTCACATGCAGCAAACAAAGTGACTGTTTCCAGTCAGGAAATACACATAAATGTTTTCCATCATCCCGACCCAGCTCAACATAAGAGAATATCCTAATGTAGATTGCACAGTGTGAGGGATCCCAAATTTCATGAATATCAGATACACACAAAGTGACTTTGTAGTAAAACTAACATTTAAAAGACTCCACAGTCCGAGTCTGTGTCTCGACATTAAAGACTATGTTCAAAGGTAAGCAATCCGGGACGAAATTAGCAAATAACGCATTCAGTAAATTCCCTTTTGCAAGTGATTGGGCAAAGCTCCTGGTACGACCTTTTCCATAGAAAGAATTACAGGCAAGTCAAAGAGGCATCTCGGCACTTGCTGTCATAACGAAGTCGATTTGCCGACGTGCTGTAGCAGCCTGCTGCCCTACGGGCCTCGGCGAATCGAGGGTCAATTAACGTGGGTAGCAGGTCCATCACCTCCAGCATTGGCCATCTGTCGATGCTAACATTGCCCCCAAGGTCGCTGAAGACTAAAATAAATTATTTTAAAGAAATAACTCACTTGCCCTCTGTCATGACACCAGTTCAGTCAGAAGGAGTCCATGTCCAATGTTGATTACGATGATGTAATCAAAACTGAAAACAGACACCCTCTCACAGAACTGGCATATCCTGGGAAAGAAGGTACGTGCATTGTTCTTTGTTTGCAATTTGTTTTAGCCTTTAGCACCCACGTGTGTGTTTTCGTGGGAGCTAAATGTGCCGTGAGGACATAGGACACACATCAGTAGGATACACGGTACGTGAGCTTATACATTGTCCACAATCAAGCTTTCTGGTTGGATAGCAGCCCTATCCAGGCAGCCAATGTCATTGTGCAGCCCAAAACCAGTTTTATACCAAAGCACTCGGACAATTTTTACCACATGCTGTGTAGGGTGAGATGATTGACTGTTAGCCACCTGAACAGATTGACCATTACACATCAAGACTTTGCACAGTAAAACTTCTGAAGAGACAACGCGGCCCTATACCGGTTTAATATATAGTTTTAACTACGTAAAATATAAAGAACATTTACAACGTTTCCATAATTGATATTTCAGCATCCGCACTAACTTTGTGGGACGAAAAAATTTAAACATTCCATTCAGCCGAAATTCCGTGTTATATATTATTGTTAGTCAGATTCCAGTCAACACATTAAATCGTCATCCTGTATAAATCCACCTTATACCACTGTGTGCTTATATGTAGTGCATCTCATGTTAGCTGCTGTTTTCTGCATCCAGTTAGAATGTCTTCGTCATGAAAGAGCACAGCTCATCTAGAGTTCTAAGCAATTATAGAACATTATGTTCACTCTGGCATCAACTATAAATCCCATTTCAGTCTCCAGTTCTGTCCTTGTTCTAAATTATCTAAATCCCCATAGCCTTGTGGTGTAATCTAATCGGAACCTTAATATCCCATTTTAACAAATTGGGGTTGTTTTACCGTGGCGGAAAGGTCCGCGACGGAAATTACCTCATGAGAAATGTACGATATACATAAATGTTCATACATTTCTCATGCGGACATTCCTTGTAAAACAATCCCAAAACCTAACCCCTGCTCACACCCCCACCCCCGCCCACACCCCCAACACAGCCCCACCCCCCTACTTACCTTTCACATCGAAGCGCAGTGTCCCTGCGACGCTGGTTCCCTTTCACGTCCGTGATTGGGAACCAGCACCGCAGGGTCCTTTTTTTTGTTTCTTCTTTTTTTTCGGGTCAGCTGCAACCCCTGCTCACTATACTGCATAGTATAGTGAGCGGGGTGTTGCGGGGGACAGCCCTGCAGCCTTTGTTTTACTTTTAACCTACTTTTTGTAGTTTGAACTTTCGGTGGTATGTATTTTAGGTCTTTTGGTGGGGTAGGTAAATTGGATTTGGTCAATTCGGCTGAATCCCTTTTAACTGTCTAAGCTGCATGCATTCTTCTGTTCTCTGTACTGCCTACTCATCCAACACAAAGGCAAGGAATGGTTTAGCATAAATTCCTGGGTTCATGCCTGCATTTATCAATTGATATCAACGGAGGGGATGACACTTAAACTCTATTATCTTTAGGGCTGCAGTAAATGTGTCTATATACAGGGCAGTGTTTTACACTGTATTGTGCAGTCGGTGCACCGATGGCTGGCATTGGCCCCCAGTGTTTCTTTTTGATGGTCTTATCTTCAGTATAAAACAGTCATGCAAGAGTGGGTTCATACCCACTTCCATGCACAATATATCGCGCACTTCGCAACCAAGACGAACAGTAGGTTATTTTTGGAGTATTTTCTCGCTTAGGATTGCATCCGAAGTACATGGAGCAATTTGTAGGCAGCTCCCTGATATGGGATTACATTAAATTAAAAACAAACTCTGTGAAAACGCTGGAGGTAACAGCAACGTGGGCAAGCATCTCTAGGCCTCTGCGTTGGTGTAGGCTATGTGGCTCCGGTTCTTTAGAGTCTATGCAACATTTTCTGATTGTGTGTGAATCATTGAAGGCTCAACAGGCTGTGGCCATGCTTGCCACTGGTATAAATCATGTTTACCCAGATGAGGCTCTCTGGGAAAATGTTATGGGAGGGAATCATGAGCCTTGTCTTATATGATTTACTTTATTGTGGAAGAAGGTTGTGTGTTTGTTGGAAAATTTTAACCATCAGGCTGAACTTTAATGGTAACTGCTATGTCTTATGGTGTGTTTTCCATCTGCGCTTGTGTTGAAAAGCTGTTGCAAAACTGCTCTGTAACACTGGTCAATAAAAATAAATGAATGAATAAATAAATAAATTAACATATTTTAAATCATTTTTAAGTCATCAGACATAAATTGGCAGGATCACATACATTCTTGAACATAGCTATCATGAATTATTTTCAACACTAACCAAGTTTTGACTATACTGGTCAATATTGTTTTAACTGCACAAGTGCCATAATGGTTGAGGGCTTCACACCCGGGCTCAACTCAACGCCAAGTCCCTGAGGTTACACATCGACAAACACATCCCCTTCAAGACACACACAGCTAACAAAACTCCATCCTGTGCAAGTCAAGCCCTTCATCCTTATGGACAGCTTTAGATCCACCGTTCAAGCACTTGTCCTATCCCATCTAGATGAGGGCAATGTCGTCCTTGAAGGCCTCTCGTTGTTCTCCCTTGTGCCTCTGAGAATTGTCCTACACGAGGCTGCACGACTCATCAATGGTCTACACAGATACGACCACATCACCCCGGCACTCATCCACCTTCACTGGCTCCCACTGCACACACAAATCACCTTCAAGTCTTGTTTCATCATATATGATGAGGCAGTCGTCCTCAAGTGAACAAGCTGGATCTATGTTGAAAGACCGTATTGGAAAAGCTCGACTTACAAAACAGTGGAGCCGACTTGCTCACATTTTGTAACTGGAGCTTTACCGAATGTGCCTTTTTGTCTCCTGCTTTACATTTGATGTATGTGTGAAACACCCCCGCAACCCCTGCAGCCCATAATGCTGAACTAGGGAGAAGGGGAACATCCGGCAGTCACCTCTCCCCTTGTTCAGCATTATGGGCTACGTTTTTGTTGACAGAGCAAAATGCGCACTAAAAGTGCATTCAGCATTTTATTTATGAGCTTTTGGGCCGAACGACCCAGCTACCTCACAGAGAAACTCAGTATTTCCGCCGGACAGTGCACCACTAAAAGACAGGACACGTGCAGACTGGAAATCTGCTGCTGCAAAAGGGAAAAGACCAGAAAACAAGCCTTCACTGCTGACACCTCAAGACTATGGAACCTCCTCACCTTATATGTATTTATTTATAAATGTATAGCAGCACGCCAAACCCTCAGGTATCAGGGCACTAGTTACAGTGAGTGTGAAGTGAACTTTCTTCAAAGTGCAAGACTACTCAAACAGGTTACAACATACAAGTAGTTCTTAAAAAGCACAATCAGGCAGGAGCACAGTCTAGCAAAGCCACGCCTCATGGTGCGGGGGCTATGTCAGGTATACAGACAGGCAAAAACAGGTACAAGTACATTCTGGCAATACCATGCCTCATGGTACGGGGGGCTACATCACGTATACAGACAGGCATAAAACAGGTAGGAGTACAATCTGGCAAAACCATGCCTCATGGTACTGGGGGCTACATCAGTTATGCAGACAGGCAAAACCAAGTAGGGGTACAGTCTGGTAAAGCCACACCTCATGGTACATGGCCTACATCAGGTATACATACAGGCAAAATCAGGTAGGTGTGCAGTCTGACAAAGATACGCCTCATGGTGCGGGGCTGCATCAGGTATACAGAGAGGCAAAATGAGGAGTACATTCTGGCACAGCCACACCTCATGGTGCGGGGGGCTACATCAGGTTGAAAGCCTCAACCCATGGTGCAGGGGGCTACTTCAGGTGTGAAAACAAGCATAGGAGACACCATATGGTCAATCTCGGTTAGGGGATCCAATCTTTGAATGCCTCTACCTATGGTGCAGGAGGCAACATCGGGATAAGGGTGGGGAAAAGTCAAAATTAGAGTAGATGCCAGTAAGTGAGTAGAAGGGCATAGAGGCATCTAGGTACAAATACTAGTTAGGTTACATTGATGCAGTAGTTACATGGTTAAATGACATAGATGGCATAAGTCAATTCAAAGTCAAAGAAGAACAGAAATGACATTGATGGAGGGTCTAAGTTGATAGTGCTAGCCAGCAAAATAAATCGGGGGTGAGAGGTAGCGGCACAATGGGGTTGCAGGACAGGTCTAGAAGAAATAGACAATGTGCAGCCCAATAAGGATAGCAAATGCTAAACTGCAACTGTCAGGCCCTTGGCAAATTACATGTTTTTCGAGAATAGGGTTGTCCCCTTAAGGTGAGGGCTGTCCCCTCGAGGAATGAAGGTCATGCAGCTAATCCAGGCACACAGAGTCAACAAAGCTGCAGGATGGCTAATGGCAGAAGGAGAGTAGTTTGGTGAGAGGAAGTGCCGATAGGGTTATTGGCAATCGGTGTGACAGAAGGGCTATCCGTGTGCACGCAGACAGTAGGCAATACTGTATGCAAAGGTGAGATGGCAGGAAGGTTGTGAGTCAAAGATAGTATGAGGACAGCATCAGGCTCACCCCACGGTCCTACAATTCAGAAAAGAACTCAAGATCCACCTCTTCAAGCAGTCTCTGCTACTCAACAGCTAGGCCATCATATTGCCCTGGCAGCACCTGACTCGCTAAACGCTGTCCGCTCCTCTCCTCCCCACTACCCTATACAGTTGTACCGCTCCTCTGTGCCCCTCTGTATCCTTCCCCCACTATATATATGTTCTGTTGTTACCTCTGAAAACTGCTGCATTGTTTTGTCTGTATTGCTGTATAGCTCTGTAATGCGCTCGGTTTCTTCTCAAAGTTAAGTTAAATACCACAATAATAACAATAATCATAAAGTGCTTCCTGTGCAAAACCTTTAATTATCATGAAAAGAATATTACATAAACCTGCAATTTATATACATAAGTAATATCAGCATTGATATAAGGGAATTTGGAAATTGGAAAACACATACATCAATTATTAATTTTGTATTTCGAAAAACTAGATTTTCAATAAATGCTGACAAAATGTTAGACACAAATGTTCAGTTGGCTGTATTGTACATTTTATGTTTACCAATTTGTCCACCATCAAAATACTGGACAGAGGCACTTCCCTTACTGTAAGTGAATGTGCTGTAGCACTTTGAAGCATCCTCTATGCGCTAGATGGAATTTCCAATAAACATCTTAAACCAAACAATCGGACAGACCAAGGGAGATGGTAAAATACTGCTTTAATCTCAATAAAAGAAAGCAGGGAATTATACAGCTATGAAAATAGATGCATCAGAATCACACGTCCTCTAGCGTATACAGAGTTTATATACTTTTTCATAAGTCATCTATGATGTCATCTATGTGGCATTTTGCAAAACCTACTACCGGGAGGGAGTGGATTAGGGGAACATATCTACTTATAGACTCATACAAGTGTTATATCTCATTGGCTGCCCCTTGTCTGAGGACACGCCCTGTGCTACTTCTACATATGTAGTATACAGATTATAGAAGAGAATATGGCAGCAAATTGGTAACTGCAGCATTGTATGTGAAAGTGTGTGGCAGGCCTTATGAGTGGTTGGCAACCACATCCAACCTTGGACATTCAGCTAGTTTAGCAACACGTGAGTAGAAACGAAACCTAGGTGCCCGAGATGCGTCAATTAATTATTTGTTTTTGCTAATTAGTCCATCATATGTCATCGACCTGAAACTTAGTCAAGGCCTACTGTTTGTATTGACCTCATAGTCTGCTCACTGTTCTGGAACATTAAGGGCATATGAATAGACCACTATCTCTATCTGGGTTTTAATAAATAGCCCTTGTTTTTGACTTTGGAGTCACGTGTTAGGAGACGACAATTTTGTCAATTTCAGCCTCTTATTTAGGACTGCTGGATTTTATTACACAGGGTGCCATTACCCTCTCTGGCATTAAGGCACTTGCTCACTCCAGCTCACATAGACTTTTGCCCATGTGATTGTTCAGGACTTGGCACTTGCAAATGTCCTTGTCTTTCCTACTCTTAGCAGAAATGTGTCTCACACACAAGGTCCATTATTTCAACTCCCTTTGTGCCTTGCACCCATCTCTAGAAATAGCCTTCTTGATCCTCGGCCAAGGGACTCCCTTATTCTACACACAAAACAGCCTTTTCACCAGTTCTTCAATTTACAATCCTAGACTCGTCTTTTTGAGGTAACAGAGTTGATTCTTAGCACAGGCCGTCGTCCATTTTCTTCCAAATACTGTGCTAAATGTTGTATGTATACCTCCTTTTAGAAAGCTTCTATGTATCTTTTCTTCCTTGCATTTCAGCACATTTACAGTTATTGGTCAACACATTATTTCATCTTCTTACATTCATGACAGGGTTAGAAGCGGTGGAGTGGCCTCTTTTATCCTCGGATGAATGTGCGGCCAACAAAATATGCGTACTAAGTCTATTGAAGCTGGTCTTATTTAACAACGTTTTCAGGTTTGAAAATCGGTATTTTATTCAAATATCAGGGACATCCAGGGAGCAGCCATGGTGCCAGAATACGCCAATACGTGCATGTCTTATTTAGAACAGACACTGGTTTTGAATAATCCAGTATATCAGAAACATCTGAGGTGTTTTTACCGGTTTATTGATGATGTATTTGGGGTGTGGTGAGACACTCAAGGAGAATTGGTGGATCTTTTTCGACATATGACCCATTTAGCACCAAGAATTAAAGGAGTAGTGCGCTCAAAGATATTATTGTCCCAAGCATTCGGGCATGTGTTTTTAAGCATCTCCTATGCACCTTACCGTGGTTTTCCTCCCTTTTACAAATGCGAAGTCAGGCAGCAGGTCATGGCCATTTTGTGCTAATCTTATCCATTGCTGCATCGCCCTAAGCTCAAGTTCCCTACCGGCACTAAATCATAGTCCCCGCCCCTAAAACTGACATCACTCGAGGCGTACGGCCCATTTCACAATACAAATGCATGTCTTGTTTCAACAGTCTCTGCTAATGGCGTGTCTCCATGGAAATGGCAGGACAACTCTTTCCTCAAGTAGTATAAACAGAACGCTTCTCATCAGACAACATCAGAGTTGCTTTTTCAGTTGTTTCATCTTTTTTTTAATAAACTGTGACTCGTTTCTGCACTGTTCAGCTATCCTCCTTGCTCGTAGCCCGTGCGAACAGATACTAGTGCCAGCATTACTATTGATTTTAATTTTGTCGTATGATGGCATCAATAATGCCCTACCAGTACGAGTCAGAGTATTCTGAGGTGCAATTAGTGGAAAGAGAAAGACGTGGTAACGATGGGGCTTTGGACGAAAGTTTGGAAGATGAACCACCTGATCAAGAGCCTGAGCCTAGCCGCATGGACGACGTCTCCACTTGGTGTACCTGCAATTGGTGCAAGGTCATGCCAACCGAGGTGGAGACCTGCTGCTGCCGAGAAAACTGTGGATGCTTGGACTAAATATTGGAAGAAGACACACCACTGCTATGCGTTACGGAGCTGCATGACTTCAGGGCAGCCTGCCTCACAAGGTCCGCGTTGAGGATTATGATGGTGCTTATGCACGAACTTCGAGCAACAGTTAGCCCTCGCAATCCAAGTAACGAGTACGTGTGCTCTAGATGCGATTTAACTTAGGACATGGATGTCTCCTATATTGTCGTAACTTTGATCTATCACTGCCAAATGAATGTAGTCTGGCAAATCAATAGTTCTTTCGTGCTCTGTTCAAATCATAGTGGTCATCTTCTGTGTCTTTCATGTCGAACCAAGAAACAATATTTCTCTGTCCCCCAAACGTTATGGATTGCATGGGTGTTCACTTATGTGATGTGTCTACACTTTAAACCCCAATTGATCCATGAAGTAACATTTGTACTGGCAACTATGCCATAGAACACAGGTTTGCATGTTCAACTAAGGTTTGTACACCTATCATGTTCATTTAAAGTTACAGCTTGTATGTTTCTCTTCCACAGGTGGTATAGGCTGGTGGCCTATCGTTCGTTTACATGGTGGCTTCATGTGAGGCTTGGACACAACGTTCGATGAGTAATACTGGCCTGTGTCGTTGGAGCCATTCGCGCCAAATTCCCCCGCAACAGCGGACAGTACAGGGGATTTTCCCACACTGTGCAGCAACCCGAAGTGTACAATGTTTAGTACATGTGTGACATCGACATCAGCAACTGAATAAAATACAATTGAACTTTTCTGAATAGTTGTTTAATTTTTTTCAGTGAATCAATGACACTCTAACTTGTCCTGGCAGGGCAGGTGAGTGTACAGAATCCCCAAAATACAAATATAAGCTTTAGTAAATGGACACATCCAGAAGGGAATGAGACTGGGAGAGTGGTTGCGAGAAGTATAAAGGCTTTATGTAAAGTCAGCACACAGAGAACTCTGCTGCACTTGGGTCGGCCATGCTCATCTGGCCGATGTGAAGGTCAGGTAAATTCCGCGGGTGTTGGTCACTCCTGACTTTCCAAAATACATAACATTTTCTGATACACAATGAATAATGCAAATCGTGTACAACCCCTAGAATGTGGGGATACCTATAAATTGTAACTAAATATAAACATGTTTCATATCGAGGCCTTTGTAAGCGTAAGGGGTGCAATGGTCTTACTCTCCTAGTGCGTGATTAGAGGATTACATTCAAGATGTATTTGTCCTGGTGTCATCAGGCAAGAATGAGTGAAGTGACATGTGTTGATCTTAGCAAAATAAATGAGGACTTGTGGACAGGTTTTATTGGGGGCACTCTAGGGCGGTCAGTGGATAAGGTTCACTCTTCTACTACATCAGAGTGAAAATGTATGGGCACATGGGGCAACCGTGCGATAACTTCCACAGGACCGGGTGAAAGGCTCAAGAGCAGCTTTGTGGAGATGGATGGGTTGCAGGGCAGCATTTGGCCTGGTCACACACAAGGCAGATGAGCTCAGTGGAAGGATAAAAGAATACACTGTTTACTAGCAACAATTCAAGCCAGTACATCCGTGTGAAATGAGTTTGTGTGGCACAGGTTCCGGTGGAGTAAAAGGTGCCGGCTGTGTTTGCTGTTTGCAGCACAAAGTGGAGAGGAGGCTTCACATTAATCTGCACGTGGCCTAATCCAAAATGGAATTGGAGGTTTATACAAAATGGATTCGGACCGGGTCCTGCAGTAGGCCCTCTACTATTGTTGCCAGGATTTCTCTTCTGGCACCAGTGATGAGGCAAAACAACCCCTCCTTCCTCCTTACACTGTCCTCATAAGTGTGTTGCCTCCATTCAGCAGTTTTTTCCGGCCCCTTTCCCTATGCCTCTTGGGCCTCCATCACCCCTCCAGTATCAATGGCAGTTCGCACTTGCGGCCCTGCCCTCCCAAGGGTGCTGGCAGCATGGGAACGTCTGATCTGCGCTACACCTTCCACACTTCAAAGTTATCATCCGCAAAGCAGCCATTGTACTCAGGGCATCCACAGAGCCAGTGTCTGCAGGCCTGTTGCCTTGCTGCAGACCGCAGCCCTTCAATTCACATATGTGTGTCACCTCCATTCAGCAGTTTTCCGGCCCCTTTCCCCATGTCTCTTGGGCATCCATCCCCCTCCAGTTTCAATGGCAGTTTGCACCTGTGACCCTGCCCTCCCGAGGGTGCTGGCAGGATGGCAACGCCCGAGGTGTGCTACACCTTCCACACTTCAAAGTTATCTTCCGCAAAGCCACCATTGCACTCAAGGCATCCCCAGACCCAGTGTCTGCAGGCCTGTTGCCTTGCTGCAGACCGCGGCCCTTCAATCCACATAAGAGCATGCCATAAACACGTCACTCATTCACATTTCCGATTCTTTATAAACCCATTGATATTGATCCTGACAACATCTGTCAGCACTGGAAGTCAACTCATGATCGTGCTACCTGTGAGCACTGGAATTTAACTCCGGATCATGCTACCTTTTCTCCTGCTACTAACTACCCGGCTTGCTGAATCTCATTGATTGTTAGTCAAGGTAAGTGCAGGTCACCTGTTCGTCTCTCTTTGATCTCTGTAAAATTCTATCTATTTCGAAAGAATGTACCCAGTAGTCTAATGTTCATTCATCTCATTGCCTTTACCATTGTCTTCTATTTAATTGATTCTGTTCTCGGTATATAGCAAGTGTCAACAGTGTCAATTGGGATAGAATTGCATCCTTCGTGGACCATGTCTATAAGAATGTTTCCTTTTGATGCAAGAAAGTACATTCAACGGATGACTAGCACGAATTTCATAACCAATGGGTTAAAAGTTGGATTGAGTGGGTTTCCTCATAAGCTCCTTACAATGTAGCCACAGATATTTTATTTTAGACCAATTTGATCTTTCATTTGAAATTGTCGATGTTGGTTTATCTTTGTTCAGATATTCCTCCTGTTCTTAATACCCATTGCTCAAAGTTTCCTTCATAGGTGGAAAAAGTTGGTGATATCACTACATCATCTATGGGAAAATGATTCACTGTGTTCAAGACCCCTGATGCTGGTTTCACCAATAAAATATCATATCTAGAGGATTGTGCTGTACGGTTCTTTAAATAGGACAGAAATGATAATTCAAACACATGTTTTTCCAGCTTTGCTGTTCTTTTTGCTCACAGCTATATCGTGTACAGAAGGCTTATGTTGCTCTTGAGGTTCGCTTATCTTTTTTGGCTGTTTTCTATTTTTATAGTTTATTTCTTCCTCCTCGCCTGGGATAACCATTATGGAATTTAACTCAGGGTTTAGTGATCTCAAACATTTCTGTGAGCTCTTCATTTTAAATTACAGTGCTCTCTTGACTTTATTAGTTTTTGGTGCCTTCTCTCTGCCCTTATGTAATATTTTCTGGTACTCTTTGAGTGTTCATAAACTCCCAAATCCGTTATAATTACCTCCCTGGGCAGTTTCCAAAGATGGTTCACATTCATCCCGGCACTCCTGATTTCCTTCAAGCACAATTGTATTGGGCCTAAAGTAGAAGATTGATCAAATATAACAGATCTTCCTTCTTCTCTCTTTTCTATTTCCTCCCTTCTACCAGCATCAGGTGTGTAGTTATGGGCCTGATGAATCTTATCCTGTATAACAGATCATTTTTTGAATATAGCCTCGATATCGGTTAGTAAACAAGTATGTTCTTAACTCACTTCACTCAGAACATCATATAATCTAACCAACCATTGCAATACCAAATTTAGTGCCATAGTGAAGTTTGTATCCAGCGAGGAAAACTCAGAAGCAGACGTTATTGTTGTGTCATGACTAGAGTGAGTAGTACCCACAGATTTCTGTTGCTTAACTGTGTAATTTAGTGGCCTCTGCCAGCCTTTAGCGGCCTTACCACTGTGTTAATAATGCCATTGTGTGCCCCTGCCAGCCTCTGGCGGCCTTACCACTGTGTTGCTAATGCCATTGTGTGCCCCTGCCAGCCACTAGCGGCCTTACCACTGTGTTGCTAATGCCATTGTGTGCCCCTGCCAGCCTCTAGCGGCCTTACCACTGTGTCGCTAATGCCATTGGGTGCCCCTGCCAGCCTTTATCGGCCTTACCACTGTGTTAATAATGCCATTGGGTGCCCCTGCCAGCCTCTAGCGGCCTTACCACTGTGTTGCTAATGCCATTGTGTGCCCCTGCCAGCCTCTAGCGGCCATACCACCATTGTGCTGTCTCTCCAGCCCCTAACGGCCTTGCCACAGTGTTGCCGTGCCAGCCTTTATCGGCCCTGCCACTGCACGCGCCACCATCAACCCCTAGTACTAGCACTGTACCACATAGCCCCATCCAGCCCAGTGCTCTAATGCATCCCTCTGCCACCCACCTTACAGCGCCCACACCCCTCCTCTCCTTCTCCTCCATCTCGCTCTTTACTCTCTCTCTCTGGGCCATCTGCAGCCTGCTCCCTGCATACCCAGACCTCTCACCACCACCCACCATCATGCCTCACTCCTCCCCATCCACATCTCCACACACTACTTTCAACCACTACATTACTAACCCTCCTGAGCACCTCCTTAGGCGCTACAGACTTAGAACCCGCACCAAACCCTCATTTGTGCTCCACAGCTCCCCACCATCTACCCACAGTAGGAACCAAAAGCTCAGCTATTGCACCCACACATCATCTCTACGCTCACACCCTCTAGTCCACGCACATACCCACCACCTCCATGCGCCCATACATGCACCCCTCCCTCCATCACTCACAAGTGCTCCCACCACCTCGCTCACACCGAACACCAGTGCTCCTGACCCACCACCGACCAACCACATCCTAAAATGCGCACTCATTAATGCACGCTCCATCCATGCCCATGCCATAGAGATCAATGACCTCATCACCACCCACAAACTAGACATGCTAGCCGTATCTGAAACTTGGCTCAATGAGGCATCCCACCCATCCATACACCTTGCCCTCCCCCAGGATTACACTATCCTTAGGCAGGACCGCAAAACCTCTAAAGGTGGGGGTGTCGCCCTCATCTATAGAAACTCACTTGCCATTAGGCAGTGCAACCAACATTGGAATAACAACGCTGACCTTCTCTACGCTAAACTAGCTCTCTCCCCTAATTGCACTATCAACTTCTTAGTCACATACAGACCACCAGGCTTTCCTCCGGACGTCCAAAAGCATCTCCTCTAAATCATTAGCAACAACTTAAAAAGCTCCACTAAAACCATCCTACTTGGTGACCTTAACCTTGGTTTAGATGACCCCAAGGACAAATCAGCCACACACCTGGCCAACGATCTTTCCAACATGGGGTTCATTCACAAAATCACCAAACCTACTGCCTGCAAAGGCTGGTCCATCGAAGGGGTAGCAGACCATAACTGTTCATCATCCATCACCTCCATCTCACCCCTCCCCTGGACGGATCACCATCTCATCCAATTCTCCATCCCCACCACACCCACCCGTAAAACCCTCACGCATGCACCCCCTGCCAAGGTCAGAAGCTCCAAAAAACTCACAGCGACCAATCTCGCTCCTCTTCTTGATATCCCTGAACTCAAGCATCCCTTCATCCAAGATCCCACCTCCCTCGCTAACACTTACAACAACGCCCTCACCTGAGCCATTGACGCTATTGCCCTGTTGGAAGATAAAAAAGGAAAAAAATCCATGCACTCCAACTCTTGGTTCTCAGAAGAACTATCTGTCCTCCGTAACCTGAAGCGCAAAGCCCTATCCAAATGGCAGTCTACGCCCAACAAGTCCTCGCTCAACGAGTTCAAAGAAATCTCACAGACCTACAAAAATGCCATCTTCAAAGCCAAATCGAATCATATAATCAAAGAATAACCAAATCCAGCTCCGAAACCAGAGAAATATTCTCTATTTTCAAAGAACTCACCACTCCTGAGTCCAGCCCAGACAAAATCATCAAGGATGAAGCTTGGTGCACAGGCATCCAGACAGCCCTCTTAAATAAAGTCAAAACGCTTCAAGACAAAATTGCATCACAACGTAAAGCACTCAATACCTCCGCCACGCCTCCCTCTCCCCCCCTCACAACCCTCACTCAGAAATACCCCTCTTTGCCTTCAGAGAAGTCACATAACTAGAAACCGCTGCCTTACTCAAAAACATCAAACCCTCCACGTGCAAGGGGGACATATGCCCTATCATCAAAAAGTGCTCACAAGCCCTCAACCCCATCATCACAGCCTTCATCAATGCCTCCTTCTCCTCAGGAACCGTACCTCATTGCCTAAAAGAAGCCTGAGTTCGACCACTCTTAAAAAACCCTCCTTAGACCCCACCTCCCCCAGCAACTATCGGCCCATCACCACCGTCCCCTTCCTCCTCAAAATCCTTGATAAAGCAGCCCACAATCAAATTCACCAATACATAGAGACCCATGCTATCCTAGGCAGAAGACAATCTGGCTTCCGCAAAGGCCATGGGACTGAAACTGCCCTACTAGATTTAAAAAATCAAATCAAAATAATGGACACAGGCAAACTTGCTCTCCTCCTGCTACTCGACCTCTCCGCAGCATTTGACTTAGTGGACCATGGCATCCTCACATCTCACCTTTTCAACACAGCCCACTTCTCCCTCAAAGCAACCTCTTGGATCACCTCCTTTCTAGAAGGCCGAGCCATGAAGGTGTACTCTGACCAGGCCAATGCTCCCCCGACCACCATAAGCTGTGGAGTCCCACAAGGGTCATGCACTGCACCGACTCTATACAATCTCTTCACTAAACCCCTCTTCGACCTACTGGACGCCCTCGGCATAGCTTACACAAACTCTGCCGATGACACTCAAGTCCTCCTCCCCCTCACTGGAGACTATGCCCGAGACACAGAAGCCCTCCTCAACATTTACTCTGCGATCCAAGCATGGATGGCGATCAATGGCCTCTGCCTTAACGGAGACAAAACAGAGATCATCATCCTGGCCCCCAGTGCAATCCTAACCAAGCTCAGCCAAGACTACGCACACATAACCATCGACAACACCAACATACCTGTCTCCACTGCTGTGAAGACCCTAGAAGTATACCTAGACGCTACTCTCTCCATGACGAGACAATTCAACGCCATCTCCTCCTCTTCCGCATTGACCACTAAACTCATCTTTGCCATAAAACCCTATCTTACCACTCCCAACTGCCTCTCCATCGCCAGAGCCACCATAGGAGCCAGGCTAGACTATTACAACACCCTCTTAGCCGGCACCTCAACTAAAAATCTAAACAAGCTCCTAACAGTCCAAAACAATGCGCTCCGTGCTGCTCTGCACATCCCCAAATTCGACCATGTGTCGCAGGCCAGAAGAAATGCTCACTGGCACCCAGTTAAAGAAAGAATCGACTTCAAAGTACTCTCCCTTACAAACAAATGCCTCAATCACACCGCTCCCTCCTACCTAGCAGAAACCATCATGAGGAAATCTTCCCTTTGTCCTATAAGGACCCCCCCTCTGAGTTCCCACCATAAGAAGAGCTAAAGCTGGAGGCATTGGCTTCCCACACATAGCACCTAAGCTCTGGAACAACCTCCCTAACTCTCTCAGAGCGGAACCCTCGCTGCTTTCCTTTCGGAAATCCCTCAAAACCATGCTCTTCACATAATGACCTCCCACCTTCCCTTCTGACATGAACGGCACATATCTTAAACGCCCTGATGTCTGCACCGCTTATGTATGTAACTAAAACATATTACTGTAAATCTAAATTCCTTGTAAACGTATATATCTTAACATGTCACTGTAAATCAAAATGCCTGTAAACTTAATAACCTTCCTTCTGTAACCAGCCAAATGCTTATATACAACAGCGCCACGATGCCCATGGGCTGAGCGTGCGCTTTAAAAATATGGATAAATAAATAAATAAATGATGGTACCTGCAAATCATTACCAGTGACTGACCCATTCATCATAGAATTCTGAAATAATCCCAGAGTTAAATATAAGGCCATTTTTTTCCAACTGGTCTCCTTCCTTTTCCAAACTTTGGGCCTCATTACGACCCAGGCTATAAGTTACCGCCTGGGCCGTGACTTTACCACCATGGCGTAAACTACGTTTACGCCATGGTGGTTGGCGGACTTACCGCCCCATTCCGAGGTCGGCGGGGCGGTAAGTCCCCAATCCCCATTTACCCTTCCCCATTCCCATTTTTGCCCCATAGGGCATAATGGGAGTGGGGAAGGCGTTAATTACGCCACCGTAAATTACGGTGGCGTAATTAACATCAAGTTCCCTTACCGCCATGGTTTTTTACACCCGCTAGAAGCAGGTGTAAAATCCGCCATGGCGGAAAGGGAACTCGTGATTGGCGGTAAGGGGTCGGCGCAGCTAACGCTGGCGCTAACCCCTTACCGCCAGGGTCGTAATGAGGCCCTTTGACACAGTTGTAAAAATGAGGACAAAATGTCTTAAATTGGTCGGTTTACCCCTCTACTTGTCGCATGTGTCAGAGATTCAATCCCTGTTGAGTCTTTTAGGATTGATAGTGTTGTTTTCAGTCCTAGATCATGGGTGCAATTAGCCACAGTGTTAGGAGACTGGGAGACACAGGGAGACCACTTTTCTGCTAAAAGTGATTGAATAAGTAACGATTCATTGATAGTCAGAAAGCATCTTTAAAGGGCCACTACGAAGGTTATTGCACAGGGGGTAGGACGGGACTTACTGCGGGGACCAGTATAGATATAATGAAATATCAGGGTGTGTCTTAGGAGACTTATCCACTTTCGACTGTGTTTCTGCTGCTGGCAGCCTGCCGTCAGCTGAACTGCCATACTGCACTTTTTTGCCCACACCTCCGCACACAGTGCACCCGCGCTGACCAATGCAATAAGTAGCTCCTCCTTGCAATAGGTGTAATTGGCAATATTTTCCATGCAGTGATGGTCTCCCAGCGCCAAAATTCATCTTTTGCCCTGCACTTGTGTGCTCGGCACTCCCTCGCTGACCAGTGGAATAAGTAGTCCCTCCTTGCAGTAGGTGTAACAACAATAGTGTACCCACAGTAACAGTCTCCCAGTGCTAAACTTTTTTGCCCGTACTTCTGCGCTGCCATTGCAATAAGTAGTTCCTCCTTGCAATAGGTGCAACAAGCAATAGTATCCTTGCAGTAACGGTCTCCCAGTGCCAAACTGCTCTTTTTCACATGCATTTCTTCATTCCCAAAATGAAAAACACTTTCGTAATGATGCCCACAATACACCTCTTAAACACTTTTCATGTGTGGTTATTTATTTATTTATGTATTACATTTATATAGCACATCTAACCCCTAGGCATCTGGGCACTTTGTTTAAGAATATCGTTACATCCAGTTACATTACAGGCTTAATCCATTTCATAGCTTGTGCTTAAGAATATGGTTACATCCAGTTACATTTCAGGCTTAGTCCAAGTCATAACATTTAACAGTTATGCCACTGTGTAACAGTTTCATGATGAAGAAAACAATATGTGTTCACATATGCTCATGTAAAATAATTGTTCATGCTTCCTGTGTCTAAAATATTGTACTCTTACCACTTTTAATCCCTTTAATAATGGTGCTGACCGTATATGTCAGCACGATGCCACGGTACATCACGTATTACCTCAATACCCTGACAAACAAATACATTTGTGCATGCACCATACTCACACATAAAAAGATGTACTCAACCAATGAAGCTAATTCATGCACACTCATTCAAACTTTAGTGGACACACACACAAACACATTGCATAACATTCTAATTGCACATGCATACTTACACCTCTTTTAGAATGGCAGTTTTTTGGACAACCAGCAATCTCAAAATGACCTTCAGAGCATTTTTATAATTTAATTTGTATTTTGAAAGGCATGTTGGAACCACTTCTTGTTAAGAAAACAATATTTTCTAGACAACATTGATATATATGAATTTACACTGTTGTGCTACGTTGAACTCTTTTCACTTCCACCAATCGACCGCCACTATGAGCAAGGAAGCTAGCAGTCTTGTTGGCATTAGCCATGGAATTTACTTGATATCTGGAATTTAAAGCTCATTCAATGACATGTTTGTGACTTCTAGGCATTCCCGTCACCATATTGGCCCCTGTTCACCTTCCGAATGTGAAACTAACCCTACACCCTATACTGATAAACTTCATAGAGTACCAACAAACAACCATGTTTTAAAAGCAAAAAAGAACAAGTCAATCGCTGTAGTGCCTCCTGTATTGGTAGTTATGGGTAACTTGTTAGGCTCTTGACAAATTTTTTCTACATTGCCGGTAACCTTGCGTTTCCTACAAACCATAAGAACATGCCAGCCTCTGGGCAGTGTGGCTCAGCCTACGTGGAGATGCATTGCCCCCTTGCACACGTACACACACATACCTCTTTCCCATACTATTTCAGAGACCCTCAAGAACCTGGAGGATGTTGGGTTGGTCATATGTCTGAAGCGGTACGTTAGCTACTCATGCAAGAGTAAATCATTTTACAATAATATTAAGGGTGGTATTATGCAAGTCTATGCAAAAAAGGACGAGCATACTCGTCCTTGGCACTTGAGGTGTGAAAATAACGTTTTCATGGCTAATCACCAGAGCAAATAAAATGCAGTTAAATTTGTGGTGGGGCTAATGATATTTGACCCAACTGGACTTGACCATGTATAATTTATCATAATACCACCCCAATTGTTAATAATCATGAATAATTAAGGAATCCACTCCTGCATAAGATTAATTTATTTTGTAAAACAGATTCACTGATTGTCTTCAGTTACCCTTTCACCTGATTGAACAATCCATTCATAGCTTGTTATTTAATATAGAATATATTGTGGTTATCAATTGATCAGCTTGTAAAAAACATGCTCATAATTGATGCAACTCTCAATTTGACATTGTCAGTGATAACATGTGTTCTTTTGAAATCCTCTGATGAATCGGGATTTATCACTCGTCTCTTCTTTCAGGTTTTTGTTGTTGATCCTTGATTTGTTTACAAAGTATATATCAATTTTCATGTGGAAGACAGCAATATCTTTTCCCCAAAAGGCACAATCCTTATTTTTCTCTAATATTCATGACCTAATTAAACTACATAGGCACATTTCTTACTCAGTTTCCAATCTCATTAAATTAATTCTTTCCATTCATAATATTCCAACTTGATAAATCACTTCACACTGACAACCTCAGTCATGCAAGTGAATGCATATTTGTTATGTTTATTTATCTTTGTTTGTGTGGCTTCCTATTTTATGCATAATTACTTCAACTTGCAGTTGGGTATGTTTAGCAACTTAATTTTCTTTTTTGGTAGATCCTAAATATTATGCTTACTTTTATCAGAAGATAGTTACATTTTCTTTAAGGGTTGTACGCTGTTTTGAATAGGGGACAAAAATTAATAGAAACATGATTACTTCTTAGACCCAGACAGGGTTAGATTATTCACGGCCTTCTGCTCTGATCAATTAGGCAGTTCCTTAATTTAAATGTATGCATGCAAATCAGATTATATTTTCTCTTTCCTTTATCACTGGTGGCGTAAAGAATACTCCAAATCCCAGAGATGGCTTAAGTGTTTTTAGTACATGTTTATTTATCAGGGTGCAGGAGTTGTCCCTCTCTCTCTCTCTGGTCTTGATTTTTTTTTTATTAGTGTAAAATAGTTTATTACAAACTTTTCACCATTTACATCCACTAAAAAGAAATAAATTAAAAATGAGTTAAATAACACGCCTTTCCCCAAAAGCTTCTACAGGTAATTCTTTTGTAGAGTGTTCTTCTTTATCTTTCACGATTGGTCTTTCAACCTTTTTCCTTCCATTTTTCTAATGTAACCTCTAGAAACTTTACAGTGGCTAAATTAGTTTTTACATTTCAACATCCATATATCAATTTCCACCAATGCTCAGCCTTTGGATCTCTCAAGTCTGTGATTTGGTCATGTAGATGAATGGTCTTCAAATCTTTCACATCTCAACAGAAAAGGATAAGATGTTTTAGTGTTTCACTTTCTGATTCGCAGAGTCGACAGACTAAGCAGCTCTGATGTTGCCCGTATCTTTGCAGTGTGGTTTTGTTGTGTAACACATTTAATCTAAATCTTAGTAAAAGATCTTGTCATGGCGGAATCTCTTCAGATTCAAGGGGAGGACATTCATCATTCCCCAGTCAGTTTCCAGAATTGTGTGAGTCTTAGATTTGGATCTTGCATATTCAGATTTCTGCCAATCATCTGCCCACAGATTTTTCTTTATTAAGGTTGGATTTTTGATCAAGATATCTGTTGAATTTCCAAGTTTTTCCAGGACTGTGTCACATTCCAATTTCCATTTGTCTAGAATGTGCTCTTTATTTACCAGTTAGAACATTCCCAGAACTCTGAATTGTCGAAGGCAATCATTCACAATTGCTTTTCTGTAGAGCCTCAACTTACTCTCTGTAACTTGTGCGTGGAGCGATATTAGCCCCAATTCTTGTCGAATTATGGCTATATTGGTAGTCGTAGGATGTGCTTCCAAAAATATCCTTCTAATAAATTGAATGTCTCTGGTTTTAATCCAAGACAGGTTTATCCTCCATACACTAGTGCAGGGGCCACTTTTTGCTTGTAGAAGGCAATAATCGATTGCAGTGAAAATTTCCCATATCTTCTCTTTATGGTCATTTCCTGAACCGCAAATGTCTTTGCCTTCAATCTCAAAGTGTCCAGCCATGCTTTTTCACTTTGTAGCATGCTTATCTGGACTCCAGATACTTTAGAGCCTTTACTGGTTTCAGTTGTTTCCGATCTAAAGTCCAACTTTCTTGTTGTATCTTTTTTCGATTATGATCTCCCAGTACCATGATTTTCGATTTTGCAGCATTTATTTTCAGGTCTTTATATAATACGTATTTCTCCAACAGATTTAAAGATCTTTGTAGGCCAATCTTCGTTTGGTCTAGAAGAATTACATCATCGGCATACAATAGTCTGCCTACTTCTGTGCCATTTATTTTAGGTGGAAACAAAATCTTATTCTCTGGGAGCATTTTCATGTCTTTAATATAACTGAACAAGGTGGCAGCTAAAGAGCATCCCTGTTTCAGTCCTTTTTTTTGATTTTCTTTTATTGCTTTTAGGTCATTTGGGCATCCATTCAATTCGAGTTTACTCCACAGCTGACCGCGAGCCACGCTATCGAAAGCCTGCTGTAGGTCTATACTAGCCATATAGATCTTGTGCATGTTGTGTAAAGCCAGATTTTTCAATATACTTAATATGAATAGGTTGAGACTACATCCTACTTGTTCCACAAATGTTCCCAATGCAATCGAGCAGGGCGATTGGACGGCAGTTCATAGGTTGAGTCCTGTCCCCCTTTTTAAAGATTGGGACCACAATTGAGCCCTTCCAAGAGTCTGGAACTTTTCCTATTCTTACTATCCTTTGAAATAGGGTCTCACAAAATTCAGGCCATAGTATTGGGTTCACTTTTAGAACTGCATTCGAAAATGCCATTGGGCCCAGGTGCACTTGCTCTCTTAATGAGGTTTTCGATCTTGTTTCGGTTAATTGATATATTCCAGGGCTCTGTGATAATTTGATCTTCTGCTGATTGCACGTGCTATTTTTTTTTTATCATCAAATAAATTCATGAAATTATTTACCCACACATTTTCTGCAACTGGGTTTATGAGGCATGGATCTATTTCGCCCCGTTCTCCATTTAAACATTTCCGAAGATTTCTACTATTTGAGCTTCCTACTGCTCTCATCATACTTTCCGCATCGTTTTATAGAAGTATTATTTTACGTGATTTTTGACAGTGTTTTTAGTGTTGTTTTCTTTTTCGTATCGGCTCCATTTTAATACGATTTATTGAGTTCTTCAAGAGCCATAGGTCTTTTCTCAGTTTTTTTTTTGTTCAATTACTTCTTTATCATATACGTGAATAGCTTTGCATTTTGGTTTTAATGATTGAGTTTGGATTTCTTTAAAAGCTTTCAGTATCTGATTATATTCTGCCGAGTTTGTTTCTCGAACTTGCCACCCTTTTAGTTTTATTTCCTTTGACATCACTGATATGTCTTTAGTTTTTATTCTCAGTCGGTTTTATCTGGGTTCTAATTCCAGCTTCTATCTCCAGAGAGTTTTTTGTTCTTTTGCATTTTCACTTCTTTCTATCGTAACTATGATGGGATCATGATCGCTATGTCGTTTCTTTTTTACCTTTAGACAAGAAATTATTTTTAACATATTTCCTGAGTAAAGATATAATCCAACATGGCGTCTTCCCTCTCTCTGACCATGTTGAAACTGATGGCATATCTTCTTTTATGTTGCCATTCAGTATGTGAATACCCCAGGAAGTGAGTCTGCGGACCGGACCCAATATCACTATTTTTTTTTACCTACTTTTTGGCCATTTTATACAAAACGACTTGACGCGTTTACACCAAATGTACAAAAGCACACTTTTGGGACCAAGCAGCTGCACGTGGCACAAACCTGGGAAATACCCATCCAGAGATTTGGGCTGTAGGCACAATCAAACATTTGTTTCCATTGCATGTATGAGGATGTCCACCCATTTTGGGATCCCCCCTATAATTTTGCCCCTCCTCGATGAAACCACACCAATCTTCGGAGAATAATTCAGAGGGGGCTGTGTACTATTTCTACAAAGTGTGGCTAGGATTCGTCCAGGGGGGACAAAGTTATAAGCCACCCAATTAGTGCTCTTTGTATGAGTTGAGCAACTTAACAATAACTACAGGGCCGCTAACACAGGCCCCATAATTAGTCTCGCAATGACATTGGGGGTCATTACAAGTTTTCAGGTATACTGCCCAGCATACGGAATTAGCATTCCCACTGCCTGATATCCCGGTATTTCCGGGATATTACAGGTGGCAGGAATGCCAGTAGTTCCTCGGTCCACGGAGTCCATGGGAAGGATTACCTTAATTAACGGCAGCGGTAGGGGTCTGATTTACCTCCCGCTATCAGCTAGGTAATTCAGGTAACCCCCAACGGTATCCCTGTAGTTTGGCAGGCTGGTAAAAATGCTGGTAACAAACGTACCATCCTTTTTACGGTCACTTTTACCACTGGGCCAAACCTGTAATTACCCCCATTTATTGAATAACCTGAAGTTTGTGCCTATATAAATAGGCTGTTAGAGCCTCAGTTGAGGCTGACCAATAAATACAACATCAGCAGCCATCACTAAGCCAAGAGAGTGATGAAGCCTGATTAGTATAGTCAATGTTTGATACCTAGAAAACAGTTCGGCCAATATCTTTTGGTCGTTTAAAGAAATATAAGGGAATATAAACATATTTTTCAACTCTCACACCTTACTAGTTACACACCACCAGCCGTTCTGGACTGGCCTAAAGAGCAATAGGGTAGTGCCCAAAGCGCAGGCCCAACATGCTGGTGTGCCAGTTTGACGAGTGCAGCTAGCAGTTTTGATCAGTGTTGCAGAACCAATATTCTTTAAAATGCACAATTTACAAGACATTTTACTAAAAAAAAACTCACCGTTGCTATCACTCAGTCTTTCAAGAAAGGAACGCATTTCCATCAGGGACTATGAGCTACATTTCCATTGGTGGCTGAGCCAATTATATGTCCGAATCTAACCTTGACCACCGGAGCTATCATAAAAAAAGCAGTTATTTCAAGGTCAGAGTCTTATCATTATCTGTCTTTGGAGTTCTGATGGCCTAAATTATTGACTGAAATCGAGCACGTCACACGCAGCAAACTAAGTGACTGTTTCCAGTCAGGAAATACACATAAATGTTTTCCCGACCCAGCTCAACATAAGAGAATGGCCTAATGCAGAAGGGCAGGATTGCACATTGTGAGGGATCCCAAATTTCACGAATATGAGATACACATAAAGTGACTTTGTAGTAAAACTGACATTTAAAAGACTCCACAGTCCAAGTCCGTGTCTCGACATTAAAGACTATATTCAAAGGTAAGCAATCCGGGACGAAATTAGCAAATAACCTATTCAGTTAATTCCCTTTTGTAAGTGATTGGGCAAAGCTCCTGGTACGACCTTTTCCATAGAAAGAATTACAGGCAAGTCAAAGAGGCATCTCGGCACTTGCTGTCATAACGAAGTCGATTTGCCGACGTGCTGTAGCAGCCTGCTGCCCTACGGGCCTCGGCGAATCGAGGGTCAATTAACGTGGGTAGCAGGTCCATCACCGCCAGCGTTGGCCATCTGTCGATGCTAACATTGCCCCCAAGGTCGCTGAAGACTAAAATAAATTATTTTAAAGAAATAACTCACTTGCCCTCAGTTGAGACGCCAGTTCAGTCAGAGGGAGTCGATGTCCAGTGTTGATTACGATGATGTAATCAAAACTGAAAACAGACACCCTCTCACAAAATTGGCATGTCCTGGGAAAGAAGGTACGTGCATTGTTCTTTGTTTGCAATTTGTTTTAGCCTTTAGCACCCACGTGTGTGTTTTCGTGGGAGCTAAATGTGCAGTGAGGACATAGGACACACATCACTAGGAAGCTCGGTAAGTGAGCTTATACATTGTCCATAATCGGAGCTTTCTGGTTAGATAGCAGCCCTATCCAGGCAGCCAATGTCATTGTGCAGCCCAAAACCAGTTTTATACCAAAGCACTCGGACAATGTTTACCACATGCTGTGTAGGGTGAGATGATTGACTGTTAGCCACCTGAACGGATTGACCATTACACATCAAGACTTTGCACAGTAAAACTTCTGAAGAGACAGCGCGGCCCTATCCCTGTTTAATATATAGTTGTAACTACGTAAAATATAACGAACATTTACAACGTTTCCATAATTGATTTTTCAGCATCCGCACTAACTTTGTGGGACTAAAAAATCTGAACATTCCATTCAGCCGAAATTCCGTGTTATATTATTTTTAGTCAGATTCCAGTCAACACATTAAATCGTCATCCTGTATAAATTCACCTTATACCACTGTGTGCTTATATGTAGTGCATCTCATGTTAGCTGCTGTTTTCTGCATCCAGTTAGTTTGTCTTCGCCATGAAAGAGCAAAGCTCATCTAGAGTTCTAAGCAATTATAGACCATTATGTTCACTCTGGCATCAACTATAAATCCCAGTTCAGTCTCCAGTTCTGTCCTTGTTCTAAATTACCTAAATCCCAACAGCCTTGTGGTTTAATCTAATCAGAACCTTAACATCCCATTTTAACAAATTGGGATGGTTTTACCGTGGCCGAAAGGTCCGCTAGGGAAATGACTGCATGAGAAATGTATGATATACATAAATGTTCGTACATTTCTCATGCGGACATTCCTTGTACAACAATCCCAAAACCTAACCCCTGCCCACACCCCCAACACAGCCCCACCCCCCTACTTACCTTTCACCTCGAAGTGTGGTGTCCCTGCAACGCTGGTTCCCTTTCACGTCCGTGATTGGGAACCGGCACCGCAGGGTCCTTTTTTTGTTTCTTCTTTTTTTTGGGTCAGCTGCAGGGGTTTCCCCCGCAACTGCCCACTCACTATACTGCATAGTATACCCCTGCAGCCTTTGTTTTTCTTTTAACCTACCCCACCAAAACACACATATCACAAAATGTTCTAACTTTTAGTAGTTTGAACTTTTGGTGGTATGTATTTTAGGTCTTTTGGTGGGGTAGGTAAATTGGATTCGGTCATTTCGGCCGAATAGCTTTTAACTGTCTAAGCTGCATGCATTCTTCTCTTCTCTGTACTGCCTACTCATCCAACACTAAGGCAAGGAATGGTTTTGCAAAAATTCCTGGGTTCATGGCCTGAATTTATCAATTGATATCAACCAGGGGATGACACTTTGAACTCTATTATCTTTAGGGCTGCAGTAAATGTGTCTATATACAGGGCAGTGTTTTACACTGTATTGTGCAGTCGGTTCACCGATGGCTGGCATTGGTCCCCAGTGTTTCTTTTCGATGGTCTTATCTTCGGTATAAAACAGTCATGCAAGAGGTGGTTCATACCCACTTCCATGCACAGTATATCGCGCACTTCGCAACCAAAACGAACAGTAGGTTATTTTTAGAGTATTTTCTCGCTTAGGATTGCATCCCAAAGTACATGGAGCAATTTGTAGGCAGCTCCCTGATATGGGATTACATTAAATTAAAAACAAACTCTGTGAAAACGCTGGAGGTAACAGGAGCGTGGGCAAACATCGCTAGGCCTCTGCGTTTGTGTAGGCTATGTGGCTCCGGTTCTTTAGAGTGTGTGCAACATTTGCTGATTGTGTGTGAATCACTGAAAGCTCAACAGGCTGTGGCCATGCTTGCCACTGGTATAAATCATCTTTACCCAGATGAGGCTCTCTGGGAACATTTTATGGGAAAGAATCATGAGCCTTGTATTATGTTTTACTTTATTGTGGAAGAAGGTTGTGTGTTTGTTGGAAATTTTTAACCATCAGGCTGAACTCTAATGGTAACTGCTATGTTTTATGGTGTGTTTTCTATCTTCACTTGTGTTGAAAAGCCGTTGCAAAACTGGCCTGTAACACTGGTCACTAAAAATAAATGAATGAATAAATAATAAGTCATCAGACATAAATTGCCAGGGTTACATACATTCTGTACATAGCTGTCATGAATTCTTTTCAACACTAACCAAGTTTTGCCTATACTGGTCAATATTGTTCTAACTGCACAAGTGCCATAGTAGTTGAGGGCTTCACACCCGAGCTCAACTCTTGCGCCAAGTCCCTGAGGTTACACATCGACAAATATATTCCCTTCAAGACACAGACAGCTAACAAAACTCCATCCTGTGCAAGTCAAGCCCTTCATCCTTATGGACAGCTTTAGATCCACCGTTCAAGCACTTGTCCTATCCCATCTAGATGAGGGCAATGCCCTCCTTGAAGGCCTCTCGTTGTTCTCCCTTGTGCCTCTGAGAATTGTCCTACACGAGGATGCATGACTCATCAATGATTTACACAGAGACGACCACATCACCCCGGCCCTCATCCACCTTCACTGGCTCCCACTGCACGCACAAATCACCTTCAAGTCTTGTTTCATCATCTATAAGGCAGTCGTCCTCAAGTGAACAAGCTGGATCTATGTTGAAAGACCGTATTGGAAAAGCTCGACTTACAAAACAGTGGAGCCGACTTGCTCACATTTTGTAACTGGAGCTTTACCGAATGTGCCTTTTTGTCTCCTGCTTTACATTTGATGTATGTGTGAAACTCCCCCGCAACCCTTGCAGCCCATAATGCTGAACTAGAGGAGCAGTGGGACACCCCTGCAGTCCCTCTCCCCTTGTTTAGCATTATGGGCTACGTTTTTGTTTAGAGTCAAATGCGCACAAAAATTGCATTCAGCTTTTTATTTATGAGCTTTTGGGCCGTACGACCCAGCTACCTCACAGAGAAACTCAGTATATCTGCCGGACAGTGCACCACTAAAAGACAGGACACGTGCAGACTGGAAATCTGCCGCTGCAAAAGGGAAAGGACCAGAAAACAAGCCTTCACTGCTGACACCCTAAGACTATGGAGCCTCCTCCCTTCCTATTTATTTATTTATTTATAAATGTATAGCAGCATGCCAAACGCTCAGGTATCAGGGCGCTAGTTACAGTGAGTGTGAAGTGAACCTTCTTCAAAGTGCAAGACTACTCAAACAGGTTACAACATACAAGTAGTTCTTAAAGGGCACAATCTGGCAGAGCCATGCCTCATGGTATGGGGGGCTATATCAAGTATGAAGACAGGCAAAATCAGGCAGGAGTACAGTCTAGCAAAGCCACACCTCATTGTGCGGCGGGCTACATCAGGTATACAGACAGGCAAAAAACAGGTAGGAGTACAATCTGGTAAAACCAAGCCTCATGGTACAGGGGGCTACATCAGGTATATAGACAGGCAAAAAACAGGTAGGAGTACAATCTGGCAAAACCATGCCTCATGGTACTAGGGGCTACATCAGGTATGCAGACAGGCAAAAACAGGTAGGGGTACAGTCTGGTAAAGCCACACCTCATGGTACATGGCCTACATCAGGTATACAAACAGGCAAAATAAGGTAGGTGTACAGTCTGACAAAGCTACGCCTCATGGTGCGGGGCTTCATCAGGTATACAGAGAGGCACAAACAGGTAGGAGTTCATTCTGGCAATGCCACGCCTCATGGTACGGGGGCTATATCAGGTATACAGACAGTCAAAATCAGGTAGGTGTGCGGTCTGACAAAGATATGCCTCATGGTCCGGGGCTGCGTCAGGTATATGGAGAGGCAAAAACAGGTAGGAGTACATTCTGGCAATGCCATGCCTCATGGTGTGGGGGGCTACCTCAGGTTTTCAGACAGGCAAAAACAGGTAGGAGTACAATCGGGCAGAGCCACACCTCATGGTGCAGGGGCTACGTCAGGTATACAGTCAGGCAAAATCAATTAGGAGTACAGTTTGGCAGAGCCACACCTCATGGTACGGTGGGCTACATCAGGTGCAAAGCCTCAACCCATGGTACAGTGGGCTACTTCAGGTGTGAAAACAAGAATAGGAGACACCATAGGGTCAATCTTGGTTAGGGGATCCAATCTTTGTAATGCCTCTACCTATGGTGCAGGAGGCAATATCGGGATAAGGGTGTGGAAAAGTCAAAATTAGAGTAGAAGCCAGTAAGTGAGTAGAAGAGCACAGAGGCATCTAGGTACACATACTAGTTAGGTTACATTGGTGCAGTAGTTACATGGTTAAAGGACATAGATGGAATAAGTCAATTCAAAATCAAAGAAGAACAGACATGTCATTGATGGAGGGTCTATGTTGGTAGTGCTAGCCAGCAAAATAAATCAGGGGTGAGATGTAGCAGCACAAAGGGTTTGCAGGACAGGTCTAGAAGAAATAGACAAGGTGTAGCCCAATAAGGATAGCAAATGCTAAACTGCAACTCTCAGGTCCTTGGCAAATGACATGTTTTTCGAGAAAAGGGTCGTCCCCTTAAGGCGAGGGCTGTCCCCTCGAGGAATGAAGGTCATGCAGCTAATCCAGGCACACGGAGTCATCAAAGCTACAGGATGACTAATGGCAGAAGCAGAGTAGTTTGGTGAGAGGAAGTGCCAATAACCAAAGCTGCAGGATGACTAATGGCAGAAGCAGAGTAGTTTGGTGAGAGGAAGTGCCAATAGGGTTATTGGCAATCGGTTTGACAAGAGGGCTATCCATGTGCACACAGGCGGTAGGCAATACTGTGTGCTAATGTGAGATGGCAGGAAGGTTGTGAGTCAAATATCGTATGGGGACAGCATCAGGCTCACCCCACGGTCCTACAATAAAAAAAAGAACTCAAGATCCACCTCTTCAAGCAGTCTCTGCTACTCAACAGCTAGGCCATCATGTTGCCCTGGCAGCACCTGACTCGCTAAACACTGTGCGCTCCTCTCCTCCCCACCACCCTATACAGCTGTACCGCTCCTCTGTGCCCCTCTGTATCCTTCCCCCACTATATATATGTTCTGTTGTTACCTCTGAAAACCGCTGCATTGTTTTGTCCGTATTGTTGTATAGCTCTGTAATGCGCTCGGTTTCTTCTCAAAGTTAAGTTAAATACCACAATATTATCAATAATCATACAGTGTTTCCTGTGCAAAACCTTTAATTATCTTGAAAAGAATATTAAATAAACCTGCAATTTATATTCATTAGTAATATCAGCATTGATATAAGGAAAATTGGAAATTGGAAAACACATACATCAATTATTAATTTTGTATTTCAAAAAATTAGATTTTCAATACAGGCTGAGAAAAACGAAATGTTAGAAAAAAATGTTTAGTTGGTTGTATTGTACATTTTATGTTTACCAATGGGTCCACCATCAAAATACTGGACAGAGGCACTTCCCTTACTGTAAGTGAATGTGCTGTAGCACTTTGAAGCATCCTCTATGCCCTAGATGGAATTTCCAATAAACATTTTAGACCAAACAATCGGACAGACCCAAGGGAGATGGTAAAATACTGCTTTAATCTCAATGAAAGAAAGCAGGGAGTTATACAGCTATGAAAATAGATATATCATAATCACACATCCTCTAGTGTACACAGAATGTATATACTTTTTCATAAGTCATCTATGATGTCACCTACGTGGCATTTTGCAAAACCTACTACCGGGAGGGAGTGGATTAGGGGAACATATCTACTTATAGAATCATATAAGTGTTAATATCTCATTGGCTGCCCCCTGTGCTCCTTCTACATATGTAGTATACGGATTATAGAAGAGAATACGGCAGCAAATTGGTAACTGCAACATTGTATGTGAAAGTGTGTGGCAGGCCTTATGAGCGGATGGCAACCACATCCAACCTTGGACATTCAGCTAGTTTAGCAACATGTGAGTAGAAACGAAACCTAGGTGCTCGAGATCCGTCAATTAATTTCTTGTTTTGCCAATTAGTCCAATATATATGTCATCGTCCTGATCTTTAGTCAAGGCCTACTGGTTGTAGTTGACCTCGTAGTCTGCTCACTGTTCTGGAACATTGAGGGCGTATGAATAGACCACCATCTCTATCTGGGTTTTAATGAATTGTCCTTGTTTTTGACTTTGGAGTCACATGTCAGGAGACAACAATTTTGTCAATTTCAGCCTCTTATTTAGGACTGTTGGATTTTATTAAACAGGGTGCCATTACCCTCTCTGGCCTTAAGGCACTTGCTCACTCCAGCTCACAAAGACTTTTGCCCATGTGATTGTTCAGGACTTGGCACTTGCAAATGTCCTTGTCTTTCCTACTCTTAGCAGAAATGTATCTCATGCACAAGGTCCATTATTCCGACTCCCTTTGTGCCTTGCACCCATCCCTAGAAATAGCCTTCTTGATCCTTGGCCAAGGTACTCCCTTATTCTGCACACAAAAACAGCCTTTTCACCAGTTCTTCAATTTACAATCCTAGACTCGTCTTTTTGAGGTAACAGGCCGTCGTTCATATTCTTCCAAATACCGTCCTAAATGTTGTATCTATACCTCCTTTTAGAAAGCTTCTATGTATCTTTTCTTCCTTGTATTTTAACACATTTACAGTTATTGGTCAACACGTTATTTCATCTTCTTACATTCATGATAGGGTTAGAAGCGGTGGAGTGGCTTCTTTTATCCTCAGAAGAATGTGCAGCCAACAAAATATGCGTACTAAGTCTATTGAAGCTGGTCTTATTTAACAACCTTTTTCAGGTTTGAAAATCAGTATTTTATTCAAATATCGGGGACATCTAGGGGGCAACCATGGTGCCAGAATATGCCAATACGTATATGTCTTATTTAGAACAGACACTGGTTTTGAATAATCCAGTATATCAGAAACATCTGAGGTGTTTTTACCGGTTTATTGATGATGTATTTGGGGTGTGGTGAGGCACTCAAGGAAAATTGGTGGATTTTTTTCAACATATGAACCATTAAGCACCAATAATTAAAGGAGTAGTGCGCTCACAAATATTATTGCCCCAAGCGTTTGGGCATGTGTTTTTAAGCCTATGTTGATCGATCGTAAAAACATCTCCTATGCACCTTACTGTGGTTTTCCTCCCTTTTACAAATGCGAAGTCAGGCAGCAGGGCGCAGTCATTTTGTGCTAATCTTATCCATTGCTGCATCGTCCTAAACTCAAGTGCGCTACCGGCACTAAATCACAGTCCCTGTCCCTGAAATTGACATCACTCGATGCGTACGGCCCATTTCACAATGCGAATGAACGTCTCGTGTCAACGTTCTCTGCTAATGGCGTGTCTCCATGGAAATGGCAGAACGACTCTTACCTCAAGTAGTATAAACAGACCGCTTCTCATCAGACAACATCAGAGTTGCTTTTTCAGTTGTTTCACAGTCTTTTTTTCGAATAAGCTGTGACTCATTTGCTCTGTTCAGCTATCCTCCTAGCTCCTAGCCCATGCGAACAGATACTAGTGCCAGCATTACTATTGATTTTAATTTTGTCGTATGATGGCATCAATAATGCCCTACCAGTACGAGTGGGAGTATTCTGAGGTGCAATTAGTGGAAAGAGAAAGATGTGGTAACGATGGGGCTTCGGACGACAGTTGGGAAGACGAATCACCTGATCAAGAGCCTGAGCCTAGCCGCATGGACGGCGTCTCCACCTGGTGTACCTGCATTCGGTGTGAGGTCATGCCAACCGAGGTGGAGACCTGCTGCTGCTGAGAAAACTCTGGATGCTTGGCCTACATATTGGAAGAAGACATCCCACCGATATGCGTTACAGAGCTGCATGACTTCAGGTCAGCCTGCCTCACAAGGTCCGTGTTGAAGATTATGATGGTGGTTATGCACGAACTTCGAGCAACAATTCGCCCTCGCAATCCAAGTAACGAGTAACAGGCCGATTCATGGAATAAATGTGCGCCGAAAATTCCGGCGCAGAGGGGCCTATACGTGCGCTGCGCCGAAAAATAGCGAAAAGCGCAGGGAAACCAGCGCACGTCGATTCATGGAAGTCCGTGCGTAAGAAAAGCATAGGACGTGCGCTGAAAAAGTGCGCGGCGCACGCCGGCGCACAGGTCAACCAACGGCGTGCGCCACGGCCACTGCGCTATCACTCCGAGCGCAGCGCACAGCTCTAAAGTAGGCGGAACACAGGGCGGGACACTCGGAATGGGGAATAAAATGGGGCACAACACTCGGAATGGGGAAGAATGTGGGCGGCACGGGGAAGTACAGGAGGCAAGTGCGCGGAACGCCCACACGCTCTCCGGCAACACGTATTCATGGATTCGAACAGGGCAAAACAGCGCTCGATCAAACCAGCGCACAGGCCCAAAAACGTACGCCACAAGTAAGCAGGCGGTAGCGTCCCGACGCACTTAACGAAAGTGCGCCAAAACCTGCGCCAACAAATACCACCCACATACAGCAATGGGCCATACCGTGACCCCAAAGGACAAATGAGGTGCAAAGGTGTACGCCATTAACACGGACACCCACTGTTCAACAATTCGCGCGTGTGTGTACAACGGGTTGCGCGAGAAGTCACTCGCGCGATTGCCCTGGGTACGTGTATCCAGGGGTGCGGGGAAGTCCCACACGCGATTGCCCTGGCCACGTCGATATCAGGGGTGCGTGTGAAGTTCCACACGCGAAAAGCCAGGGTACGTCAATTACAGGGGTGCGCGGGAAGTTTCACACGCGAAAAGCTAGGCTATGGGAATTCCAGGGGTGCGCGTGAAATCCTACACGCGAAAAACTAGGGTACGTCATTTACAGGGGTGCGCGGGAAGTTTCACACGCGAATAGGCTGGGCGCGTGTATTACAGGGGTGCGCGGGAAGTCCCACACGCGATTACAGCAGGGTACGTGTATTTCAGGGGTGCGCGGGAATTTCCACACGCGAAATAGGCTGGGCGCGTGTATTTCAGGGGTGCGCGGGAAGTCACACACGCGAAAAGCCAGGGTACGTCCATTACAGGGGTGCGCGGGAAGTTTCACACGCGAAAAGCTAGGCTACGGGAATTGCAGGGGTGCGCGGGAAGTCCCACACGCGAAAAGCCAGGGTACGTCCATTACAGGGGTGCGCGGGAAGTTTCACACGCGAAAAGCTAGGCTACGGGAATTGCAGGGGTGCGCGGGAAGTCCCACACGCGAAAAGCCAGGGTACGTCCATTACAGGGGTGCGCGGGAAGTTTCACACGCGAAAAGCTAGGCTACGGGAATTGCAGGGGTGCGCGGGAAGACCCACACGCGAAAAGCCAGGGTACGTCCATTACAGGGGTGCGCGGGAAGTTTCACACGCGAAAAGCTAGGCTACGGGAATTGCAGGGGTGCGCGGGAAGTCCCACACGCGAAAAGCCAGGGTACGTCCATTACAGGGGTGCGCGGGAAGTTTCACACGCGAAAAGCTAGGCTACGGGAATTGCAGGGGTGCGCGGGAATTTCCACACGCGAATAGCCTGGGCGCGTGTATTTCAGGGGTGCGCGGGAATTATCACACGCGATTTGGCTTGGTACGTGTATTACAGGGGTGCGTGCGAAGTTACACACGCGATTAGGCTGGGTGGGTCCTGTCACCCTCGACGGCCCCTGCAGGCAGCCCACAAAACAGGGGACTACCCTGCACACCTGCTCATGTCTCCCACCACCCCCACCCCCCACCATCCAGGGGCAGCCTCCACCAGGCCCCCACTCATGTCTCCCACCACCCCCACCCCCCAGCAGTGCAGGGGCAGCCTCCACCAGGCCCCCACCCATGTCCCCTATCGCCCCCACCCCCCAGCAGTGCAGGGGCAGCCTCCACCAGGCCCCCACCCATGTCCCCTATCACCCCCACCCCCCAGCAGTGCAGGGGCACCCTCCACCAGGCCCCCACCCATGCCCCCCACCACCCCCACCCCCCCGCCACCAGGGGCAGCCTCCACCAGGCCCCCACTCATGTCTACCACCACCCCCACCCCCCCCGCAGTCAGGGGCACCTGCCAGAAGGCCCCCACCCATGTCTACCACCACCACCCCCCCCCCGCAGTCAGGGGCACCTACCAGAAGGCCCCCACCCATGTACCATCCATGTCCACCTTCACCTGGGTCACAACCCCACACAATCATGACCGTAATGGACAGTCTGCCCTGCAAGAATTCCCAAACAACTATCCCATCCACCCACATATCAAACACAATGACATGTGACACACCCAATGTAAATCATATGAATGAACACATGTCTGTCACACACAGATGTTGCAAGTGAATGTCCAAACACCCCACATGTCATGCATGAAAGCAATGAGATGATACAACACATTGAAGGATCAAATGAAAATGTATTAAAAATAAACAAGGATGGTAAAAATAAAAAATAACAATAAACAAGCAATGCAAACTAAATAATAAAAAAGTACAACCAAAAAAATCAGGAACACTAATTAACAAAAATAAAGTAAAATAGGGGTCCAAAGTCAAAGTCCAAAATTAAATCCAAGTACAAATGAAAGAAGAAACACATTGCCTCATGTGAAAAATTAAAATAAATATTAACATCCCTCAAACTATCAACATGATGATCCGGGTCCATGAGCCCTAATAAATGAAACCTAACTATTTACACTAAGTAAGAAAATGTCTATATACAAAAATGTGGTGCATTGTCCTTTGGCAACCAAATAATAACATTAAAACAAAGGAAACCTAACTACAAGTAAACTACAGAACTATATACAAAGGCGGCGGGCAAGTCCTGCGGCTCACTGATTGTTGTTCCGGGCCAGGGCATCATCGAACTCCCGCTCGATGTCCCGGAGGCGGCCCCGTTCCACAGCCCCGAGGGTCCGCAGGGACGCCGATGTACCCACCTCCAACTCCCTGCGGATGGCCTCGAGGCACTCGGCCCGCCTCAGGGCCCTCCGCATGGAGTTCTCCGCCCTGACCATAGCGAGCCGCGCCTCTTCCGCCCGCCGCCGCTCCGCATCTATGGCATGGCCCAACCGCTGCCACACGGAAGCCACTTGACGTCCAGGGTCCTCCTGCCCTCCGGCTGATGCCTGCCCCTCTGATGGTGATGGCCCCGAGCCATCAAGGCTCCCACCTTCTTCCTCCTGCTGCTGACGTGCTGGTGCCGGTGCCCTGACACCTGCTGCCTGCACATCCTCCATTGTTTGGGGTGCTGTTGTTGCGGTGGCCACCCCTGCTGGACTCACGAATCCCGACTGGGGCAGGGATGTGTCCTCCACCAGCCTGGCCCCATCGTCAGAGGCAGCTCCACAGGGCACCCAGGTGACAGGTGGGTAGGAAGATGGCACGGAGGACGACTGGCGCATAGGGGGTTCAGGTGAGGAGGGGGTCGGAACAAGGCCCAGTGTATGGAGGAACACAGCCTGGTCTCCCTGAGAATGGGTCCGGACGTGGGCAACCCTGCTGGTGCAAGATGATGCAGACACAGGACCGGGGACAGGATTACACACAGGCACCTCTGCGGCGGCCTGTGCTGCCTCCTGTCCCTGCCCCTGTGCTGCACCACTAGCACCAGTGGAATGCCCACCTCCAGACCCCATCTCAGTCCCTTGCACGGCCTCCTCCTCCACCAAACCCACCACCAACCTGGATGACTCCCTGCCATCTTCCGCCGCGGAACCCTGTGGGGTCTCAGCTGCCCCTTCTGCTGCCGAGGAGTCCAACTTCCTCCTGCGCCTCCTGGACCTCCCCTCGGCAGCTGCGACCTGGGACACAGCACCGGACTCCTCACTCCCCGACGAGATGACAACAGGGGAGGGGAGCCGGGCCTTGCGTCTCCGGCTGGCGGTGGCATCCCTGCCGCTGTGCTCCACAGCACCTTCTCCGCCCTCCACATCAGATGACGCTGCAGGCAGGGAGAGACAGGAGACAGGCATCAGGACACTGTACAATTGACTCACACACATAACAGTTGTACAAGAGTGGCATTGTCATACTCCAGACCTGGCATCACAATCCCCAACACACTTGTCTCCTCAACGCACACACATGAGTCATTCAACAGCCATATTGCTACAGCCCGCTACATACATTCACATACAGCAGCATGAGCAGACAAAGGTGAGCCACACATCACATGATACACACGGACTCAAATACACATGCACACATGCAAAGCACACATCCAAGCATGTGTACCACTCCGCAAACTGTCAGTCATGAGATGAACATCCATGTCACATTTGCAATTCACTCTCCAACATGACAGTGTCACCTGCATCCATGTAGCAACACTGTTGCAACCTTCACAACTACACACACGCACATGCTGCAGACTAATGCACCTGGAATCAACATCCATGTGTCACACCACAAGCATGCCAACTCACATGCACAGTCAAACACATGTGCCCACACACAAGCATTTGCACTGCAAGCACACACACACACACATGCACCATCCTTGTCTCACACATCACAGGCACACATGTGCTTGTCTCACAGCCCTGCACACACACATTTATACATGGCCACACAAAGACATGTGCAACATGCACACTCCTGGCACACCACCACACACACAGCTTACAATCAGTATGCATGTACACTCACCGCTCGACTCCAGACGGGTCTGCCTCCCAAGGACCTGGACATGGAGCGCTGGGGGTATGCGTTCCAGGACCTGAAGTTCATCTTGCGACAAGTGGCCCCGCCGCCCCTTGGCATCCACTGCCTTCACGAGGTGCCGGGCCTTGTTCAGGGTCCTGGACCTGTAGTCCTCCCAGCGCTTCTTGACTTGATGGAATTCTCGGACTGCCACCCCCTCTGCGTTGATGGCAGTCACAATGTCCGTCCAGATCCTGGTCCGTCCTTCCTTGTCGAGGCGCATCCGTCCGTAGAGGGCATCATACTGCCCCAGGACTCGCTCCACCAGGACACCAACTTCGGTGGCACTGAAGCTGGTGCCCCTCTGCCTCCCTGGCCGGGGGTTGCCAGTCGTGCCAGATGTTGTGCTCCCTGACATGGCAACCCCAGAGGCAGAAGTGGGTGGGCAACTGGGTCCTGGGGCTGGGCTGTGGAGCGATGGTACGGCTGTCGGGAGTCTTTGGTTCCAGCAGGGGTGGTCACAGCAACTGCACCCCTGGCTGATGTGCAGGCAGCAAACAGCAGGGCACGTGGGCAGCAGGCAGTCAGGCAGCAGCAGATGGCAGGTGGGAGCGTGCTCGGGACTCTGGGGGGCAGGATTCCGGCCTTCGGGGCAGGAGCGTGGTCTTCCGTGTGTGAACGCGTGGCCAGCTTGATACGGAGTGAATTGGCACGTGAAAATCATGCACGTCTGCGTGGAATCCGAGGAAAGGCCGCGTAAGCACGTCAGCACGCGTACGCGATTTCATTGGTCCAAAGGGCCAGGCGCGTAAGCGCGCCTATGACGCAAGGGTGTTTCCCAACCCACGTGAAAAAAATACACGTGCCGCGCGAGCGCGTCAGCACGCGTACCCGATTTCATTGGTCCAAAGGCACACAGCGAGTAATCGCATATTCAACAGCGCGCGTGAAAAACGCCCGGTTACCATTTACATCTGAATACAATTACAATATTAATAACGTACATTTAACCTGGTAAACCTCGAGCATGTAGTCACACACGCTCGGCCACGACACGTGCAAAATTACAACAGGCAATACGGAAAGACGTACGCCTGCAGGAAGCAGGCATACGTGACCCGGCACGTCTAAATATTCACGTGAAAACATCCTACAAGCTCAGTGCAAAGATGAACATACCATTCCTAGCAGCAGTGGCTGTGGGTTACCAAAGGAGGAGGAGGAGGAGAGTCAGGGCCAGAATTTTCTCACCCAGAACCAGCCTATTCGGGATGCCTGATGACCAGGTGTATGGGAGGTACAGGTTTCCAGCACACATCATACTGGACCTGGTCAGTGAGTGGGAGGATGACCTCACATCACCCACCCTGTGCTCCCAAGCACTCAGCCCCCTGCAGAAGGTCCTCAATGTACTGCACTTCTTGGGCACTGGATCTTTTCAGCGGACAAGTGCCATAGTGGGTGGTGTGTCACAGGCCACGCAGTCACGCTGTCTACACCAGGTCTTGAACATCATCACTGCACGGCCATCAGTCCGCAGGCACATATATCTCCCCAGGACTCCTGCAGAAAGGCGGGCGTGCATCCAGGAATTCTATGGTGTGGCTCAATTCCCCAAAGTGCTTGGTGCAATTGACTGCTCCCATGTGGCTCTACGTCCCCCCAGGGCAACGGAGCACATCTATAGAAACCGCAAGCACTGGCATTCCATCAACGTGCAAGTTGTATGCAATGCCAAGGGAATCATCACATCAGTATATGCCAACTATCCCGGGTCCACCCACGACAGCTTCATCTACAGAATGTCTACCCTAAGCCGGGACCTAGAGGCTGGCCGGCATGGAGATACATGGCTGCTTGGTGAGCATGAATGCCACTGCACATGCATGCATGTCAGATACAGGGTCATGTCACAACACCACTAATGATACCCATCACCACCTCCGCAGGGGACAGTGCCTACCCTATCAGCCCCCACATGATGACCCCAATCCGGAACCCCACCACGCCACCCGAGGTAAGGTACAACACAGCCCACATTGCAACACGGGGCATAGTGGAGCGCACATTCGGAGTGCTGAAGTCACGCTTTCGCTCCCTTAACCGTTCTGGCGGGCAGCTGTTATATGCTCCCCCACTAGTGTGCAGGATCATAGTGGCAGCATGTGTCCTGCACAACGTTGCAACACGCCGGGGCCTGCCCGTGGACATGGTGGTGCCCCCACATCCACAACCACATGCACGCCCGCTGCGCATGGGAGGGGAAAGGGCACGGGGGGAGGCAGCCCGTACGCAACTGGTGGCCAACTTCTTCACCTAGGAATCACAGTGCTGGCTAGTGCACACTGCTCTGGCACATACCATCTGACGATCAATGATGACACTACCTGACAATGTCACAAAATTTCTTGACAATAAACTGTCAGAAACACATCAGCCTGAGATTGTTAACATGGAAGTGTCACTATGTGTGCACCCCTACCTACACATACACCAGCAATGCATAACTATGAAAAGACACAACTCCATTCATCAAATATGCATTGGCACAGGCGAATTGCTACATGACAACATTGCCATGTCACCCAATCCCTTCACAGTCCCGCCACAGAGGACACCATGTCATGGTATGTGAGAGCAAACAAACTGACCCTCACAACATGACACCGGTGTCACAAATTGCAGTGCCCCAAATGGAACATAGCCGCACTTGAACAGCTAACCGTGATGGAGGCACTACTACACACCTGTGTAAGAGTCATTTCAATCAAATTACACACCAACCCACCCTGAAGCCCACCAAAACAAGACACAATGCATGTAATCAATGGTAGTCTCAATACCTGATTGTGCTGGTATGTCCTCACCGTCCAGATGTACAGTGATGGCGCCACGCAAAAGTGTCACTGCACATCTACCGACATGTAGTCTGACTCCAGAGAGTATGCCCGTGTGAAGAACTGTGTGAAATACCAGAAAAACATGAGTAACATATGTAAGTTGAGGCACATATCAAACCATCATGCATAGTTAGGTGCAACAACAATGTACACTATGAATGTCTACACAGTATTGACTATGGACTGCCCAACAGCTCATGGGAGTCCAATGTCACTGTGTAATTTGCTGTCACTTGGGCACACCCTTTGCAAGCCCATGGAAACGGAAGCAGGAGGGGTGTGGATGCCAGGTACCCAAGCATCGAAACCAAACTCAGGACAAGCCTGCATGTGCCCAGCCACAATACAGTGTATGCCCAGGTACCCACACAAGGCACCACACTTGAAAAAGAAAAATATGATAAGAAAAAATGGCCATGAAAGGGCCGGCGGGGAGGGGGGGGCCACCTATGTGGTCCGAGGACAGGATGCACGCCACAATCCACCTGTGTGGATCATGGGAAGTAAAAACACCCCATAGGCTCGTGACCCACACGGCTACTCTGTTGTGGGAGATGAGTCGCTATCGCTCTGGCCAGACCCTGCAGCTGACTCAGGAGGTGGGGGAGCTGCCTCAGAAGATGGTGTGACAATGGGAGGCAGCCCACGCAAAGCCCGAGTTTGCTCCTCCATGGCTGCAAGCAGGCGGGTCTGGAAGGTCTGGTTCTGGATTATAATCATGCGGAGGTCCCCATGCAGTAACTTCCGGGATGACCTGACCTCCGCACGAGTTTCCTGCATCTCGGCCGAGAGCGTCCGTGTCAGACGCTCCAGCTGCTCCTCTGTCCTTCTATGGGATGAAGCCTCAAGCTCTGACAGGGTCGACCTGAGGTGATGGAATTCTTCCCTCAGGCCTTCCCTGTGGCGCTGGGACTCCATGGAAAGTGATTCCCGCAGAGTCGCCAGTCCTGCCCGCCTGTCCATGTTGGACGCCAACATGTCCTCCCTGTGTGCCTGGTAGATGGACTCTGTAGCCTGCTCCAGTCGCTCCATCAGCCTTTCTGGGGGGACAATGGAAGTGGCCACCCTATCCATGGCCTGTGCAATCATCTCGGATGATGCTGCCTGTTGGGTGGCCATACCGTAGATGGATTGCTCCCAAGCGGTATTGCCAGGTGGCATACGGCCACCACGTTGGTGGGCACCACACTTGCCTGGGGCAAGGCGGACTGCGCCTTGCTGTGCCGGCAAAGCCTCAGGCTGCAGGACTGCATTCCCTCTCTGATCTGCAGCCCCAGGAACAGGATCAGAGATTGTGTGGTGTGGCCCTGCAACCGTAACCACCGGAGGCTGAGCTGCCGACACTGACATCCCCATTGAGGGCAATAACCCGGCTGCAGGTGGGTCGGACAGAGGAGATTCTCTCCCAAGAACACTCACCTGCGACTGCACATAGGTGTCATCCTCCGAGTCTACACCTGAATACTGCTCGGGGGAGGAACCCCCAGAGACACCCCTCGACAGCACGACCTGCAGCACTTGTGGGTTTTCACCCACAAACACACCACGTCCCTCACTTGTGGAAGGTCGGCCCGGGTTGCCCTCCTGGGACGGCTCCACCACCACATCCCCAGCATCAACAAGTGCGTCGTCCCCTGCAAAGACATGAAAGAGAGAAATGGAAACAGGCATTAGCACCATGGCATACAACAAGGGCTGATGAACAACAGAGCCAGTAGTTCAATGACACATGTCCCACATGACTGGGAAACCTCCTATGCATTCACCATCACTGGGTCTGGAGGGGAGGCTCAGGGCACACAATGATGACACAGAGAATGGAGAGCAACGCCTGCTCCCCATGCTGCCTAGCACTGGCATCACACATTGGCCGGTGATTGCCATGTCAAATGCACATGCCATCACACACATGGCATGTGACATAGCCACCAAGTGAAGAGGGAGAGGAGGGCAACTAATTTGGATTTTGGCCACTCTGGTCCTGACATTGCTTCATCACATCAAGAAGTTAACATGTTGGACATGGATCTGCTAGTCCCAATTGGCCACGATGCACAGTGCCTTGTCAACATTAACAAAATGCAGTAAACAATGAGATTCCACCTCCCCATCACCTGTAATGGATTCATATAGCATTCGTGAAGCACCTGTACAGAAATGTATGAAGGTACAGCGGAGCACTGAGGGGTGGTGGGGCAGAAGGGGATGCCATTCAACAATCCTACTGGTGCTGGTGTCATTCATGTAACGCAAGTGCAGAGGTGGGTGGCACAATGAAGTGCAAGGGGAAGTTGCGGCTGGAAGTGCTGTACAAGGTAAGTAGGACTTAACGTCGAGGGCAGATGGTGGTAGGCGCAGACAAGTGCTGGGGGGGTGGCCTATAGGGGTACAGAGACAGTCATGCAGTGCTGTGGGCTCGGAGGGGACAGGGGAGGTACACACTGCATCTGGCTCGGCAAGGTCCTTGCAGATTTCAATGTGTCCTGCAGAGTTGTCAGATGCTGCAGATATGTGCCCTTGGATTGGGGCTCTCATCTTGGTGAGAAGGGTGAGACGCTATTGCCTTTGGAGCAGGCGGCAGGCCAGTTTGCCAGAGGATGAGCATGATGCAGGCCATTTCCTCTCTGCCACCCGGCACCTGTGTTTTGGGTTCACAAGATCCGAGTCATGCCAGGAGTCAGCATTGGCATGGGGCTTCAGGCGGATTGTCATGACCGTGGCAAAGACATCCAGTGTACCTGACATAGAGTGGAGCATGGAGTGGGCCCTGTCAGGATGGGAGTGAGCCTAAGGGGGAGCTGGATGGGGGGGAGATTTTGGCAGCATAAGCCTCGACTGACACACACTTCATGGGTTGGAATACCAAGAAGGTGTGTGACTGTGGTGAGGGTGGCTTTGCCTGTGGGGTGGTGAGGGTGAGGTGGGAGGAGAGGAGAAAGTGATCACTCCAGGAGAGAGGAGTGCAGAGAGGGATGGAGAGGGGAAGGTCAGATGAGATCAGAGCATCAAGAGTGTGCCCTGCAGAATGAGTAGGGACAGACGGGAGTTTAGAGGGTGATAGGGAGTTGCTGAGGTCACGGAAAAGTCACGTGGGGGGGACAACAAGCATGCAGGTGGATGCGTACATCACCAAGGAAGAGGATTTCAGTGTCTGGGGACATGAGTGAGGAGGAGAGGTGAGGCCACTCAGAAAGGAAGTAGTACATTTGACCAGTTTTCCGATACACAGTACGCACAGTTTGTGAATGTCGAGGTGAGATGGAGAGAGACGTCACACAAGCCATTCCAGAGGGGAGTAGGTCTACGTAGGAGTGACAGTGGCAGGAATACCCTCAGGGAAGGCAAGGGCACACCCCCCCTGCACAGTAGTGCCGGGCCAAGGAGAGGATCTCCTGAACGTCAGGTAGGAGTGTGTCAAAGATGCAGACAGAGCTGGCCGTCAGACATGTTTCCATGAGACCAAGGATGTCAAGGTGCATTACCTCATGTAAGTGACATATATTGGAGGAATGCCTGATGCAGCGGCAGAGTAAGGAGTGTAAATGTGGAGGAGGTTGACAGCCTTGTAGGACTTACGGGGAGTGCTACAGATCAGAGGTGCAGCATGTGTAGGAGTTGGAGTGGGAGGCGGAGAAGGATCATGGGAGGGTGCAGGGAGGCAGTGCAGGATAGATGAGGAGAGAGGAGGGGGGACAGCAGGAGAGGAAAGGAAGTTGATGAGATGTGGGTAGCATTTGTCAAGGAGAATAAGGTTGGCCTGAGGGCCTTGGACTGAGATGCTCCCATTACCATACACATCAATTGTGGCCTCTGAGGATTGGAAGGAGGCCAAGAGTACACCCCAACGGGTCACACCATTGATGGTGGAAGAGGAGCAAGGAGAGAGGACTGGGACCATGTGAAGGGTCCATGGGACAGGCAAAGGCATGTATGAGCAGATGTCAGTGAGAGTTAACCTTGAGTAGGCTCAGATGTACTTGTCAGCAATAGGGTGGGTCGCATTGGAGGGCAGGGTGCCCTCATTTGACTGTTTGCAAGCAGGTGTCGTGAGTAGGGCACGATGGTCTGAACAGTAGAAGTCAGGGAAGATAGACCATGAAGAGCAGCATGGAGTGTGAGGGAATGGGGCTTGAAACCAGACGGAACAAGAGCACACAGGTAGGAGGTGGGTGTGAAGGCAAATTCCAGAGTATGACAGCATGTTGAGTGCCATGTATATACAGAGGACGCATTAGCATGTGGTATCATTGCATGTCAGGCATGTGACGATGGAACTTGAATGGCTGGGGGAAAGTGTAGGAATGGTATGTAAGACATAAGATGAATAGACAGGGGAGAATGAGCAACAATGTCGTGACAAAATGACAATTCAAGGGGAACTTCCATGGTGTAGGGCCATATGTGCACTGTTGCCAGTAGGGATAGTGGTGTGGGCACATGGTGTTGCACTGAACATACTGGATGAGGCACATGGGTGACACTATCAACTCTGCCACACACCCCCTTGACAGGCACCCAACATGAAGGCTTCGCACACACACCATGCACATGGATATAACACACATGCATGTGCACTCACCGGATGATGCCTCGTAATCAGGGAGATCTCCCACACCTTGGAGTTGTCCCTCGGTGACGTAGGATCCAGCTACGGACTCGTGTGGTGTGAGTTCTATTTCCTGTGCTGGGGACCCACCTCCAGTCACCAAGGTTGCGGCATGACTTGAGGCCAGCTTATCCTTTGCCCTGCGCTTAAGGTCATTCCAGCGCTTCTGGCAATCACTAGCTGTGCGCCTCACTACTCCAAGGGCACTTATTTTGTCAGCAATGGTCTGCCAGTGTGCCTGGCGTCTGGCATGTGTGGTCTTGGACCCTGCAACGATGACCATTTCCCTATCATGGTCTGACACATACTGAACAAGTGCATTCAGTTCGGCGTCTGTGAAGATGGGCTTCCTTGATGGGCCAGACTGTGCAGCCGTGCCTGGGGCATCAGCCTGTGCCGGACGTGCACTCTTCCTCTTCCGCTTGGAAGGGGGTGGGGATCCAGAGTGTCCTACGCCGCTGTGGACACTAGGGGCAGGAGCCGTGGTGGACTCAGTACTGGGTGTGTGGGATTGCACACTCAGCATGGGAGTAGGTGCAGGCATTGGGGGTAGAGGGATAGGGTCAGGCCTGATCTGAGGTGCATGAACTAGGACCGACACAGTCTTGGCAGGGTGTATGAGAGGTGGGGTGGATGGAGCCACACCCTGCCCACGGGGGGCAGCAGATGACCTATCTGGCATAGATGCGCGTGTCCTGATGACACCAATGTGCACCGGTGCACGTGCAGTGGACCTGCTGACCTGGATGTCAGCGATGGAGTCACCCTCGGACAGGTCTGGTGCCACAATGGGCTGGTCCAACAAGGGCTGATCAGGGTTGGTATCAGCCACATGACCCTCAACCTGGGGGGGGGGGGCATGGGTGTCCCTGACTGGTCCTCCAGACTGGGGGGGACAGGGGCACCCTGCAAGTCACAACCATGTCCCCTAGTGGATCCTCCACGGCCACCACGTGTGGCTCGGCCACCTTTGCCACCCTTACGGCTTGCACGCCTCCCAACCATGGCACTGATGTTATTGTGCGTATGGGAGTGGGTGTGCACAATTGTCCTGGGCAATTGGGTGTCAAAGGGGTTGGGTACCAGATGGTATTCGTACCCTAGTGCAGTGGCAAGGCTATATGACACCCCTGGGGAAAGATGACGGGTCACGCAACGCACAGGCACCCCAAAAAAGTTAAGGAACGTGCACGATACCCCTCCTAGACCACGTGTGCGTATAAAAAACCCTGCACTACGCTGTGGCATCCAGTAACACAAGAATGAACGTATGCGTGTCACACGCAGCCTAAATTGACCTCTGAAGAGGTACGTGACACACGGGGCAAGCACAGATGATAGATGCGTGCGCAACTCACCGTCTGCCAGGGAGAAATGCGTCAAAAAGACGCGCGTGTGCGCGTTGGCAACACCCCCGCCAAAAGAAGAATGGGACGCTGTCTGAGGAGACAGGACAACAGTAGAAGGGAACGCTGTGTGAGGAAACAGGCCCAGGAAAAAGAGCAATAGAGAAAAAGCTGTCAGAGGTAACAGGGAGTACGACCTTTGAACGCCGTGAAGTAAATCGCGTGTCAACTGACAAGAAGTACAGAATACACCAACTCGCTCTCCACGAAAAGCACGTACAAGGAAATGGCGTTCTACATGTACCTTTTATGCAGGCCCACAGGTCCTGCGTCACTTCCGCGTGTAGGCGCTGAAGGGCCAGCCTCCAATCACACGCATTGACACTGGCTTGTGTTTCTTTCACGTGGGTTGGGAAACACCCATGCGTCATAGGCGCGCTTACGCGCCTGGCCCTTTGGACCAATGAGATCGCGTACGCGTGCTGACGCGCTCGCGCGGGAGGTTTATTTTTTCACGCGGGTTGGGAAACGGCCGTGCGTTATAGACGCGCTTACGCGCCTGGCCCTTTGGACCAATGAGATCGCGTACGCGTGCTGACGCGCTCGCGCGGGAGGTTTATTTTTTCACGCGGGTTGGGAAACGGCCGTGCGTTATAGACGCGCTTACGCGCCTGGCCCTTTGGACCAATCACGCGGGTTGGGAAACGGCCGTGCGTTATAGACGCGCTTACGCGCCTGGCCCTTTGGACCAATGAAATCGCGTACGCGTGCTGACGTGCTTACGCGCTGAGGGCCTTTCCTCGGATTCCACACAGACGTGCATGATTTTCACGTGCCAATTCACTCCGTATCAAGCTGGCCACGCGTTCACACACGGAAGACCACGCTCCTGCCCAGAAGGCCGAGTTACTGCCCCCCAGTGCCCCGAGCAGCCTCCCACGTGCCATCTGCTGCTGCCTGCCTGCCTGCCTGCTGCCACCGTGCCCTGCCATTTGGTGCCTGCACATCAGCCATCTGCAGGCGTACAGTTGCTGTGTCCACCCCTGCTGGAACTGAAGACTCCCGACTGGAAGAACACCACTCCACAGCCCAGCCCCAGGACCAAGTTGCCCACCCACTCCTGCCTCTGGGGTTGCCATGTCGGGCACTGAAACATCTGGCACCACTGGCAACCCCCAGCCAGAGAGGCAGAGGGGCCCCAGCTTCAGTGTCACCGAGGTTGGGGTCCTGGTGGAGCGAGTCCTGGGGCAGTATGATGCCCTCTTCGGAAGTAGCCGCGCCAACTATGAAGGACGGACTCGGATCTGGGACGACATCGTGACTGCCATCAACGCGGAGGGGGTGGCAGTCCGCGACAACCCACATGTCAGGAAGCGTTGGGAGGACTGCAGGTCCAGGACCCTCTCAAAGGCCCGGCGCCTCGTGGAGGGGGGCCGGGGCCACATGAGTTCGATCCAAATGAGGGTCCTGGCACGCATACACCCAGCGCTCCACTCCCAGGTCCTTGAGAGGGAGACCCGTCTGGAGTTGAGCGGTAAGTGTGCAGGCATTGCTGTGTGAGACAGTGCATGTTGCAGTGTGCTGGTTGTGTGATGCTGTATGTGTGGAATGGGCTTTGTAGGCATGTATGTGTGCAGTGTTGTCATGGCGATGCATGTGCGACCAGTAATTTGTGGATCACATGGTTGTTGTATGTGTTGCTATGCAACCTGAGGAGGCCTATGCAGATTGGACACATGTGAGCATGCAAGTGTATGTTCGTGGACATGGGTGTGGGTGAGGGATGGATGCTGATGCCAGGTACATGTATGGTGTCGAGGTCGGTGTGCTTGACCTGCATGTCTGTGACTTTTGAATGGCATGGATGCATGAGACATGTCTGTGACACTGTACAGATTCACTGATGCTGCCTAATCATCCTTGTATCCACTGTGTTTGTGATGTACGAGGCCACATGGATGTGACAGAGGTGAAGTGTGTGCGTGTGATTTGCATGACCAATGATGCATGTGAGTTCCATGACATCGTACTTTAGAAGAGTGCAGTGGACATGTATGTTGATGTGCATGCCATGGACCATGGGTGTTGCGTGTGTGTATTGCCTGACCCATGTGTTGTGGAGGGACATGATAGAAGTGTACTTTACCATTGCCAGTCATCTGATTTTGCTTCCTGTGTAGGGGACCATTGTACAGTGCCCTGATGCTTGTGTTCTATGTCTCCCTCTATGCAGCGGCTAGTGATGGAGAGGGCGGAGACGGCGCTGTGGAGGTAGACGGCGGCGATGCCCCCACGGCTGCGGCGGAAGGGGTGGGTGAGCCCCCACAGGGGCCAGCTACAGCGGAAGAGGGCAAGGAGCCATCCAGGTTGGTGGTTTCTACAGAGGAGGAGGCGGCCGAGACTGAGGCACACCTGAGGCCTGGTGGGGGCATCCCTGCTGGTGCAAGTGGTGCAGTCCAGGGCCAGGGGCAGGAGGCAGCACAGGTCGCCGTGGAGGTGCCTGTGCATGTCGCTGTCCCTGACCCTGTGAGTGCACCACCATGCACCAGCATGGATGCCCCGTCCCAGGCCCGTCCGCAGGTGGAGGGGGTGTCTATGTCATCTGACTCCCCTCCACCTGCGGACGAGGGGACCCGTGGGCGCATGGAAAAGGTCCTGATTGGGGTCGCGTTGCGCACGGGGGTCATTCGTGATGACGTGCGTGCTTCCCGGGAGGAGCACGCACATCATCACGAAGAGCACCGTGCCGACGTGGCCCAGTTGGGATCTGCCATTGGCGCGGGTTTTCTGCAGGTGATGGCCAATGTGTCGGGCATCTCCTCCTCTGTGGAAAGTATGCGCCGGTCGTTCTCCTTGCCGTCTTCCGGCCCAGTTGACACCAGGGCCCCCTGTGGACCTGCCCCGACCAATGCAGCCGGCTCAGTGGGGATCCCATCCCTGCCACAGTCGGGAGTCGGTGGTCCAGCTGGTATGGACACCATGGCAACTGGACCCCTGCAGGTGGAGGATGTGCCGGCATCATCAGGCAGGGCACGTGCACGACGGCGTCGGTGGATACCATCAGCCTGGATGCCGTCGTGCTGGCAGAGGCAGTGGCTGCAGAGGCAGCGGCAGCGACGTGGGAGGCGTCATGGCTCGGGGCCATCAACATCGGAGGGGCAGCCATCGGCTGGAGGGCAGGAGGACCCTGGACAGAATGTGTCTTCCGTGTGGCAGCGGTTAGGCCACGCAATAGATGCGGAGAGGCGGCGGGCAGAAGAGGGGCGGCTCGCTATGGTCAGGGCGGTGGACTCCATGCAGAGGGCCCTGAGGCGTGCCGAGTGCCTCGAGGAGATCCGCAGGGGCTTGGAGGTGGACACTGCGTCAGCCCTGCGGGCCCTCGGGGCCATTGAGGATGAACGCCTCGGGGAGATAGAAAGGGAGTTCGATGATGCCCTGGCCCATAACATCTCTCAGTGAGCCGCAGGACTGGCCCGCCGCCTTTGTATATAGTTATGTAGATAGTAGGTTTCCTTTATTTTTATTTATTATTTGGGTTGATTGGACAATGGCCCACGTTTTTTGTATATAGTTAGCATTAGTTAGGTTTTGGGTAGGTTTCATTTTATGGTTTTTAGGGATATTGGACCCGGACAATCATCTTTGTACATAGTTTGTGGATATTTTCGATTTTATTATTTGGACCATGGGGCAATGTGTTTGTTTTTGATTTCCATTTTGATTGACTTTGCACCCGTTCTTTTGGATTTCACCTTTCATTAGATTTTTTTTTGTTTTTTACCTGTTACTTTGTGTATTCATTTAGGTGTTTCTTTTTTTTCCTTCTTACATTTTAATACATTGTTCTTTTGATTCTATTGTGTGGACTTCTCTCATTGGTTTGTTGACTGTCACAATCTGGGTTTTCACAGTCATGTGTTGCCATTGTGTGAGTCTGACGGACTTGGACTCATGCGCATACTGCTCATTGGTTATGTATCATGTAATGGGTATTTGATTTTTGAATGGATGTGTACCTTGGATGTGTGTATGGACTGGGGTGACATGGGGTGGGATGTGGTTGCCCATGGGATCCTGGGATCTGTATTGTGATTTCCTATTGGCAGGGGAACATCTGTGTGGGCCTGGTGGAGGGTGCCCCACAGTGCTGGGGGGTGGGTGTGGTGGGAGGCATGAGTGGGACATAAGTGGGGGCCTGCTGGCAGGTGCCCCACAGTGCTGGGGGGTGGGTGTGGTGGGAGGCATGAGTGGGACATAAGTGGGGGCCTGCTGGCAGGTGCCCCACAGTGCTGGGGGGTGGGTGTGGTGGGAGACATGAGTGGGACATAAGTGGGGGCCTGCTGGCAGGTGCCCCACAGTGCTGGGGGGTGGGTGTGGTGGGAGGCATGAGTGGGACATAAGTGGGGGCCTGCTGGCAGGTGCCCCACAGTGCTGGGGGGTGGGGGTGGTGGGAGGCATGAGTGGGACATGGGTGGGGGCCTGGTGGAGGGTGCCCCATGACTGCTGGGGGGTGGGGGTGGTGGGAGACATGGGTGGGGGCCTGGTGGAGGGTGCCCCATGACTGCTGGGGGGTGGGAGTCATGAGCAGGTGTGCAGGGTAATCCCCTGTGGTGTGGACTGCATGCAGGGGACGTGGAGGCTGTACAGGGAAGACCTGTGAAGACCCAACGATCGGAGTAGCGTGTTCAACTATCCACGCCCCCCTGAAATGGACGTAGCCTGGGATTTCGCGTGTGAAACTTCCCCGCGCACCCCTGTAATGGACGTACCCTGGCTTTTCGCGTGTGGGACTTCCCGCGCACCCCTGCAATTCCCGTAGCCTAGCTTTTCGCGTGTGAAACTTCCCGCGCACCCCTGTAATGGACGTACCCTGGCTTTTCGCGTGTGAAACTTCCCGCGCACGCCTGAAATGGACGTAGCCTGGGATTTCGCGTGTGAAACGTTCCCGCGCACCCCTGAAATGGAAGTAGCCTGGGATTTCGCGTGTGAAACTTCCCCGCGCACCCCTGTAATGGACGTACCCTGGCTTTTCGCGTGTGGGACTTCCCGCGCACCCCTGCAATTCCCGTAGCCTAGCTTTTCGCGTGTGAAACTTCACGCGCACCCCTGTAATGGACGTACCCTGGCTTTTCGCGTGTGGGACTTCCCGCGCACCCCTGCAATTCCCGTAGCCTAGCTTTTCGCGTGTGAAACTTCACGCACACCCCTGTAATGGACGTACCCTGGCTTTTCGCGTGTGGGACTTCCCGCGCACCCCTGCAATTCCCGTAGCCTAGCTTTTCGCGTGTGAAACTTCCCGCGCACCCCTGTAATGGACGTACCCTGGCTTTTCGCGTGTGGGACTTCCCGCGCACCCCTGGAATTCCCGTAGCCTAGCTTTTCGCGTGTGAAACTTCCCGCGCACCCCTGTAATGGATGTACCCTGGCTTTTCGCGTGTGGGACTTCCCACGCACCCCTGCAATTCCCGTAGCCTAGCTTTTCGCGTGTGAAACTTCCCGCGCACCCCTGTAATGGACGTACCCTGGCTTTTCGCGTGTGGGACTTCCCGCGCACCCCTGCAATTCCCGTAGCCTAGCTTTTCGCGTGTGAAACTTCCCGCGCACCCCTGTAATGGACGTACCCTGGCTTTTCGCGTGTGGGACTTCCCGCGCACCCCTGCAATTCCCGTAGCCTAGCTTTTCGCGTGTGAAACTTCACGCGCACCCCTGTAATGGACGTACCCTGGCTTTTCGCGTGTGGGACTTCCCGCGCACCCCTGGAATTCCCATAGCCTAGCTTTTCGCGTGTGAAACTTCCCGCGCACCCCTGTAATGGACGTACCCTGGCTTTTCGCGTGTGAAACTTCCCGCGCACCCCTGAAATGGACGTAGCCTGGGATTTGACGTGTGAAACTTCCCGCGCACCCTTGAAAATCGCATGGGCCGCTTGCCGTGATGGTCCAGGGTTAGCGCAGCCCCTTGCGCTGGTTTGTGATTTTTATGAGAATTCCCAGCGCAAGGGGCGTTCCTGGGGGCGTAACTGGCGCTGCAGCGAGTCGCTGCGCCACTGTGCGCCACGGCTGCCTGGGGAAGCTAAAATCCATGAATACGCTGTGCGCCGGATTCGGTTTTGGCGCACGCGGCTGGCGCAGACTATCGCACGCGCACGCTGTGCGCCAGCCGCGTGCGCTACTTGTGCGCTGAATTCTATGAATTACCCTGTTAGTGTGCTCTAGATGCGATTTAACTTAGGAATGGATGTCTCCTATATTGTCGTAACTATCACTACCAAATGAATGTAGTCTGGCAATTCAATAGTTCTCTGGCGCTCTGTTCAAATCATAGTGGTAATCGTCTGTATCTTTCATGTAGAACCAAGAAACAATATTTCTCTGTCCCCCAAACGTTATGGTTTGCATGGGTGTTCACTTATGTGATTTGTCTACACTTTAAAGCCCAAGTTCATTGATCCATGAAGTAACATTTGTACTGGCAACTATGCCATAGAACACAAGTTTGCACGTTCAACTAAGGTTTGTACACTTATGATGTTCATTTAAAGTTACAGCTTGTATGTTTCTCTTCCACAGGTGGTATAGGCTGGTGGCCTATCGTTCGTTTACATGGTGGCTTCATGGGAGGCTTGGACACCGCGTTCGATGAGTAATACCGGCCTGTGTCGTTGGAGCCATTCGTGCCAAATTCCACCGCGATATCGGACAGTACAGGGGATTTTCCCACACTGTGCAGCAACCCGAAGTGTGCAATGTTTAGTTCATGTGTGACATCAACATCAGCAACCAAATAAAATACAATTGAACTTTTATGAATAGTTGTTTCATTTTTTCAGTGAATCAATGACACTCTGAATTGTCCTGGCAGGGCTGGTGAGTGTACAGAGTCCCCAAAATACAAATATAAGCTTTAGTAAATGGACACATCCAGAAGGGAATGAGACTGGGAGAGTAGTTGAGAGAAGTATAAAGGCTTTATGTAAAGTCAGCACACAGAGAACTCTGCTGCACGTGGGTCAGCCATGCTCATCTGGCCGATGTGAAGGTCAGGTCAATTCCGTGGGTGTTGGTCACTCCTGACTTTCCAAAGTACATAACATTTTCTGACACACAATGAATTATGCAAATCGTGTACTACCCCTAGAGTGTGGGGATACCTATAAATTGTAACTACATATAAACACTTTTCATTTCAAAGCCTTTGTGAGCGTAAGGGGTGCAATGGTCTTACTCTCATGGTGCGCGATTAGAGGATTACATTCAAGATTTATTTGTCATGGTGCCATCAGGCAAGAATGAGTGAAGTGACACGTGTTGGTCTTAGCAAAATAAATTAGGACTTGTGGATAGGTTATATCGGGGGCACTCTAGGGCGGTCAGTGGATAAGGTTCACTCTTCTGCTACATCAGATTGAGAATGTATGGGCACATGGGGCAACCATGCGATAACTTCCACAGGACCGGGTGAAAGGATCAAGAGCAGCTTTGTGGAGATGGATGGTTTGCAGGGCAGCATTTGGCCCGGTCACACACAAGGCAGATGACATCAGTGGAAGGATAAACTAATACACTGTTTACTAGCAACAATTCAAGCCAGTACATCCGTGTGAAATGGGTTTGTCTGGAACAGGCTCTTGGGGAGTAAAAGGTGCCGGCTGTGTTTGCTGTTGCGCACCTTCCACACTTCAAAGTTATCTTCCGCAAATCCGCCATTGCACTCAGGGCATCCCCAGACCCAGTGTCTGCAGGCCTTTTGCCTTGCTGCAGACCGCGGCCCTTCATTCCACATAAGACCATGCCATAAACACGTCACTCATTCACATACACACCGGCTTATCCGATTCTTTATAAAGCCCTTGATATTGATCCTGACAACATCTGTGAGCACTAGAAGTCAACTCGTGATCGTGCTACCTGTGAGCATCTGTGAGCACTGGACGTCAACTCATGATCATGCTACCTGTGAGCATCTGTGAGCACTGGAAGTTAACTCCGGATCAAGCTACCTTTTCTCCTGCTACTAACTACCTGGCTTGCTGAATCTCATTGATTGTTCGTCAAGGTAAGAGCAGGTCACCTGATCGTCTCTTTTTGATCTATTTCGAACGAATGTACCCAGTAGTCTAATGTTCATTCATCTCATTGCCTTTACCATTGTCTTCTGTTTAATTGATTCTCGGTATATAGCAAGTGTCAATTGGGATAGAATTGCATCCTTCGCGGACCATGTATATAGGCATGTTTTCTTTTGATGCAAGAAAGTACATTCAACGGACGACTAACACGCTACGATTTGCGTCACCTCATTCAATTCTGTATGAAAGTTACCCTATTGTATAGTCAACTACACTACACAGGTTTTGCTTCTGTGACCAAAACAAACATTGCATAGAAACATTATTATATAGTTCCATCTCTATCACGCATTTGAGTAAAACTTTATTGTAACTATATGTCCATTTTTAACAGATATTTCAAGAATGCCTGCGTATATGGTTGCCAGTTGCAGTTCTAAGACCCATTCAAAACCTGAGGGCACAATAATGCATACATTCCCGAGAAATATAGATCGAATAAGAGAATTGGTCAGATATTGTGGATTTGCGCCGGACGAGCTTGAAAGTAGAACCCAGGAAGTCTCGATGGATATGAAGGGAGATAAATACTGCATATGGAACCTGCACCTTGCCCCGGATATGTACAACCCATCGCAGTACACAAAAAAGCGTCAACTCAGAACCTCGCGTAAATTGCTTCCGAACGCAATTCCAACTCTATTAATGCACAAGTGGTGCCAGGTGAGTTCACGATGATGAATTAGATGTAGATGATGAATTAGCTGTAGGCCTTGGGGTAGCGAACAGATAACTACATGAACGGATTGGTGCTTTCGGTGTAATTGTTTCTTACTAAACTTTGTATATTTACCAGATTGTATTACTTTAGAACTATACCACATTTTGCTAGACATCTGTTCCTGGTTTTGTGAGCATCAGAGATGACTATGCAATAGTGCACTTCAAAATAAGCATAATGTTATCGTAATCGGTTGCTTCACATTTAAATTCTTTTAGGCGAGCATATTGACTGAAGCACAGACCCTCGATACTGGCGACAACACCAAAATGTCCAGTATACCAATGGTGAGCCATACAGACTTGCAGAAGTTCATAATATTGAAAGTTGGATCTGCCCACATATCTAATGCAAATCTAATTTTCACTTTATCACTTTGTGGCAATTCACTGAAAATGAAGGAGCTAGATTCTGCATCCTTTTCTTTCCCGGAGTCCTCAACCACTTCGAGTGCCTATCAGGTAGTTTTATGATTATACAAATGTATAATACATGGGATTCTAAATAATATGAAATAGTTTATGTATCTGGCCATTTGTTTACATAGATGATCATTTATGCATGTTTATATATATGTATCAAATGTCTGCATCCGATAGTCTCGGTTCAATTTCGCTATTTTCATCCATTCTGAAACAAGTACTGTGTTACAGGGTGATGATGGTACCTTGACTACAGTTACATCATCCTTTGGAGCTGTTCCTGAGTCTGAGGTACGCAGAATTCAATGCCAAATGCTTCAGTGCAACATTAGAATAAGTTAGTTTTGCATGCTGATCTCTGATCGAGTGCACTTGCCATCAATCAGCTGAAATTCAAAATGTCTATTTTGACTAAATGTTGTACATTATTTACGACGGTATGTATGTAAGTGACCTGTGCGTTGAAAGAATTTGATTCCAAATACGATTTTCTTTTTTGTTTTTTAAAAATGAATATTTGATTCAAGGGCTTTATACAAGGAGGTGAATTAGAAGAGGAGGCACATGGATCAGAGGTGGTGGATCAGCTTGCTGGTGTGGTCGTCACACTGAATAAGACACTTGCACAGACAAATAAGATGATTGCACAGAAATACAAGAAAACAAGGGTAAATTACAGACAAATTAATTTGCGTAAAATGTTTTTTGTGCTGGTGTTGTCTTCATAACATATACTTTTTATATAAAGTGTAAAAGTGCTATATACTGCATGTTGGATTTACATTGAAAATATTTTTACAACCCATCTCCTAGAGGCCCAGAATCATAAGAACTATGAGCACACAGACAACATATCAAACCAAGGATGCTGCTTGCCAAACAGATTGCACCATCGAGCAACTATTATTTGAGGCGAAGCGTGTTCCAGTCAATAAGCTGACTCGCGATGCTTATGCCCAATGGCCAGAAAATGAATGGAATGTGACCGGCAAAGCAAGCAAAGTGCTGTTGGACCATTGCTACAATGCGAGACCTGGACAAGATGAAGATGAAACTGAATATAGGGAAGATGCTTTTGAATGAGTCACTGACCCCATCACACAATCTACACCCCTGCAAAAAAAGGGCCACCCAATAAAACCTCAACATTGATGGTTTCTCCAATTCATGACCAATTAACACAAGATGAAATAACAGAGACTGAAGCCGCAATGGAATTGACCGAGGAACAAAGATCTCGACTTCAGTGTGGGCAGTTTGCCGGATATGTCCACGACAGTTGTGTCAGAAACCACATTCATGCAGGATGATAGTCTAGTAAAGGAGCACAAATATATTGTATTCGACAACTGCCTAGTACAGATTATACTGATGCTGAAATGTGTCCATCCAGTGAGGGGGTTAGAATGCGGGAAGCCATTGGTGAATGTTTCTCGTGTATCACAAGGCACAAACCTGAAAATCAAAGTTACCTGTGCTCTGCTCCATGCACCATTTTCATGATCTGCTCAAACGATGCTGGGCAAAGTGTCCGCTGGAAATCTACTGTGTGCAGCAGCATTGCTTTTCAGTGGTTCGAGCTTTAGTAAGTTGTCCAGTTTCTGTACATTTGTGGGACTTCAGTTCCTCGCTAAAACGCAGTATTTCAAATATCAACGTGAATTTTTATTCCCTGCTATCAGTGAAGCCTGGAAAATTGAATGAATGTCAATTGAACAGACATTCTCTGGCAAACGGTTCAGGCTGGCTGGCGATGGACAGTGTGACAGCCCCGGTTTTTCTGCAAAGTACTGCACATACCACTTTCAGGACAAGGACATTAAAAAAATAGTGAGTTTTGTGGTTGTGCAGGTGTCCAAATGTAAATCCTCACTGGCTATGGAGAAACATGGTTTTATAAAATCCCTGCAAGACCTCCAATCGAGGGGAATGCAGATCAACCTCATAGCTACCAACAGACATGTTTCAGTTGCCAAGGTCATACGCGAGCAATTTCCAAACATTCGCCATCAATTTAATGTCTGGCACGTAGCTAAATCAATCAATAAAAAAATCTCAGCTGCTGGTAAAAAAAAGGGTTCTGAAAATATTTTGCAGTGGTCCCAGTCTTTCAGCAACCATCTTTGGTGGAGCTCCAAAACTTGTGTGAGTCTGTTGAAATTCTAATTGAAAAATTGTGCTCATTGATGCACCACTGCTCCAACGTTCACTCGTGGACAGAAAACCGACATTTTCATAAATGTGAACATGGACCTTCATCAGAGGAGCAGGAACGCAAGAAGAAGTGGTTGGTTCCATCTTCACCTGCACACAAAGCTCTTGAGAAGATCGTGTTTGATAAAACTCTATCAAGAGATCTGAAGGCTCTCACAGAATTCTCTCAACCAGGAGATTTGGAGGTGTTACACAATATGTGCCTAAAGTACCGTCCCAAGAAATTGCATTTCGGTATACAGGGTATGGAATCTCGCACACTACTTACATTATTAGCGCATAATGAGAACATAGGCAGACAACAATCTAGAACTGCTGGAAAATTTGTGATGCTTCGCTACAAAATGTCCTTTGGAAAAAGAAGCAAAAAGTGGGTGGTTAAGCCAATATACCAGGAAATGGAATTCGATTTCATGAAAGATCTGACTTTGACTGTGTTGGACGTGCATACTCACGCAATCGTTCGTGGTTTGGTTCCTAGGACACATACATTGCCACAAAAAATTGCAAACGTGCCCTGTCCACTGAAAGCAGAACTCGTGGAACAGTTTGCTTCCCGATAAAAATGATTAACAGCTATTTATATGTTCAACAATTTTGATATATTGTACATGACCAATTGAAAACATATGTAACTCGAATTTCAAAGCAATCAAAAGTATAAATTGTCAAAATAAAGCATTTAAAAAAATGTCTTTCCAGAAGTACAGTTTGTCAATTTGTTTTGCAAGAAGTGCCTGTTTGAGCAGTCCATATCAGGTATATGGGAGGTGAATTTGAGGTGCTGTGGGGGTAGGGTCTGAAGGCACAGAGTCCCCAAAATAGAAAATATAATGATAATTGCAGACATCCATAAGGGAATGAGACCAGGAGAGTGGTATTGAGAAGAATAAAGTCTTTATAGAGATTCAGCATACAGATAACTCTGCTGCCCTGTAAAACATTATATCAAACACATTCCATTTCCAAATGATTGCAGGGATGGAGGGTACATGGGTACTGCTCTTCCAAGAACTTATCAGTGGGCAAGATGTACCCCAAACTTTGAGGTTGAATGAGGGCATAAAGGCAGTTATATTGGGGGACTCTGGGTGGTCAGCAATCAACAGTCAAACTCCTCAGAGGAAGGAAGCATAAACAATACACTGTTTGAATTATAACAACTTGTGGTGGACCAGCCATGACAAATAGGCTAGTCTGACAAAGGCGCCAGAGGAAAAAGGTAGGGGGCAGTCACTGTTCGCTGTGCACGGCATTTGCAAAGGTGGGGATTGTTGGTGCTCCGTGTGCACGGCGCTCGCTAACCAAAGACTGGAGACATGCTCAGCTGACAGGTGGATTATGAATTCTGAGTGTTTTCATTAAATGAGTAAATCTCTGGAAATTTTGTGCGGCATTGGTGTATGCGAGCAAACAATTGGTTTGTTTTTCGTAAATATTCCTAATGCTACAGTGGTGCACGTGGGAATCGATGCCGTGGGACTCATGGTCAATGTCTACTCCCTCGCGTCCTGCCCAGTATATTTGTGGCTTTAATTTACCAAAGGCAAGCTAGACATAAGGTTGTATTGTTTTTCGTCCTTGGAAATAAAGGGAGGATTTGTAAGGAAAGGAAAGGAATGAGGGGAGGTTAGTAAAACTGTCAAATATGATAACGTTCAGCGTTCCAAAACTGGACAATGAAAACTTTAATTTCATTTCATGAAAATGTGCTGATCTGAACAGACACTCTGCGTTACGCAGAGGGAATGGAAATGCCGATTATTATGTACGTTTTACTGTAGACGTATTTATAGACAAAGGAGTCAATGTTTCATTTTATGACCAGTATGGCTGGCTGGCTAACATTGCAATGGCTTGTTGCTTTTGGCAATTTGTGAGGACATTCAGAAACAACTGGTGTGCACTTGTATTTGTCCTAGGCACGTGGGCAGTCCAGCACCGATATGCATGGAGTCCACGTCTGTGTTCGCACAGGTTCCACCAACACCCAATTCTAGGCTAATGTTACGTTAAAATGCCATCTATGTGTTATTCAAATTCTTACATCAACTTCTGCATTGGCCTCCCATTGTGAGCTAAACACACTGCATAGCACTAACCTCTCAATCACATCGTAGACTCCAACATTGCATGTTGTTTTCTCTGTGTTTGCATTGTTTCACATTTGTGTTCATCATTAGTTTTCACACGATGCATAAGTAATGGATCTATTAGAATAGAATAAACAACGGCTACTGAGACACATTTCTGTTATGTTTTATACACAGCCACATCCTACCCTACTGCGAATGTCATCGTTTCCAGATATCAATTGATGGCTTCTTCAGCCCGCAGTTGATGATACACTTCAATGGTTGGATGACCATCACGCTGTTTTAGGACGATCGCCCCGGACCCATATGCCCTTTTGCGGTACTGGCAATAGGAGTACCTTGACATTGTTTATGGTGGTGTAGCAACAAGCTGATCACAGTGCCAATGCGCTTACAACCAAAGGAACACCGTGTGACCCACGATAAACATTTGTGTATCGAGAACAAAGAAAGAAACAAACAAATTGGTTGAATATGGAAATCGGCAGATGTTCTCGGAGCGTTTATTGTGAAATTAAAGCACATTATACATTGCAGAGTATTGCTGTTTCCTTTAAAGATAGTGTTTTGTATCAGAATTGGGACGCGCTGTGCTGTGAGAGGATGTGTGTTGATATTCCGGGTTCTGCGTCAACTGACGTCGAGACGTAGGTGATGATTGGGCGCGTTTGGCTACGCTGCACAGTAGCATCATGGAAATAGGCAGAGAATATCGCTAGGAACGGTGATGTCAGCTTCAGGGGCAGGGACTATGATTTAGTGCCGATAGGGCACTTGAGTTTAGGGCGATGCAGCAACAGATAAGATTAGCCCAAAATGGCTGAGCCCTGCTGCCTGATTTCGCATTTGTAAAAAGGAGGAAAACCACGGTACGGTGCATAGGAAATGTTTATACGATCGATCAATGTATGCTTAAAAACACATGCCGGAACGCTTGGGACAATAATATTTTTGAGTGCACTACTCCTTTAAGTTCACGACTCAAACCAGTACTACTTGAATCCATTTTGGACATGTTAAAGCAAGGGTACTCCAAAGAGACAGTGGCAGCTGCACAGGTGAAAGCATCAGGGGTACCAAGATTACAAACTTTGGAATCAGCAACAAAACCTATATCAGAAAAACTAGTATATGTGACTACTTATTCGGAACAAAGCTACAGTATCAAAACAATTGCTTGAAGACATTCCAACTTTTGCATAGAGAATGAGTAAACCTGCAAAAGATCACCTGGTTCAAGCTGATTACTTTCAAACTAAAAAAGAGAATATTTCATACAAAGGGACTCTACCTTGCAGTAACTGCCAGTACTGTTATAATGTCATTAAAGGAAGCAACATTAATCACCCGCATACAGGTAAAGCAATACAATTATGACATACCCGTATTTGTGATTCTACCAATGTGATTTATGGCATCAGATGCCCATGTGGTTTGTTCTACGTGGGATTGACAACTTAGAAAGTGTAAACAAGATGGACTGAGCACAAGTCAAACATCCTCACAGGGTCAACACATTCACCGGTAGGGCCACATTTCAAATTACACAAACATTCAATAGCACAAATGAAACTGGGAGTACTAGAACACGTGAAATGTCCAAAAAGAGGGGGTGATACAAATGTCCTATTAAGACAGAAGGAAATCCACTGGATTGACTGGCTGGGTTCTCTGGACCCCGATGGGATGAACATAGAATTTGATCTGAGTTGCTTTATTTGAATATTAATCTGATGAGAAAGAGAATGGGTTGGAAGTAGAAAATCATTACATACAAAGATACAACCATTGTACCATGATCAATTGAAAGACTCAATGCACAAAATGCTTATATTGTGCTATATTGCAACTATACTGTAAGAAACACTGCTGAATGCATATCCTAAAGGTATGAGGGAGATTCATGTACCTAAATGAATGCTCTAGTATTCTGCCCTGTATTTACAACTAGCTGGAAATTGACATCATTGTATGTTACATCCTATGTGATAAGCACAATATAACAGTAAATGCACAATGATTTTTTGTTTGTGTCATACTGAAGCTATTACCACACCATCAAAATAGTATATAATGGATGAGTGTGAAATACAAAATACAATATTGGCTTTTTCATTAGCAGTAAAGTTTAACTTATTAATGCATATATGCTGCATCAAATCTGGTCACCCATGGTGATTGACTGGTGGAGTGTCAGAGTATGATAGTAAGGCTACACATGCAAGCGTAGACATTGCAAGATGGCCGATGTATTTTTCAACAGCAATGCTACACATTTTTACCATTTATTCCAACTGGCAAGCATATAAGTGAGAGATAGTATATAGTGAAGCTGATATTACAGCTATCTTCCTGGTAATCAAATAAACATCAAGCATGTAACTGCACTGGAATAGTTTGCACTGTCAAACTAGCAGTCACATGATCGGGCGGTTATCACATGATCAGACCCGGAAGATATTTACATTAGGTGATGCACGATGGGAGGCTGATACAGCAGCCGTGTCATCATTCCTGCATCACTCTTGAGAGAGCAGGTAAGACTCAAGGGGACAAGTGCGCAAACACTGTTCGACACTTCAATCAGTGATTCAGATACATACAGTACCCCTTGCTCACTGTGCTCAGAGAGGCACAGCTCCACCTCACTGATGATGCCTAACAAGGCTGAAACAAGTGTATGGGGTTGCTGTTGGCACCCTTGTACAGAAGAGAATTGCCATAGCATTTCGGTGCTGGACTGCTCATGTGGGCGGGATAAAGACTGACATGAAAATGGATATTTCCCATCTGTGAAAGGTACAGTGAGCTAAAATGTGGCTGCGGACTCTAGAGTGGGTACCATCCCATAGAACAGGCCATTATTGCTGTGTTGGTTCTCATAGAGGGGCGCCCATGACTAATTTTTGTTTTGATTTTTTCAAGGGCCTTAGGATTAGTCACCCTAAATGTCCTAGGGTCATCTAGACATGGACCCCTTGCTCACTGTGCTCAGAGTGGCACAGTTTCACCTCACTGATGATGCTCAACAAGGCTGAAACACGTGTATGGGTTGCTGTTGGTACTCTTGTTCAGAAGGGAACTGCCATAGCATTTTGGTGCTGGACTGCCCATGTGGGCGGGACAAATACTGATATGCAAATGGATATTTCCCATCTGTGAAAGGTACAGTGAGCTAAAATTTGGCTGCAGACTCTAGAGTGGGTACCTTCCCATAGAACAGGCAATTCTTGCTGTATTCATTCTCAGAGAGGGCTCCCCCACGACTAATTTTTGGCCTTCTTAGAGTTGCCCACTTTCCTTCGAATTGTCCCCTAGTGGTACATGCTGCCAGGTGACTTAGACACTTTGCATCATGTGGAAGCATTTCCCTTGCAACAAATGTTCTTGACACATTCATGGCATACGGTATTTAGGAGCAAACATAACAATCTTCTTCTGATGTTCTTTCTCCCATGTTGTTAGGTAGATGTGCCGATCTGTCTAAATATGTATGTATACACTGTCTTCTTCAGTGCCTCTCTGTTTTCAAGCAAAATGTCTTTTAATATCAGAGATCAGTGGGATTTTCAGACTCTTATTGGGGACAATAGTCAATGTCTTATTATTTTATTCATCACTGCCTATAATATGTGTGTTTAAGGATAGCAGTTAAATTCAAAATACCACACAAATCTCCAACAATTACTCTTCGCACAGTGCATTCCATTTGTGGGGCTACATTTTTTACTTCTTGAAACCTTTCCATTGCTTTAATCTTTTTCAATATACCAAAGTTATCAATTTAATTAATAACTCATGAATGTATATCAGAAACTGTAAAATAATCACCAATATAATTCTTAAAACTATGGTGTTATTTTTCGGATTTCCATGAAATATCACAATATCTGTGTGTCTTCTGATCATAACTTTATAAGATTGTAGGATATAAGAAAGAACTACAAGCAAGAATGTGTGTACAATAGGTAGCATAGAAAATAAGTTATTCTTCTTTTCTTGTGATTTTTACTGCTTCTGTCCCATTGTCTCTTTTATCATAGTCTAAGGAAGGTGTTCCAGTATCACTGCAAGTCCATCAGTCCTTAAGAAACCCTAATCTAAACATGCATTTCTATTTGCCTTCCCTTGTTTTGACTTTTAGTGATTGATCTTATCTGCACCTGCTGAAATTCTTCACTTGCTTCAGCAGGGGTAGCTGCAGGAGAAGTCAAGCTTTCTCTTTTATAGGGTTTGGCATTGTGTAGATGTATCCATGCTTTCCTCCCTTGCAATTTCATGGCAGTAGGGCTTACTTCCTCCACCTCGTGGGGGCCCTCAAAACGGGGGGTTCTTCAGGCGCGTCAAATTTGAGTACGAGCACCTGGTCCCCAATGTACAAGCTGAGAAGCTTAATTGTTTCTTCCAAATCCATGGGCTGATTATCCTTTTTATTTTTCCTTAACCCCTCCTGTCGATTCTGGAGCTGTTGAGATATAAAAGAAACACTTTCAGTCATTATTTTCAAATAATAATGCATTTCATTGCCTAGAGCCCTTGCTACACTATGGGTGTCTCTATTTGCCCTTGTTGGGCGAGTGAGAGGAGTCCTCATACGACATCCAGTCACCATCTCATGAAAAGTCAAATGGTGATCGGAGCGAGGCTCATTCCGCAGTGCACACAGCGCATGGAGTAGGCAATGGAGCTATTCCTTGTTTAAGGTAACTTTCAGCTTCACTTTCTTTCTTTCAAAAGTCCATTTAATTCCCCACAAATCCTGTTTGCTTGCGAATGATAGGCTGATGTAAATTTGTGGCTTCTACATAGTAGTAAAACTATATTTTTGAATAGTTCATTTATGAAGTGTGGCACATTATCGGATCACAACACTTTAGATACACACCATCTTGGAAATATTTCACACACAAGGAACTTACTGGCACGTACATAACCATGGTGCATGCATGGATTGGCCTCCATCCATCTGGAAAAGGAACAGACTATAACTAACATATATCTATACCCATTACAAGTCTGCAGCATAGCTACATAATCCATACGTAGATGCTGAAATGGTCGTTTGGTCTGGGGATTACTCCTCTCACTGTTTGCCGCATGTGTCCTGCAGTGAAATTCTGGCACACAATACAGTTTATAATGAACTGTGCCACATGTTCAAATAGGTTTGGTACAAACCATTCCTCTGCAGTAGTAGCAGCTAGACTCTCTTGAGTCACATGCGCTAGGTAGTAAAGCCGCTCCAACACTACCCTCAATAATGCTATAGGCATAACTGGCTTTCCAGTGCTATCCTGTCTTCACATTGCCTCAGTAGGGCATAGAGAACAGCCCTGCTTTTTCAATACCTCTTTTTCTTAATCCGATGCTCATATTTTGATTAACTGTAACGCTCACCTGGTTCCCACGGAGGCGCGGCGTCGAAGGCGCAGAACTCTGAAGATGGACAGGAAGGGCCCCTCTATTCTGGCTTCCCTGGCTCGTTGGATACCCTCCTGTGCGTGAAAAGGGAGTATTACCAACTGTGGAACAATGCTCAAGCCTCCCACTCCCTTCCAACCCTCCACGATACCTCCTCCACGATTCCCTGTGAAGCCTCACCTTAGGGTTTGGAAGGATGAGCTCTCCATCCTGCTTCTGATGCAGGGGCGCGTTGAAACCCAGTTACTTCACTGGATTGAGGATTGATGGGAGTTCAGGTAAGCTTGACTGTTCAGGTAAGGCGCTGTAAAAGTTCTGTTCAAAAGTTCAAGCTTAATAATAATGTTCGTTGTCTAATTGCAGCAAGCGCTAATGCTTATGTCTTTTTCCCCTTAGGGGCCGGGGTTCAGAGTGCCGGAGATATGGCGCCGACCCGAAGTGAAACAGTTCTGGATGAGCGCTCAGGTAATGTCTTTGCATTCGCTCATTCAATGTCTTTGTCTTTTTTCCCCATAGGGGCCGGGGTCCGGAGATGCCAGGAAGCGGCAGGACCCGAAATGCAGTGGGAATAATCCAACAGGTAAGACTTAAAAGGAAACTGAGCTTTCCTTATTCCTTTTCTCCCTCTCACCTTTGTTCTTGTCTTTTTTCCTCTAGGCGCCGGGGCGTAGCTGAATCCGGAAGATCGGTGCTGAAGATGGAAGCGCCTTGCAAAGGTGAGTAAAATGCAGCGCTGCAGCGATCGAAACGAAATGCCTTTAAAATGATGTCTTCCTTTTCAGGGCCGTTGGAGAAATGACTCCGGGATGCAGATTTAGCAGGTAAGGGCTTTTCTTCTCCTATTCTCTTCCTTTCTCCCCTTGCAGGTGTTCCAGGGTGCTGGCAGGCGTGGCTGAAGTCAGGATGCAGGAGCTGACACGGTGAGCGTCCAGCTGCTAGGTGCAGAACAACGCGAAGCATGTGTGGCTGTTCGGGTGGGGTTTAAATAGCCTTGGAAGAAGTTCCTGGTATGTATCCTTCCACCAATCAGGTATGTATCCTTCCCGACCACACCCGGGCGGTGAAGTAGTCCTACAGGTTAAGTAGTCCCATTCAGGCCTCAAGAGGGCCTGGATGAAGCAGCAAGGTCTGCATCAGGTAAGTGTGCACCCAAGCACTTAAACACATATCCTCTTCTATGAGCCTGGCGCCTAAGGCGCCAGGACTGGGGTCCGCTATGAGCCTGACGCCTAAGGCGCCAGGACTGAGTCCAAAGGGCCTTGACTTGGGCCCGCTGAGACTTCCCTGGGGAAAATGATGTCTGCCTCTGGGGTTGCTGGGCCCGGCCTGGCTCCTTAGAGGTAGGCATCATGACAGTACCCCCCCTCAAGGCCCCTCCCAAGGTCTTTTCCTCCGGGGGTTTTGGTTTGTGCGGGAATCTTCGATGGAATCTTTGAATTAATCGTGGTGCGTGAACATAGTTACTGGGTTCCCAAGATCTTTCCTGAGGTCCATATCCTTTCCAATCAACAAGATAGAAGAGTTTCGACTTAACTATCTTGGAATCTAAAATGTCTTTCACTTCGAATTCTAATTCTCCATCAATTTGGACAGGGCCTGGGGGCTCGGACAGTCTGGTTCCAGGTTGTACTGGTTTTAGAAGAGATGCGTGAAAAACGGGATGAATCCGCATGTTGGATGGTAAATCGAGTTTAAAGGCCACTGGGTTGATAATAGCTTTGATGGGGTAAGGCCCAATGAATCTGGGATTAAAAGTTCGCTGACCCTTGAGGGGTAGATGTTTAGTTGCTAGCCATACCTGATCTCCTACTTGGTAAGGAGGAGTTTTACTTCGGTGCAAATCAGTGTTTTCTTTATACTTTTTCTTGGCTTGCTGTAAGTGGGTTGTAGCTTCTTTGAAGGCTTGGGTTATTGTGGAATGTAGGTGATTTACTGCAGGCATCTACAGGGTCAGAGGTGGATCTAGGTCAGAGGTCCGAGGATGGTGACCATACAGGGTATAAAAAGGAGTCTGTCCGGTTCCAGAATGCACTGAATTGTTGTATGCATATTCTGCAATCCAAAGGATGTCCTTCCAATTCAACTCGAGAGTCTGATTGGTTCTCTCGGTTTGTCTGTCGGTCTGGGGGTGGTGGCTGGTGGATAACCGCACGTCTATTTGTGCTAGTTGGCAACATTTCTTCCAAAAGTGGGAGATAAATTGACTTCCACGGTCTGAGACTAATATGGAAGGGAAACCATGTAACCTCACTATATTTTCCATAAATTCCTTGGCCAAGGTGGAAGCTGACGGCAATCCTTTTAAAGGGATAAAATGGGCCATTTTGGAGAATAGGTCCACTATTACGAGAATCGTGTTGTAACCACCACAAGGAGGCAGGTCAGTTATAAAGTCCATTGACAAGGTGTGCCAAGGTGCTGGTGGAATGTCCAAAGGTTGAAGTAGGCCGGCTGGCCTTTTCTTTTGACTCTTATTTTGGGCACAGATTCCGCAAGACAACACAAATGACTTTATGTCTTTTCTCCAAGAAGGCCACCAGAAGTGGCGTTTGATCTTTTCTTCTGTTTTCGCGATACCGGGGTGTCCTTCCATTAATGATTCATGATGACGGGTAATGACAAGTTCCTGCAATTCTTTACTTGGCAGAAATAACCGCTCTTGGAAGTAGGGTAAATCATCCTTAACGGTGTAGTGAGGACCCTTTTGACTCCATTCCAGTAAGGCAGAAGAGTCTGTTTTACTTGAGCTTGGATGTCCTCAATGGTTTGCAATGAAGTCAAGCCCAGAATTCTTTGTTCCGGTATGATTGGCACAGGTTCTAAACTCGAATTGGGTTCTTCCATGCCTATCCGGGATAAGGCATCTGCCTTACCATTCTTGCAGCCAGGGCGATAGGTAATTACAAAATCAAATTCCGCAAAGAATAAAGCCCATCGGAGTTGTCGCGAAGATTGAGCTTTGGCCGTCTTTAAATACTGCAAATTTCTGTGGTCCGTAATTACGGTGATGGTGTGTCTTGCAGCAAGAAGATAGTGACGCCAAGCTTTGAAAGCTGATTTAATAGCCAGTAGTTCTTTGTCGGTAATTGCGTAATTGAATTCAGGTGGAGAGAATTTTCTGGACCAAAAGGCTACAGGGTGTAGTTGGTTAGTTTCTGGGTCTCTTTGCGACAGGACGCATCCTATGGCCGAACTGGATGCATCGGTTTCCACGATGTAAGGGAGATCTGGGCGCGGGTGCTTCAATACAGGTGCAGAGGTGAATTTGGTTTTCAGGTCCTGAAAGGCTTGTTCAGCCTCAAGAGTCCATTCAAAGCGTTTGTTTTTCTTTAAGAGAGCTGTGATGGGTTGAACAGTTCGAGAAAATTCCGGGATGAACCTTCGATAGAAATTGGCAAAGCCAAGCATGCTTTGCACTCCCTTCACAGAGCTAGGGGATGGCCATTTGAGAATGGCGTCCACTTTCTGTGAGTCCATTCGGATTCCTTGAGGTGTCAGGATGAATCCGAGAAACTCCACTTCTGTGGTATGAAAAACGCATTTTTCGAGCTTGGCAAATAATTTGTGCTGGCGCAATTTCTCAAGAACTGCCCTAACATGGTTTCTGTGATCAGATTCTGAGGAGGAATACACCAGGATGTCGTCAATATAAACGATGACACAAACATCGATAAGTTCCCGAAGAACATCATTCATGAAGTACTGAAAGGCGGCAGGTGCGTTGCACAAACCGAAGGGCATTACTTGATATTCGAAGAGCCCAAATTTGGTGCGGAATGCAGTCTTCCACTCGTCGCCCTCTTTTATACATACCAGGTGGTAAGCTCCTCGGAGATCTAGCTTGGTGTACACACGAGCATCTTTTACTTGGTCAATAAGCTCAGGTATCAGGGGCAAAGGGTAACGATTCTTAATCGTTATCTGATTTAGGGCGCGGTAGTCAATACAGGCCCTAAGGTATCCTTCCTTTTTAGGTACGAAGAACAAAGCGTAAGAGACTGGTGACTTTGATGGGCGAATGAAACCATTGGCCAGGTATTGATCCAAATACTGGCGCAAATGCAGGTTCTCAGGTTCAGTAAGAGCATAAATCCTACTACAAGGTAGTTGTGCATTGGGTACCAAGTCGATTTGGCAATCGTAAGATAGATGGGGAGGTAAGGTGTTAGCCTGCTCTTTCTGAAAAACGTCTTGGAATTCTTGGTATTCAGATGGTAGCTGTACAGGGGTGGAAGTTACAGAGGCTAGACCCATAGCTGGATTCCTTGGGTAACAGGTTGGTTCACAATCAGGAAAAGTTATCTTCTTTGCTCGCCAGTCTATTCTCGGATTATGTGTTTCTAACCAAGGGATTCCAAGAAGTACTTGAAATTGTGGGGCCTTGATCACATCAAACACGATGTTCCCAATGTCCGTCCTGACCCACCAGAGTGATTTCAACTGTGGAATGCGTTACAGGCCCTGAGGCTATTTCGGTTCCATCAACTGTAGTAATTACATCTTGGGTTACTTTCGGACGGAGAGGAAGCTTAATCCTGGAAGCCAATTCACGGTCTATGTAATTTCCAATAGCTCCACTGTCTATGTATGCTTTTATAGCATGCAACTGCTGAGGCTGTTTTGGGTTCACAAGCACCATTGGCATGACAAAATGCGAGGTCAAAGAGTTTGTTTTCAAGCTCGGCAAGCGGACCCCTACGCTTGTCGGGCTAGGTCGTTTCCCGAACCAGGTGTCAATAACTCGTTATCAGTGGCTCCAACCACCTTCTTGGGTGGTTTAACTGGACAACTTTGAAGAAAGTGTCCGGAAGTTCCGCAATACAGACAAAGTTGCATTTGTCGCCTTCTCTCTCGTTCCTTCTGCGTTAATGGTCCTTTAACACTGCCAATTTGCATAGGTTCGGAAACGTCAGTACTCTTGGAGTTAACGTGGGTCTTGATAGGTACTCTGGTTTCATACTTGAGCTGATCTGCTTTTCTATTTTGAAGTCTGTGATCAAGTTGAACCACTAAGTCTATGTAGTCTGCGCAGGCCTGGGGTGGATCTACTATCTGAGCTATAACATCTTTAAGCTCTCCGCGCAGGCCTTGATGAAACAATGTGATCCTTTTATTTTCAGGCCATCCGGTTTCCACAACTAGTCTATTAAAGGTGGCGATATAGGACAAAAGATCCTGATTACCTTGTCGTAAGGATAGCAGTTCGTTGTCAAGGGCCTGTCCCTGCGAGTGTCGAGCGAACAATCTTTCCATGCTGGCCTGGAAGCCCTGGAAATCCCGGAGAATGGGATCATCCTGATTTACCAATGGAATAGACCAATCGGCAGCACAGCCACTGAGGTAAGATAGTACAAAGGCTACTTTGGTCTGGTCGTTGGGGAAGGCCCCGGGCCTGCATAAAAAGTGTAAACGACATTGGTTCATAAAAACGGCATATTTCTTGGGATCCCCCGCAAAACGTTCCGGCGGGGCCAAAGGCATTTGTCCAGGTAGATTGATTTGTACCGGGTTATTCGAACCCATTGTTGTAGAAATATCTCCGGAAACAGGTAAAGGAGTGTGCTCTGCCTGGCCCTGCAATAACCTTTTGGCCAGATCATCAGTTCTTTCCTTGGATAGGATTAGTTCCCTTCTGAGAGCATTAGTCTCCTGGCGGGCTGAGTGCACTTCTGCCCGTAATTCCCCTAAAAGATGGGCCAGCTGATCTGTCTCGGAAGTCTCCATAGCGCCCAGGTGGGAAATTGTGGTAAGGCTTCGCGTTCTGTAACACTCACCTGGTTCCCACTGAGGCGCGGCGTCGAAGGCGCAGAACTCTGAAGATGGACAGGAAGGGCCCCTCTCTTCTGGCTTCCCTGGCTCGTTGGATACCCTCCTGTGCGTGAAAAGGGAGTATTACCAACTGTGGAACAATGCTCAAGCCTCCCACTCCCTTCCAACCCTCCACGATACCTCCTCCACGATTCCCTGTGAAGCCTCACCTTAGGGTTTGGAAGGATGAGCTCTCCATCCTGCTTCTGATGCAGGGCGCGTTGAAACCCAGTTACTTCACTGGATTGAGGATTGATGGGAGTTCAGGTAAGCTTGACTGTTCAGGTAAGGCGCTGTAAAAGTTCTGTTCAAAAGTTCAAGCTTAATAATAATGTTCGTTGTCTAATTGCAGCAAGCGCTAATGCTTATGTCTTTTTCCCCTTAGGGGCCGGGGTTCGGAGTGCCGAAGTGAAACAGTTCTGGATGAGCGCTCAGGTAATGTCTTTGCATTCGCTCATTCAATGTCTTTGTCTTTTTTCCCCATAGGGGCCGGGGCCGGAGATGCCAGGAAGCGGCAGGACCCGAAATGCAGTGGGAATAATCCAACAGGTAAGACTTAAAAGGAAACTGAGCTTTCCTTATTCCTTTTCTCCCTCTCACCTTTGTTCTTGTCTTTTTTCCTCTAGGCGCCGGGGCGTAGCTGAATCCGGAAGATCGGTGCTGAAGATGGAAGCGCCTTGCAAAGGTGAGTAAAATGCAGCGCTGCAGCGATCGAAACGAAATGCCTTTAAAATGATGTCTTCCTTTTCAGGGCCGTTGGAGAAATGACTCCGGGATGCAGATTTAGCAGGTAAGGGCTTTTCTTCTCCTATTCTCTTCCTTTCTCCCTTGCAGGTGTTCCAGGGTGCTGGCAGGCGTGGCTGAAGTCAGGATGCAGGAGCTGACACGGTGAGCGTCCAGCTGCTAGGTGCAGAACAACGCGAAGCATGTGTGGCTGTTCGGGTGGGGTTTAAATAGCCTTGGAAGAAGTTCCTGGTATGTATCCTTCCACCAATCAGGTTTGTATCCTTCCCCGACCACACCCGGGTGGTGAAGTAGTCCTACAGGTTAAGTAGTCCCATTCAGGCCTCAAGAGGGCCTGGATGAAGCAGCAAGGTCTGCATCAGGTAAGTGTGCACCCAAGCACTTAAACACATATCCTCTTCTATGAGCCTGGCGCCTAAGGCGCCAGGACTGGGGTCCGCTATGAGCCTGGCGCCTAAGGCGCCAGGACTGAGTCCAAAGGGCCCCGACTTGGGCCCGCTGAGACTTCCCTGGGGAAAATGATGTCTGCCTCTGGGGTTGCTGGGCCCGGCCTGGCTCCTTAGAGGTAGGCATCATGACATTAACTGTACAATGGACGTCATATTAAATCATTTCCTGACCAGCATGCATCGCCCTGTTACCTGCCTTATAGTTTTCATTTCGCTATCAAACATGGTTGTATAATAGGCTACTTTCATGGCCTCTAAATCAGCAGCTTTGTTTCCGCCAGAGATTCAATCTGTTCTCTTTAAATGGGCTGCGCATTTTACAATAGCTATGGCATCTAGGAAACTCAATGCTTCAATATGTTTTTCTAATAACCCTGAATGTTGCACTGGAATGCCGTCTGCATGGAGGAAACCCCTCATTTTCTAATGTGACGGGGCTGTATGTACAGTTGACGTCACATAGACAGAGTCAGAGTACAAAGTCACTTTCTCATCCTCAAAGCCCCGTAGTGCATCAATAAGTGCCGCTAATTCTGCTGCCTGTGCTGACTCATTTGGGACAATCTTCTGATCATCATCACCTCAAATCTACACTCTTGGTTCAGTTTTACCACTGCTGATCCAGTATCTCTCACTTACAATTATTGATTGATTCTCGATGAGCCATCAATAATGGCCACTTCCCCCTTCCTAGAGCATGTTCTCTAATGCTGGGAATATCATTATAACATTCAGTAAACATTATACAGTCATGCACATCGTCATCTTCTCCCACTAGTTCAGCTATGAACATTGCTTTATTCACTGTGCTACACCTAATAATTTGAATTGCATGGTTTGAGATAACTACCTCATACCATGACACTCTTTGTGTGGTCAATGTGGTTTTGGGTTTCTCTAAAATTCCAAATATTGTGTGCGCTACGAATAACATTATACTTGAAGACTTTTCAATTGCAGCTACAGCTGCAGCTAAATATTGCTCACAAGGATAATGCCCTTTCATGACTGGATCTAAGATCCCACTATAATAAGCTAATGGTTTATGACCATGTATGTCCCAGTGTTGTTGTCTGTGTAAGTACTGCTGGCATTTGAATGGGAGAATAAGCCAAATTCTTCACTATAGTTTGGAATTCCTAATACAGGAGCTGTGCTGATTGCATGAAATCCCTCAGTCATTTCTTCTGTCCATATTATTTTATTTTTAGTCATCTGTGCCTCTTTGAGTCATTTTAAAAGTGGACAAGTATATGTACTCTGATCAAAGACCCAGGCCCTTCAATAGTTGCATTGGCATAAAAATGGTTGCACTTGTCTCACTGTGTTTGTCTGTTCTGTCCTCATAACGTACTCTACCCTTTTAGGTGTCACTTTTTTCCTTCATGCAAGATCAACTGTCCTATATACAGTACTCCTTCTTGGCGATATTGTAATTTCTCCTTATCTACGTTGTAACCTGTCTCTGCCAGTATAGTCATAAGTTTGACAGAGTCTTCTCTGAAGCATTCTTTTGTCTCATTGCACACTAAAATGTCATCAATGTATTGAATTATGGTACTTCACATTACCCAAGTCCATCTGAGGGACTCTAGTAAAAATGGATGGGGACTCACAGTACCCTTGGGGCAAACAAGTATGTTTCAGGCAAATCGTTCTATACAAAAAGGAAGTCAAATTGTGTGAGTGTGCATTCAATCTACAATGGTGAAATACTTCGCTTTTGATGGGATATTGCACAATATTGTTGCAGAGTTTGGGAAACTCTGCTTCGATTATATAGTTTAAAGGGTGAAGGTCCTGGATAAATCACCACAACCACCCTTCTATTTTTTTGACAGGGTACATGGCCATGTTACACAGGGAATCAGATGGTACCAAAATACCTTGCTTCATTAAAGCGGATATGGATTCATATATACCGTCATTCGCTTCTCTAGACATTGGATACTGTTTTGCACATGGCAGAATTGCTCTTGGTTTAAGCTTAATTTTGACTGCTCCTACTCCATTCAATACACCCATGCCATATGGACTTGTAGTCCATAGGATACTTGGTACCTTTTCCAAATCTTCCTGAAAAAATGGCAGCTTCTTTTTTGACAACACCATTCTCTATGGTATTTCTATATTCTCTACTTTGATCCAATAAGTGAGATTTATGAAAAATACTACCTCATAATTTGAGTAGTCATCCCTAAATAGCTCCTCGTCGGTCAAGTCTGTCAATCGATATCCTTCATTAAGGGCTATAACCGTACTCCATCCCCTTTCCTCATAGTCTCTCCCATGAATCATCACCCTTTCTTCTCTAACTATTGCTGCTTCTAGTTCTGAAGGGATAACTTGCCCTTCCTCATCATCCATAGGGATCTCTGGCCTGAACAAAAACTTACCAGGTTTTCTCAATAGCTTACCAATCATTTTAGGCAACCATGATAATAAAACAGCTACGCCATACAAAAATATTTCCTCATCTAGAGGTACTCCTCATAAAGCTTGCTTTCCTATAAATGCAAATTTAAGCTCTCTCACATTTACATAATGTATTCCTGGAGTTGAACACACTATTCCCACATCAGTATAAGATATCATCATGTTACGTTTTGTCATCAAATCACGACCAAGTATGTTTACTGGGGTTTGTCTAAAGTGTAATAATGGCACAGCCATGTCATGTTCACCTAAAGAAATTGGTAATTCATCTGTGAAAGGAACGAAGTTCATCACTCCAGAAAATCCCTGCACATTCATGGCAGTACCTGACATTGGTCATTTTCCCTCACGGACACAGGAATGATTAGCTACAGTGTCCATGAGAAATGAAAACATCTTGCCTCCTATTGTGACATTGACCCATGTTTCCTCTTGGAGGTCTGGTGTTACAGATAGTACTGAACACATCAGGCAGCTTTGTGGGCTGTCATGTTGTGAATATAAATCCATCCACGTAGCTGTGAAAGGATTCCCTCCCACCACAGTCACACTTCCTGATTTCGATACAGCTACTTACATGGCTCCCGTATCCATGTGCCATTGTGATTCACCTGCTTGTAATATTGGAATATATTGTATTTGTTGTTTCAGTGCATGCTGTAGTTGCCTCTGTGGTGATGGCATCTGCATTAGCACTTCTTGTATTTCCTGCGACTACGGTTCATATGGCTGAGGTTGCGTGTGATCTTGGGTGTAATATCCTTGTGAATCTGTATTATACTGTGGAGCATATCGCATCCCCCCTCTTGGAGATTGAAAATTCTGTTGTTGCAAGCTTCCCCTGCTTCTACATACTCTAGCTAAAAGTCCCGATTTACCAAAACTCCAACACTGCAGTGACTGTCACCCATTAAATCCTCCCCTTCCTTGAACATTTTGAAATCCACCTCATTGAGGCCCATTCCCTCTGCCTTTCGACATTAAAATTATACCTGTTCTGATCCATGTCATATACCGCATTATCCTGCTGTGGTAACTCTAATATCCGTGACATTGCTCCCTCATTAATTGTCAGTACCGCCCCTTCTATGGCGCACTTTGATCATTTTGTTCTACACCAACTTTGCCGCCTCCTGTTTTCTACTCTCAGATTTCTTTTTTATCTTTCTCCCTCAATATTCTTCAGTAATGAACGATTGCCAATGTATGCCTGCCCATGGCTTTGCTTCCGTTCCCACCTGTTTCTTAGCTGCCGTTGCACCAGCCCTTACCATAAAATGTGATAAAATAATGCAAATGTTTTATCCCATGATTCATGCGTCTCAAAATTCCATCTAACCTGAATTTCCTGAATGAAGGCAATGGGGTCCCATTTTCCCAATCATTATAGCCCCAATGTCCGATATATCAGGATACTGTACTCGGCGTGATCAGCATATATCTGCTCTACAATTATTAAATGGCGCTCCATGGTGCACTGTGTATTGTGCTGTGGCTTTTGGATAGCCTGCTCTTTTCCAAATGTCTGTCAGCTCTCTCTCCTAGAATAGCTGATAATAGGACATTAATGTTGGCTATGTCTAGAGCCGCTCCTGATGCTCTTTTCTCTAATTCAGAGATCCACTTTCCTGCACCGGAAGTTAAACTTGGTAGTGTGCACTTTAAATTGTCCTTGTCCATATCCTGCTCTGCCTTTAATTCTTTCAAGGGATAAAATCCCTTCATATATTGTGGTCGACCCCCTCCTTTCTCTAGTAGTTGGAATTGTGACAATCCTGGTTCATAATTATACCCACCCACACTCCATGTCTTCCATACAGCGTTGTCCTCGCCCGTTTGTCTCCGTCCTAGCAATGCCCTTAATCTGCTACCATAAGGTGTTGATACATTTCCTGTTGTGCGATCGTACTTGTGGTCATTCAGTATATGGTGCTGGTTCTGGTGTTTTTTCTTTTTTCTTTCGGACCTCTAAATCCAACAATTTTAGCCCTTTATATACGCTTGATTCTTTTGAAAATCCCTATGCACCTTTTCTTTGTGAGTTCTCATCTTCCTTTCTTTCTTCATCTGACATTATTATGCTCCAATTTGTATGACTGTTATCTTCTGCGTCATCAAGATCTAACCTGGTTAAAGACATTGCTCTTTGATCGTCTGTCATGACGTCCTCTAATCTACCTTCAGTTCCCTTTAACCACGAACTTTGAGTATTGTCTTGAGTTGCATACCTTCCTCTATCCTCATTTGCCTATATAGGTTCCCAAACCTCTGCTCTATATCTTCTGTATCCTGCCCACCAGCCCATGCTGATCGCGGCATTCCTTGAAGCCCTTTTAGGGCTATTGTGACCCTCTCTCTTCTTCCAATTGTTCTTGTGCTTCTATGGGCACTATGCTCCTATGGCATAAATATTCAATCTTGTCATCTTTGAATCCCCTATTTGACTCATTTCTTCCTCTCTTCTCCCCATTTCCCTTAACTCATCTTCCCCTCACATTCTGTGTAACCTATGTACATTCAATCTATGGGCATCTTGCTCTTTTTGTTTCTCTTCTTCTAATCATTCCTTCTCTTTTCTCATCTCACATATTTTCCATTCCTCCCTTCGCTTATACTTTGCTCCTTTCTTCTTTATATGATCTCTCTTCTTTCACTTTCTCTAGTTTAAGCATTATATGTCCTACAATCCATTTGTTCTGTACCATTGTCATACCCTTAGCTGTATCCCTTGTTTCATTCTGTCTCTCTGCCTTTCCTCTATCTCTATCTGTCTGTCCTGTCTATCCTTTCTTTCATTGTGTCTTAACATGTGTGCATTCTCAATTCCCACTCTCTTCTTTAGTATTGTCACTGCTATAGCCCGGGGGCTGATAAGTTGGATTAACATACCCTGCTGCTGCCTTTAATTCCTTCTAGGGATAAAATCCCTTCTCCTCAGTATTTACATCTTGCTTTCCAGGAGAGGAAAGAGGAACCAAAGGTGTAACATCTTCTCCTTTATGCTGATAAGGCATCCACTCCCTCTCAGCTGGATCTTCTTTCTCACTGTGGTACATTTTCCAGAATTCTAAAATGGCCAACTTTTTACCTTTATGAGTGGCATGTAAGTATGCCGTCCTGTCACACAATATAGATTTTGATAATGAACCCTCTGGGGTCACAACATAAGCATTATATTAATTGTGCCCTTGGAATGATATTTCCTGATTTGGACTGTATATCTCAGTAATGTTCTGCATAGGCCTAAAAGTGGCGTGTCCTCCATAGTGGCAAGTCAATTTAGACTGTTAATACTCGCCAATTTTTGTATTCTTCCTCCTAGTTTTATTAAATATATTGTTTCAATCTTTTTGGGCAAGCACCATCAATCAGCGTTCATAATCCGTAAATGAAAATATTTTAAAAACTGTTCCACTGTTCTTCTCGCTCCTTCTCTTAGACTTTCTATTAATTATTTTTATATTGTTCTTTGTTTTTTAGTATCTAAGGTTCTTTTCTTTATTTGTATATTCGTTTGATCTAATTTTAACCTTCTGATTGACGTCAATCCTTTGTTTACAAAATGTACCAAAAATCACTTTTATTTATTTAGTGCCATCATTTCATATCTATCAGTTCAAACATACAGAAAGCTTTATCGAAACATATTATATCCCCTACACCTGTCCACTTTTCTATTTGTTACCCTACGCACGTCTTCCTTTACCATTCTTCGTAAATGTATCTCTTCTTTTTTATTCACTCTGTCTTAGAGTTTACACACCCTTCTTATTGGCTCTTTTCCTCAAGAACCCTTAACATTCCTATATGGAGCTATAGCATCTATTCTTCCCATCCCTCTCGTGCCTGTAAAATCGAGGTATCCTTGTCTCTTCTCTAAAATACCCCCAAAAATCCAATTACTTTTCTTATATATATATATATTAAACACACAACAATACAATTCTCCCCCCTTTATCTTTTACCACATTCAATGGTCTACTTGCATCTGCTATTCAGCTCGAGTCCCTTGGCATTGACTCTCCCACAATTGACCAGTTTACCTTTAGTCCATGGGGACCGGACAGGATATTCACGAAAGGGGGACCTGCCAACCAGATTTCGAACACGTTCTCTTTTTATGTGCCATTCTCTGCAGGAAACTAAGCGATTGTCTGGCTAATGGTAGGATCAGGCGATCGTCCGTGTCTATACCTGGGCCTAAATTTAGGTTGTTAGACCAGAACCATCCTCTGCTATGAAATGTGCTGCAGAATTTGAAACATCCTCTTTGCGCTAGATGGAATTACCAATTAACATCTTAGACCAAATAATTGGACAGACCCAATGGTGATGGTAAAATACTGCTTTAATCTCAATAAAAGAAAGGGATTTGTACAGCTATGAAAATAGATACATGCATAACCACACTTCCTCTTGCGAATACTGAGTTTAAATACTCTTTCATATGTAATCTAGGAAGTCATCTACGTGGCATTTTGAAAAAATCCTACTACCGGGAGGGATTGGATTATGGGAACATATCTACTTATAGAATCAGATAAGTGTTGATATCTCATTGGCTGCCACTTGTTTGTAGGACATGCCCTGAGCAACCTCTACATATAGCAGAGAATATAACAGCATATTGGTAACTGCAACATTGTATGTGAAAGTGCGTGTCATGATTGATTGGCAACCGCATCCAACCTTGGACTTTCAGCTTGTTTAGCAACACATGAGTAGAAACGAAACCTAGGTGCTCCTAATGCATCAATTAATTTCTTGTTTCCCCAATTAGTCCATCAAATGTCATTGACCTGATCCTTAATCAATTGATATTGATATTTTATTCCTATCGCTCTCATACACAAGTATTTCAGAGCGCAACAAGGCAAGGGAGGGGAACAGAGGAGAACAAAACAATGATCTTTCTAGGCCCAGTGACATTGAGAACACGCAAGTGCATGGGAGAGGGGGAGGGGAAAAGTGCAAGGGGGGGAAGTGGAAAGTGCAGAACAAAAGAAGAACAGAATAAATAATAATACATAAATTAAATAGGTAGGTCAGATAAGTGCAGGAAGAAAGTGGGGGGACTGTATGGGTACAGATACAGACCCCAGTGCAAGGGGAGGCCCGGAGGCAGTGCGGGAGGTGGCAAGGGGAGCAGGAACCTGGGCCCGGAGGACAGAGGGTGGCCAGGTGCACAGTGCCAAGAGAGACCAGAGCAGCAGAGGAGAGGGGGGGTGAAGGCAGAAGCAAAGAGGAAGGTCTTGAGGAGCTTGTGGAACCGGAGAAGCCAAGGTCTTCTGTTTGTAGTTGACCTCATAGTCTGCTCGCTGCTCTGGAACATTGAGGGGGTATGAACAGACCACTATCTCATCTGGGTTTTAATGAATAGACCTTGTTTTTGACTCATGCCTGCCCCTTATTTAGGACTATTTGATTTTATTAAACAGGGTGCCATGCTCACTCCAGCTCACATAGGCTTTTACCCTTGTGATTGTTCAGTACTTGGCACTTGCAAATGTCCTTGTCTTTCCTAATCTCAGCAGAAATATGTCTTATGTACATGGTCCATTCCTTCGACTCCCTTTCTGCCTTGCACCCATCTCTCAAAATAGCCTTCTGGATCCTCGGCCAATGTACTCCCTTATTTTGCATACAAAAACAGCTTCTTCACCAGTTCTTCAATTTGAAATTCGAGGCCTGTCTTTTTGAGGTAACAGGGTTGATTCTTAACACAGGCCGTGATCCATTTTCTTCCAATGGGGGTCCTAAATGTTGTATCTATACCTCCTTTTAGCAGGCTTCTATGTATCTTTTCCACCTTGCATTAGAGCATATTTACAGTTATTGGTCGGCACGTTATTTCATCTTCTTACATTCATGATTACTTTGTCTTTAGGTACATGTTTCTCTTTGTGCTTCATTTACATTGTCTATTTTAAGTATTTTCCTGTTCTTCTGCATTGGTTCATACATCTCCTTTATAACATAATTCTGTCATCTTCAATTTTATTTAGAGTTCATCCCTACCACTCATAACCGCATTCTGACATCTTGGTAGTGGGTATCCCATCTGGAAACCTTACACTGTGAGGGTATCTTCTGAATGGCTGCCTGAGTGCATATCGGTTTTCATACAATCGACATGATATGAACATGTGGAATAAACTTGTTCATGTGTTCCCAATTGTGGCTCTTCATCTGCTACTCCAATAGGATGGTGGTGAGGGGTGGGGACCAGAGGAGAGGCATTCACCTGCTCCTCTACATAAGCATGACACACAATGAGATCATGGTTTTTTAGTAAACATTGTTGGAAAAAAAAGTGTCTTTTACTCCCACTTTCCAGAACTTTACCCATATTTACAAGGTCTGGAGTTTGTTTGTATAATTATATCAGTCCTACAGTATGCTGCAATGACTGTTTACTTAGTGAAATACATTTCCAACTCCATGATGCTTCTTTCACTAACAAGATTAGATGGAGCCTTTCAGCATGCCCCTAAAAAATACTATGTCAAGTTGAAACCACCTGGCTCGGATAGCAAATTCATCACTCTTTGTGAAAGAAGATTTTGTGCAAAAATGAAAAACCCAGTGATCTGGGTTTAAGTACAGAATTGTACAGCACCTGCCAACCCATGATTAATTAAAATGACAACGCCGCACATTTTCCAAGTTCTTGGATCATAAAATGGGAGTATAAACAGTTCATGCCTTGCATTTACGATCTGCTGCATACACGTCCCAAACACGTTTTACTTCCAAAATCAGCCAAGAACACCATGCACATATGCATACCAACCGAGCATATATTACACAATGCATTTAGCATCATCAGTACTGAATACACCAATAGCAGTTCTACTGGATCATTCGATTGGTTTTTGGCACTAACATTACTCCAAAAAGTGCCCCTGCTCAGAACAAGTGCCTTTTGCAAGAATACAATTGTACTTTGACACAGGAGGCAGCTGCCTACAAGCCACACATGCAAACAGTAGTGATTAAAGGGAGGGACTGCCTAAAACATAACGTATTCAGTAGGCCCAATGTACATATCCTTATGGAAGGAGAACTACCGTTGTTGCTTGAACTGAGTCAGCTAAGGAGAACACTGTTCCAGTCAAAGATGACCCTGCAGCAACTCCCATGCCAGGCAGCCCACCAGGCTGACACCGAACACCCACCCAAAGCAGCCCATAGCATCAGTTCCCCAGCCCCCACCCCAACCAGTCCACCAGTCTGACCACCAGGTCCTTCCCCAGCAGCACGGCCGGGAAAGAAGGTGAGGTAGGACAGCATTATGGTCCTACCCACTGCAGGTGTAGAACCTTAGGATGTCAACCAGGAGCTTCGTAACACTTACTGCCTGTTCAAGCCCACCATCTTCAGCCTCCTGACCGAAACTGAGCAGGACACAGCTATAATAATCTCCTCTCACCTGTCAATCAATTCTCCTCACAGTGCTCCATGTGTGTGCCACAAGCAGTTTCCAGCAAACTGTACCCCTGGTGCATGGCATCACCAAGCCTGCATTCTCTCAACGGCGTTGTCCACCATGATGAAACCACATTTACATTTCCTTCCTCACAGACGACGTTCTAATTCATATCTAGTGCCAGTTGCATGGTATGATACATTTCACCAATATAGATGCGGTCCTGGTCTGCTCACACATGGCCTCAACCAGTGCGCACAAGCATAGCTTCATCAACAGATGCATGTAGCACACCATCAACATACTATTCACACACACGTGCCAGATTCTCTGACTCAACCCATGACTCTATGATATTGGTCCAGTGCAACCTGCTATGTATCATGGAGGGATTATAGAAATACTGGGCATGGCTGATGGGTATGTACGTGACAACTCACCAGCCAAAAGCATGCCATTACACACTTACACGGCATGTGACTCGACAACAACCCACTGTGCATGCAAAGAGATGAAAGCAATTTGAGGTGTTTGGACACATACGACTGTCATGATGAGGGGTGGAGGACTGCATTTGGTTGCCATCAGACTGTAGGCTGCTAGCAGTCAACACTGCACACGTTTCAAAACAAATTGACAGTGGTAAGCAATCATCCTCTGCTATTTGTCCTCTGTGATGCCCATTAGAGTCACTTCACTAGAACTGTACCACTACCATCAGAGTCTCTGACTGCACTCAGAAAGTACCTATGCACTCAGTGCCCACCGCCAGGAGAGACTCCCGTGATACCAATATATAACCGCACTGTTCCACATCCTCCAAAGCCCACACTTCTTATGAATCCTTATAGGACACATGTCTGGTACTGTCACTGAAAATGGAATGACATACAAGGAATATGTCATTACTCATGCCATGAAAATCAATGATACTGCCACTATACTGACCCATTATACCACGTGTGGCCGTGATCCTTTACATCACAATGCCAAGTGTGACCAGGCCATCATGTCCAACTTCCATGTCTGGCACCCAAATACACACAGTACCTTGTTATGCTCAAGCTTCCAGTCTTAAAAGTAACAACATGCAGTTGAGAGCATCTGAACTGTTATTCAGGCATATCATAGGGAGAATACAGAGCAATGCATTTAGACATAGTAAGCCAAAGCCAATTTTGCAGACCTGAAACTAAGTCGTGCCATATGTCATCCACCCATCTGAACCAGAAATCATACCATGCATGAACCAGTGTCCTATGAACAACTTCCCCTGGTTCGTGATAGATACATAACATTCAACTGTCTTCAATTGTGGTAGGAACAGAATAATGACCACGATATAGCTCTGAACGACAGCAACGAATACACGATTTCACTAAATGTAATCCATCCGTCACAATCTCTAAAATACAAGAGGATAATCCATCTTTTAAACTCTGCAGGTGAGTGATGAAGATACCCCATTTGTCCTTGGCTGATGACACCATTGAATAGTCCAGGAAATTGATGACTGCTTAACTGCAACAATGTTCCGCACCCACACCTGCACCATCATTGAGTGAGGGTTTGGTCTACTGAAAAACTCTTTCAGATGCCTGCACCAGACAGATGGTGCCTCATGTATGGGCGAGAGAAGGTCTACCTCATCATGGCTATGTGCTGTATGCTGCACAATAGAGACATCAGATACACCTACCTCATACCCAATGATGTCAATGAAGATGTTGACTCCGATGATGATAGCAATGGTCGTGATCTACAGCCACCAGGACATGGCTAGCACCTGAACATTTTTGATGGACTTGTGTTGCGTGAAGAAATCGTCAACACCTTTTTCAAATAGTGGTTGGAGCATACAAATATTGACCCACAGCACATGCCACCTCCCACACCCCTCAAATAAAACACTAATAAAAGAACAAGCACCATAACTCTTGAATACAAGGATTACATGAACTGGGTGTGATATTAAATTTCCTGCTGCACCCTTTGGTGTCATTACAGTTTTTGGAGATTCAGACATCACTAAGAACAATGCCCAGGAAATCAACTGTCCAGAGTCAGGTAAAGACATTCCCAGTTTAAAACAGGGTGCAGAATAAAAAATCACACTTGCAATTCCACCTTTAGATAGGAAAGTAACATGGGAGGGTGGTTCACCTACCACCCTGTTGTTGCTTCCTCTGTGGGCCCTGTTTTGTAGGTTTCACTGGGGGGAAAAGCTGCTGGTGGCATGAGCGGTGGTTTTACAAAGGTCTCACAGTTCACTGATTTTCTGATGGGTGAGCGGATTTTGGGATGAATGCGGTAGGGAAGGGTATGGATCCCTATCCACATACTCATGTATGGGAGTAAGGGGCTGAAACTGGTGGGTCAGTAGGTCACTGCATTATGTAATTGGGCATGCTGAAGTCGGGCCTCCACCATCCATTAACAGAATGCACTACTGTTGCCAGCCAAATGGTGGACTGCAGCATAGGAGTCACTGTCAGCATTTTAAACTGGCTAGCAGAGTTTGAGGCCTGCTCTCTGGCCATAATCGGACACCCTCCCTGGCCACAGAATAGGTTTCTGCAGTAGCTGTAGCCACCCCTGAGGCATACTTGTTAGGCCAGTCAGACATCCTCCCCAGGCCCCTAGTAGCTCTGCACAACTTGGACTGCACCAGCCACAAGCTGGCCAGGCAAGGAGTGGGATAGAGGTAGTGGCCACTGTATCTGGGGATAGGGCAATTACTTGGGGGTTTGAAGTAGAGACAGAGGATGCTGGTGTGACAACTCTGGTGCATGAAAAGAATATTGGAGGTGCCAGTTGCTGGATGGTGGCCAAGGGCAAGGGGGTGGGTGTATGTGCAGTCCGGGATGCATGGGGCAGTGGGGTGTTAGGGCCACACAAGGAATGTCAACTGTCCTGGGGACTGCAAGGGCCAAACACTGTGTGTCACCGGTTGAGGGATTCACAAAGGCCATACAGTGTCATCAATCGAGAGAGGGGCACCAATAATCTGGGAGGGCAGGGAAATGCAGTAATTGGGGGAAGAAAAGAGGAGGGTAGGCGGCTGCAGAAATAAGGATGCAGGTGCCAAAGAAATCAAGTGGCCAGGGGGGCTGGAGTAAATGGGGGGGTAGGGAGAGCAGAAATCACAGGGGCAGAGGACAACACAGACAGGGGCTTCACTTCCCGCTTAAACAAGGGAGACACACTTACACCAATATTACTTTGTTTCAACGGTGACCATCATCCCATTCCACTGCTATAGGAAATACCCTCTCCACCCACCACGGGTCCCACACCTGGTGTCTCCTTCCTCACTAAAACCAGCTTCTTGACCTTAACCGCATCACCAGGTCTTATGAAAAAGTGCTTACAAAATGTAATCCCAATAAATCTCTGCTCCATACTTTCTTTCTCTTCCACTCTTCCTCGCAGAAGACACTTCTCACACTCAACATGTGTTATACTAGCCAATCTGGCTGGTACACCAATGTGATGGGCTTTCTTCTCCTCAAAACCTCAAACTGCACTTATTCCATAGTGGCATGAATGGTATATCTATAAATTATAGCTCTTCCCTCAACCTCCCAATCAACATTCCTTGCCTTGGCTTCACAAACTGCATTTATCAATGTATGATTAAAGGTTTTTCCTACCCTATTGTTTTCTTCAGGTGATAAAATGGTGTTCTACAGTGGTCCATGAAAGTCTGGTTGAGATACGTAACTATCTCCTCAAGGTCTGCTTCATCCCCATTGCTGGTTAGCATCTTGCTGAGATATATTTACCTCATCCGCAGTTCTGCTATCATCTTCCAACACTGACTTCATTTCTACCAACTTAAAGGTAAAGGTCCATAAAAGGTCCATAAAACCCAGATATACTTCCTCCTACGCATCAAACCACCCAAAGACACTAGTGTATCCAACACAATGTAATGCCAATGCTAGCCAGGCAGTTCTAATAGCCTCAAGGGATGAATGCACAAACATACTTTTATCACTGTCTTTGCACTGTTGGCTGCCCTTTTCCAATTCGTCAAATCCCCATATTTACGCATGTCATGAGTAATCATCACATAACCTACATTTGCTTTTACTATTGCCTAAATGGCCATCAAGACACAATTAAAATAGTTTGAACATAATACCAGTATGGCGATCGGACATGGTCCACTAACAGAGGAACTCTTCCACCAAACAAAGTTTTCCTGTGAACCTCCAAAATGTTTTCAATTATCCTACCTCATAGTTAAATCCCTTCCAGTTTGTATCCACTTGTTTCATATAGAAATATCAAACAAATATCAGGATGAGAGATCCTACAAACAAGGTATGTGGTACTGAACAAATCAATTTATTTCAAGAACACATATTTACTTATTAGTTAGTTTACACAACTTTCGATAAGCACAAAAGTGAATGACAACAGACAACGGACAGGTATAACTGTTTACAGTGGTTATACAAGGTAAGTAGCAACCTCTTGGATCTTGAGGTCAACAAAACTCCACCCAATTGCACAGACACATTTGACAGTCTGGAAGACATCTGCTTCAACAGAAAATGCACCCAGGACAGCAAGTGGTCCAGGGTGTAGTTAACACAGGGTGTACACAACACTATCTACAAGACATACACAAAAGGGGTTTTCTGTTGTGTCATGGAGGATCGACACGGGTGTGTTTCGGCCATCGAAGGCTGGGTTGTAGCCTGGTTAGATGTTGGCCTTCATCAGGATAAACACCAATGGTGGTGCTGTCCGTAATATCTGCTGCTGTGATAGCAGTGGTTATGCTGTATGTGGCCAATCCTTGGATTGTTGCTGGATTGTTGGTGCAGAGCTGCACTATGAATGAGCCGTGGTTTCCTGAGGCCTGAGTTTATGTCCGGATACCGGGGGCTTTTTGGCAATGCACTTATACAGCTAAATTGTGCTTCAAGGCGCATCAAGACAAGCTAGGGGGAGGTAGAGGGAAGAAAAACAGGTCTTGAGACATTCAGATCATGTAAGTGCTAACAGGAATGCAGGGGAGAGGGCGAGGTAGTGTAGGTAGGGGAGGAACAGGGAAAGAAGACAAACAATAACAATAATTGGTCTGTAGACAATTCGGAGTGTACAAGTGCAATAACATAAATGAGGGGAGAGGGAGAGCAGGGGAAGTGTAGGTTGGGAATGGACAGGGAAGAAACACAAACAATCGCGTTTCTACTAGGTCTAGAGACAATTTGGAGCTTGCAAGTGCGTAACAGAAGTGGGGGAGTGGAGGAGGGGAAGTGTACGAAAGGGAGGAAGGAGTGATGTTCATGCAGGAGGTAAGAGAGGGGTACATAAAGTGCAAGAGGCAGGTTTAGGCACAGCACAAGGCTGGAATGAAGAACAACATTGGGGTGGTTGCACACAATTTGGGAAATCTCACCCTATGGTGCAGTGGGCTACATCAAGTATGCTGGTACAGCAGGTAAAATGCAACAACTGAAAGACTCATCCTATGCTGAAGGGGGCTACATCATGTATACAGGTACAAGTAGGTAAGGCGCAACATTGGACTGCCTCACCTCATAGTGAGGGGGGCTACATCAACAATGCAGGAACAAATGGGTACTAGGTAGGTTAAGTAAAAAGTGAAGCACAGGGCTGAGAAAGCCTCACTCATCATTATAGGGGCTACAAAGATAAGCAGGTACAATGGATAGTACATCGCAGGGCAGAGAGTGAAATCCGGTGGTAGCAGGTAGGTCGAGTAAAAATGCAGCACATGGCTGTGAGTATCAATCAAGTGGTCACAGGTAGGACAATACAAAGTACTGCGCAGGGCTTCGATTGACAATCCGGTAGTCAAATGTAGGTCAAGTAAAAGGTTCAGTGCAGGGCTGTGAATGTCAATCCGGTGGTTAAGCTAAGTAGGGTACAGAGTGCCACAGGTACAGAGAGAAAAGAAACAGAATCATCAATCGTAAGTGCCCAGATTGGAAAGGCCTCACCACGTGGTGCATGGGACGGGTATGCCAGATAAATAGGTATAAAGGGAAGATACGTGGGAACACAACCAGCAGAGACCTTACTACATGGTGCAGGGTGTCTACTTTGATGACAACTTGTCCGTGATACATAGATTTGTGCTCCCTGGTAAGACTGAAGTGATATGTAGGGGGAGCGGGGGATCCCAGCATGGACAAAACAATGGAGGAATGGAGCAGGAAGTGGGGGAGGGGAGGTTCATATGCCGAATCGGCAAGAGAACAGGAGGAGGAGGGGCAGGCACAACGACTGCCACACACAGGCAGGAAGGAGGAAGACCATGTGGGCAACCATGTGGGGATGTTGAGATGCTAGTGGGGCTTGGAAGAAGGAAAGGGCAGGGTGTGTGATGCAGCAGTGTGAAGAACTCCAACATGTGGTGAGTGAACATAACCAACCAGCAATCTATAAGATTGTTACCCATGCAGTAAATCACCAAGAATTGTCCATTAATGATGTTAATCTCACCCTTAATTTATAAACATCTATGAAGGCCCTGGTTCAGATGGAATGCCAAATGATTTATTCAAAATAGAATTCTTGATATGGGTTTGGGTGCTGACCATTTTGTTTAACTCTATTGCTTGTAACAATAATCCCCTAGATCATTGCAACAACTGAAATTGTTATTTTTTTCAAAAAAGGCGACCTCAATTGTCCTTCTAATTATCATCCTATATCGCTTTTTCATGGTCTTGGGAAGACTTTTGCAAAAGTATTTAAAAATAGATCAAATCAATGCTCTGCTGAAACAAGGGCATTGATCCACGTACAGGCAGTTTTTGCTTAAACAGATGGGTACTATAGAGCAGGCATTTGATTTAGCATTAAACATACATAAATATGTCATCAGGCAATGTGTCACTCTATATATGTAATCTTTGGTGATCTAAATGCGGCATTTCACAATTTCATCAATGCTTCCTTCAATATTAATTCAATATTCAATATTAATTCGATTCCAGCCAGTATTAAAGAAGCCAGCATCACCCCACTCATCAGAAAACCCTTGCTGGGCCCCTCCATACCGACTAACTACCGTCCCATAACCATAGTGCCTTTTTTCTAAAAATAGTGGACAAAATAGCTTACACACAAGTCCAAACCCATGTGGAAACCCTGACATTGCTAGGAACTAGACAATCTGGCTTCAGTACTAATCACAATACAGAGACAGCTTTATTAGACCTAACCATCCAAATGGATGCTATAAGAGATTTTGGTAATCTGTGCATCCTCCTCCTTCTCGTCTTGTCAGCGGCTTTTGATTTGGTGGACGAGAAACTATGCCAAGCCCTATGAGCTAACTTCAACTTTTCCACTGACGCTACCCTTTGGGTCAAATCATTCCTAGCCAAACGCACCTCAAGAGTCTCCCTTGGCAGCATCACGGCTGATCCTATTATGGTTCCCCTAGGTGTCCCCCAAGATTCATGCCTGTCACTGACTCTTCACAACGGGTACACAAAACTCCTTTTTGCAACCCTGGATGCCATGGGTGTCATATACACGAATTCTGCTGATGACACCCAGGTCCTCATACCTATCACAGGCAGTTATGAGCAGGACACAACTTACATCAATAAGTTATATGCTATTATCCAAAACTGCATGGCTCTCAACAGCCTTTGCCTTAATGATGAAAAAACGGAGGTCATCATCATAGGCTCTGAGGCTAGAATAAAATCTCTGCACCCGGACTAGTCCTTCCATTGACAGAACACCCATTCCAGTCTTCAGCCAAGTCAAAACTCTAGGTGTCCACCTCGACTCCAACCTCATGTTGACCAAACATATCAGTGCCCTCTCTTTCTCGACTGCCTACACAGCCAAACGGATTGCACTAAGTCTCCAGTTCCTCACCCCTCAAACTTGTCTCACATTGGCCCAGGCCCTCATTCTATCCAAAATAGATCATTGTAATATTCTCTTCCTAAGAACCACTAAAACAAATATATCTAAACTCCAATTGTTGCAAAACAAAGCCTTAAGAGCAGCCTTAAGGCTTAAAAGAAATTAACATATCTCCCACATCTGGAGAGAAGCTCACTGGCCGCCCATATTCTCTAGAATCCTATTCAAATCACTATGCGTCACCCATAAATGTGTCACCAAAACAGCCCCACCATACCTCATTAACACCATCTCACAAAAAAGTTCCACCAGAATTATTCACCGTGTGGAAGTACTGAGACTGTGTCAGATGGAAAGATATCTCTGTCCAATTATGTCCAACACATTTCTGAACCTCTGTGTGATTTTCAGACAGTCGTAGCATGCCCACAATTACAAGCAGACAAGATCCGTTGTCACAGAGAACAGTGTTGAAAAACTGTGGGACCTCAGAGCTCAATTCAGATCCTTATCCAACAGAGAGAGGGAGACATGCATAGAGAGATAGACAGAGAAAAAGGGAGAGCAATATTATTGTCAGCTTCTGGGGTAGCTGTTTGCCTTATAGCTTTAAAGAAAGATAAGCCATTCAAAACTCGAAAATAAGGTCTGTCTTTATAAGTGCCTCCTAGTGATACATTCATTGAATGGTCTGTAGCTTATACTGATATACATAGATTACCAAACCTTAATAGTGTGACTGAAAATGTAGTGAAAATAGTACAATCATCACCAAATTGAGAGAGTGCATAATTGGGAGGGTCACTGTTGGTTATTTAAATGCAGTGAAGCTCATAGTGAAATATTTGTCAAAAATAAATATATGAGAATAAAAATATTTTCTGCAAGCTAGCATTTAATTAATTATAAAGGGGTGAGGTTGGAACCTTCCCTGGCTCCGGGAGACACTCTGTGGGGAACATCTCATACGTTGTGCCTGTGCTAATTGCTACCCTTAGAAGGACAACCCTTTGAATCAGGACAGATAAGGCATGGCGGCCTTTGCCCTGCTCCCATCATTTTAGCTGTGGCACAAGTAAGGATAAGCCCTGCCAGGGAGACTGCAAACCTGAGATGACAGTGTTACTAGAAAGTCAATCATTTTCCCCAGCCCCATATCCCCTACCTGTCACTGCCAAAACATTGCTCTGCACCTATCCATCCCCTTTGTTTCACCTGGGTGCAGCGCAGTTTTGAGGAATCCACATGCGACCCTCCATCTTTTCTGCTCCATGTTTCATCATGAAGAATCCCCTCAGGGTTGCAGCATCACTGATGCCAAAGGCTTTATGCCATTTCAAAACCTGGTGAGTTTGTGTCTGTTGGTGGAGGTGGAGGGAGGATTCTCCCTGTGGACTATGTGAGAAGAGCCTGGGGCTTGTGGGAGACAGCAATGTAAACCTCTGGACAAAATGAGCAAGGATTCTAATCTCTGCCCAGACCAATGCCTGATGAATGCCTTACTAACACCTACTTGCCCTGCACACAATGGGCCCTACCCTGATGTGCAGAATTCCCAGCAGGCCACTGAGCACAAACCCACAGCATGGTAGAGTGAGCTTGAGACATCCCTCGGCCTGACAACTAGCATGCTAAGGAAGGCAACATGGGTGACTGTGGTCTCAAATTTCAAGTAGCCCTTTTGCCTCCCATGACCCTTAGCTGTTGCTTATGGTAATTGACTGACGTTTTCAGAATGCCTAATCTTTCCCCTTCATCTGCCAACTCACAGATGTTTGCTTTGCTTCTAATGGGATTCATTGTGTCGATGTGAGGGGGAGAGAGTGAGCAAGAGACAAAGAGAGCAAGAGGGAGGGATTGGTAGGGGCAGTGTCAGCTAGACAAATGGAAATGTATGCAAAAGGCCAGTGGTGGGAGTGTGGGGTTGCAGGTTGCTTTGCCTTGACTGCATGATATTTAGTGTGTATGTCTTCTACATTATGCATGCATATCAGAGCCCTCAAATGCAGACAGTTGCCATAGGGGTTAGTAGACTATAGTACACGTTAACCCTCTTGCAATGAAACCCATAGAGTGCATTTGACTCTCAAGAAAAATGTGGTCCAGCTGTCACATAGTCACTGACAAGGCAGTCTTCCCTGCGCCTGAACACAATGCTCTGCATGATTTTTATAATGTTTTAAACTAGTCACCTCTGCTAGTAATTGAATAGTGACCTAAATGTATTAACTATTCACATGCAATGTAATGCTCTTTTTTATTTGCACAGACTGCTGGCTTCCGAAAGGCCTTTAACCCCAAAGCAGTAGGTGCTATACAACTAACAAATATCATAACATACATTAGGCAGATGTATGGGGGAACAACAAAGAAAAGTCAATTAATTCACATCCAGAACCCGATAATAATGTGTCTTTCGAGTTCTGCTGATATTTATGTTGATTGAAAAACAGATAGTCACTATTAATGTAGGTCGAACACATTGACTGCTTCGGGTGCGGAACATCAAATACGCTTTAGGCATTAGCTTTTCACTCCGTCAGATCGCAAATATTGGGTTCACGCTGATAAGCTGGTGAACATCGGACCAAATTACATATTTAAAGGAGCACTTAAAATACTTCACATATTTCCAAATTAAATTAAAAACAAAATCAATAGAAAAACATAATTTAAAGCGGACCATAAAAGACAGACAACATGGGACATCACCAAACAACGAAAGACTTCCCCAGAAGAACGAATGTATTACTATAATTGGATTAATAACATATTGTAGAATGTTCCTCGCGAATATATGGGAGAAATTACTAGCATTACTTCTTCATAAGATGATTTACAGGTAGGGATTTACAGAAGTTTTATTCACCTTGCCATATTGGTACATTGACACAGCAAGTAGCAGTGTTCTTCAAGGCGTTTCTGCATTTTATTGCAGCTGTCCACGAGCCTAAGAGCACAATACCACCCTCGATTAGGCAGCATTGTCTTTTATGTCTTAATATATTTACTTTATCAGAATATTTTACTTTGTGTGGACTGCAGCCAAAGATAACTTAGTTTGTGCATCACAATGATCTTAATATTGCAATTTGTAGAAATCCTAGTAACATTTTCTTTTATTATACATTTTACTTTACATCACCAATCACAAGATTACTGAATTACACAGTGCAGAGAGTGGCGTAACACACATCTTGGGGGCCCCCCTTCGAGCAATGATGAGGGCCACCCCTAATTAACGCAACGAAGCACGTGACGCATCACACTCTGAGCCAACCTGGACCACCATGCTTGTAACGTGCAATGCCTATGATGGTCATGCCGCCGCAGAGGCACGCGCACACTGTGCTAGGTGAAAGATCCAAGTATGTTTTTTAATCAAACGTTAAATCTTTTGCCTAGTATAGAAACACTCGTTGCTTGGCCCCTTAATTGGAGGGCAATAATATTTGCCACAAGTATGCAAGAGCGACCGAGCATAGTGAGGAAACCCGAACACACGAAAGAGAGATCAGGGAGGGGGTGTGGTGCGGTTCTCCCTAGAGAAAATGTTTTGAATAATAGATTAGAATTGTGCATTATGCAGCACGCTTTTTGTGAAAAATTGGGTAAAAAGCCAGACAGTTTGCAATCGGTTTTGTAGGTTAACCCCAATAGATGCAAGTCACCAACAGTGTACAGCAGTATTTCCCAACACATTTTCATGCCTTTCCCTGGAATATATGACATTATAAAAATCATTTTCAAGCAGGCTGTGCCCATACATTTCCATGCTGGCTGCACCAATCTATGCTAGCATTCCCATATAAAAACGTACTCCTGTTTTATTGGTACTTAATGGCAGTAATGATACTATAAGAAAACATGTCCAAGCTGTCTCTGCCAATGTATGCCAGTATCATGAGAACATACTCCTATTGGCTTTGCCATTTAAAATTCCATGCCACAATATAAACACATGCCCAAACTGTCTCCAATGTAGTTCAGTGTAGACACATACGAACATTCATCAAGCTTGCTTTCGCATAGATGTTCAGTAGAACATGTCAATACACAGTAAGCAATACGCAGGCTGGCTGCCCAAAATGACAGATTAGGCACGTAATAATAGTAATAATACATATACTTCTTGCTTTATCAAGCATGCACATTAAAAATTCAGTAGTATAGCTCCCCCCAACCTGCCCCCCTCCCATCTTCTACACTGACCACCCTCCACCTGCCAAAGTCACCTTCTCAGCCCAGCACAAACACAAGCGCACACATATTCTCACTACATTCACTCCCTCATTTAGACACACCAGGAAGCACAAAAGAAAGAAATTATTTCTTTTGTGGTGCAAAAAGGAGGTGCTCTGATTCGGAGAACAGTCCATTTCACACCGAAAAGGAAAAAGGGTGCTAGATGCAGGCCTCTGGGGCGCCTCCATCTCGCACTACAAAAGAAATAATGTAAGTCTGAAGTCTGAGTACTTAAAAAAAAATGTTTCCTTTTGCAGTGCGAGATGGACGAGATGAGCGTCCATCTCTCTCCGCAAAAGGAATCATTTCTTTCAGAAGTCTAAGTTCATGCCTCTTTTCTCAGTGTAAACAAAAAGTAGTGGAACTAAGTTCCCCTACCAACCCTATCCTCCCAACCCTGCTTTCCACATACTCACCCCCAATTCAAACCCCGTACCTGGGTCCTTCCTTCCTTCCTTTCCTCCACTCCACCTTAAATCAGCGAGATTTACAACAGTACTTTCAAGGGTGACTAGAACACAATGAAAGAAAATGCATTGAAATGGCAACCACTTGTTTGTCATTTCCCCCCCAGCATGCATCTTTAAGTAGCATCCCCCATCCAATCCAATCAACCACCATTTTCACCTATTAAGGGACATGCCCAGGACTAGCCAACTCCTAAGCCCCCTCCCCGATTACGTTAACAGACACTGGGCCTCATTACACGGATGGCGCTAAGGGATTACTGGCACCGGTAAGGGCACCGGTGCCGGTAATCCCTTAGCGCCATACTACGAGGTCCCTCAGTGGGTCCCGTCCTTAACGTGTGGTCAGACCACACGTTAACGAAGGGACCCGCTCAGGGGCTTCAGGGAAAATAACGGTACCGCTAATAGCGGTACCATTATTTGCTCCTTCCCCATTGCCATTGAGCCCTATGGGGGCTCAAATGGGAATGGGGAAGGGCCTTGGTGAATGGGGAATTACCGCCCGCCAACCTTGGAATAGGGCGGTAATTCCCCCATTCACCAAGGCGGAACCAGTAAAATACCCGCGGCAACCATGGTGCTATTAGCGCCATGGTTACCGCCGTCCCTGTAATGAGGCCCACTGTGTCTGCAGTAATCAAGGGTTAATTGTATATGTCAAACAGAGGGGGGTCTGGGAAACTCTCTACCAGCACGAACACAGCCCATTGACTTGTTCTTGGGTGGATGGCCCCTGGGAGAGTCTCAACCAAGTCTTTAGCTCACTGTTCTTTTCACAGAGAAGAAATTTCCCCACATATCAGTCTTTGTCCTTCCCAGGGGCAGTCCAGCACCGAAATGCTAGGCAATTCTCCTCTGAACAAGAGTACCACAGCAACCCCATACACGTGTTTCAACCTTGTTGGGCATCATCAGTGAGGTGAAGCTGCGCCCCTCTAAGAACAGTGAGCAAAGGGTCCACGTCTGGATTCCCCTGGTAACTTAGGGTGAAACCCAAAGTTACTTAGTATGCAAAACAGAGGGGGGTCTGGGAAACTCTCTACCAGCACGAACACAGCCCATTGACTTGTTCTTGGGTGGATGGCCCCTGGGAGAGTCTCAACTAAGTCTTTAACTCACTGTTCTTTTCACAGAGAAGAAATTTCCCCACATATCAGTCTTTGTCCTGCCCAGGGGCAGTCCAGCACCGAAATGCTAGGCAATTCTCCTCTGAACAAGAGTAACACAGCAACCCCATACACGTGTTTCAACCCTGTTGGCATCATCAGTGAGGTGAAGCTGCGCCCCTCTAAGAACAGTGAGCAAGGGGTCCACGTCTGGATTCCCCTGGTAACTTAGGGTGAAACCCAAAGTTACTTAGTATGAAAAACAGAGGGAACCAAAGGCTGATATGCGGGGAAATTTCTTCTCTGTGAAAAGGACAGTGAGCTAAAGACTTGTTAGAGTCTCTCCCAGGGGTTATTCACCCAAGAACAGGTCATTGGGCTGTGTTCGTGCTGGTAGAGAGATTCCCAGACCCCCCTTTGTTTGCATTAATTGTATATGTCCCATCAGTCTATGCAAATAAAGAATAGCAGTTCAGCACGTTTCAGTTGGAGCAGTGTAGTGGGGCCCTGGCGTGTTAACAGCAGGGCCCAGGATTGAGTCCCAAGTAGGGGAGCAGTAAAAAAAAGAAAAGCAAAGGTGCTGTTCTGTCCTGGAACAAAGTAAGAGATCATCCTACACTTAATTACCGCCCACTTTGTACTGCATAGACATGAAGTCATGCAAACACTTTTTAAACTTAATTTGGTGGCCGAACTTCATTCGGCACTGCTGGAATTTCTGGTCTCCAGCCCTGGGCCTGGGTTCCGGTTGGTGCAATGACAGCGTGAAGTGCTGCTCCTCGGGAAGGTCAGGCACTTGGTTGACTAGCAACCACCTACAGGTAAAAGGGAAAGAAAGGCTTGTTCTCTGCGCTGCCTAAAAAAAACACAAATGAAAAAAACTCCTTTAGGACCTTTGCAGAGTTTGTGCCTTGTTAATAATTTTTTAAGGCAGCGTGAGACATGTGTTCTAAGACTGCTTGACCTCCCCTGTGGAGGCCACAGGGCCCCCCACGACCACGGGACCTGTGGTGGCCCCAGTTACGCCTGTGAGTGCAGATTGCATGAGACAGTTAGTAAACAACCCTGCACCCTTTTTCCCCAAACTCAGACTATACTCAGTGTTAATAAGAAAAGAAAGCCAAACAGGGATTACGCCACGCAGCATTGAAGGGTACCAATCCCATCCAGTCTTCCTTCTCTTCTTTCAGTGATGTAAAGCCCTTTCTCTAATATCATGAATCAAAACTGGTCTTTTTTCCACTCTTGAAGAAACAGAATTATATTACTTTTACATGCCTGCGCACTTAGAGTTTTGCTACCATAATCTCAATGTCAGAGAAACGTTTGTTCTTTCTACTAAACGTCATAAAGAACCAACATATTCTTCATCATATTAGAATAAATCTACATCTATGTATGTTGAAAAACATCTATCCGAAATGTTTCTAAACCATAGCAGAATATGTGGCAGGTGTATTTTTTTATTGTGCCTTAAATGAATGACCATTGTTTTGGTCACATGGTGAGGGACTCTCTACCGGCCCCCCGGGCAAATGACCTCTTTTCTCTGAATGGGCCGACCTCGCCTCCTCCCTCCTGGCCTCAACCACTCAATTCCTCCTCCTTGGTGACCTCAACATTCACCTCAATTCTCACTGTCCCTCATTGCTGCTCTTTCGCAACCTCTGCGATACCCTCTCCCTCTCTATCTTTCTCTCTGGCCCGACACACTCTGCAGGACACACAATTGATGTCTTGATCTCCCCTGGACTCCCCCTCTCTATTCCTTTGACCACTCCTCTCTCCTGGAGTGACCACTGCCTCCTCTCCTCCCATCTCTCACTCTCTTCTCCCCAAGCCAACCACACCCCAACACTTCCACTTACCTTCTCGGACATCCAACCTATGAAGCGTGTGTCCGCTGAGGCTTTCGCTGCCACCTTCTCTCCCCCTCCCCCTCCCCAGGCTGACTCACACCCTGACACAACCCTGTCCCTTCTCTACTCTTCCATCTCTGATACTCGTGATGCTCTTGCCCCTGTCATGAGGATCTGCTTGAAGTCCAAAGCCAAGTGCAATTCCTGGTATGATTCCAACCTAGCTACACTTAAACGTAAGTGTAGGGCGGCTGAGAGGAAATGGAGGTCTTCTTGCTCATCCTCTGACAAACTGGCCTGTCGCCTGCTCCAAAGGCAATACCGACTCTCTGTCCACACTAAGAAGAGAGCCCACATTCAAGCCCGTGTCTCTGCGACATCCAACAACTCGGCCGAACTCTTTAAAATCTGCAAGGAGCTTGCCAACCCTGCAGCAGTCTCCTCCCCTCCTCTTGCCTCCCCGGCTCTCTGCAATGCCCTTGCCTCGCACTTTATCTCTAAAACCCAGGACATCCTGTCCACCCTCGCCTCCCCTCCGCCTCCTATTCCCTCTCAGTCTGTGTTTGGAAACACCCCTTTAAGCACCCACCCACCATCCTTCTCTTCCTTTCCTATTTTCTCCCCTGACGAGGTTGCTAGACAAGTCCGATCTATGAAAGCCTCGTCAAAACAGGTTAATCCCTGTTCCTCCAAAACCATCAAGGACTACATTGACACCCTCGCTCCTGCCCTTGGTGATTTTTGCAACCACTCGTTTGCCTCAGGATCCTTCCCCTCCCCTCTGAAGCACTCCCTTGTGCATCCTCTTCTCAAGAAAACCACAGCTGATCCTTCCTGTCCGGCAAACTATCACCCAATTTCCATTACCCCCTTTCTGGGCAAACTCCTGGAAAAGCTGGCCATCTCTCAGCTTAACCTTCATTCAGATTCTGTTGGTTGTCTCCATGACCACCAGTCTGGCTTCAGAGCGGCCAGAAGCACGGAAACTGCTCTCCTCAATATCCGTGAAGATCTGCTCTCCAACCTTGATTCTAACATTCCCTCTGTCCTCATCCTTCTTGATCTCTCTTCTGCCTTCGACACGGTCAACCACACCATCCTGCTCAACCGTCTCCATGATAATCTGGGTATCACTGAACAGGCTCTGGCCTGGCTGACCTCTTTCCTCCCTGATCGACCCTCCCAGGTCTAACTGGGGTCTTTCCTATCATCTATCTTCCTCTCCACCTGTGGGGTTCCCCACGGGTCTAACCTCTCACCCTGGCTTTTCAATCAATACCTGGCAACTCTCGCTCACTGCATTGCCATTTTCTGCTCAAATTTCCAGTGCTACGCTGATGACACTCAGCTCATTTTCCGGCTGCCCTCGGCCACCTCTGACTGCCTAACTGCCATTCAAAATTGGTGTGCCGCCAATGATCTTTGTCTGAATGCCAGCAAGACGGAGATCCTCCTCATTGGCACACCATCTCCATCCTTTTCCATCACTCTCTGGCCGGCCTCCCTTGGCCCTCCTCCTACCCCTACCTGCGAGGCTAAGAACCTTGGCGTCATCTTTGACTCCACATTTTCCTTCTCGGCCCATATCTCTGATGTCTCTAAAAAGTCAAACTTCTGACTGCACCTCCTCGGAGGTATTCTGCCTTTCATCTCCTTCCCCCCAGAAGCTCATGGTATCCCAAGCTCTGCTTCTCTCTAGCTTGGACTATTGTAACAGACTCTTTCTAAATCTACCTGCCTCTACTCTCCGCCCTCTACAACGTATCCAGAACAAGGCTGCGAGACTTGTCCTTGGCCTCAAGCCCTGGGATCGTATCTCTCCAGCTTTGAAATCTCTCCACTGGCTCCCAGTGGATGCAAGGATTAAATTAAAAACCCTCTGCATTGTCCACACGGCTTTCTGGGGCCTAAGTCCAAAATACCTTCAGCTATCCCTCTGCAAATACCTCCCCTCTCGAGCTCTTTGCTCCTCTACCTCTAACTCCCTTAGGGTCAGTCGTTTTTCAAAGGAACGAGCTGGGGTAGATCTCTATCTTCGGCTGGGGCCTCCCTCTGGAACAGCCTCCTGTCACTCTAAAACTTGAGGAGAACCATCTCCGGTTCCGGAAGCACCTCAAAACCTTCCTCTTTGCTTCTGCCTTCGCTCCCCTTCTCCCCTGCTGATCTGCTCTCTTGGCCACCCTCTGTCCCCTGGGCCCAGGTAGCTGCTCACCCTGCCACCTTCCTGCACTGCCTCCTGGCCACCCCTTGCACTGGGGACTGTATCTGTACCCATACAGCCCCCCCCCCCCATTTTTATTCTTTTTCTGCACTTATGATATGATATGATATGATATGGTATTTGTAACGCGCCTATACACAAGTGTTTCACTTATTCAGACTTACCCAGTCTGCTGCCTTAAACACAGCACTTGCCAATTGCTGGCTGCACTACAACAGTTTGCCTCAATTTTCTATTTATTTTATTTATCTGCGCTCCTCGGCTTCTGCACTTTCCACTCTCCCCCTTCCATGCACTTTTTCCCTTTTCCCTTTCCCATGCACTTGCTCGTTCTCAATGTCACTGGGCCTAGTAAGATCGTTTTTATGTTGTGCTGTGTTCTCCCTTGTTCCCCTCCCTTGCCTAGTCGCGCTCTGAAACACTTGTGTACGAGCGTGATACAAATAAAATATCATATCATATATCATTGTGCTAAAATCATTTCAACCATTTATTGGTATTTTCCTACTGTTCTATGGGTGTGCATTTTCCTTCAGAGGCCATTTGGGTTGCTGTATGTTTGTTTGTTGTGGGATCAATTGGCACAGTAGCTACCTGCACCTGGTATCCAAGAATGCATGTATTTTCTACTGCTACCAACTTCAACTAATTAACCTTTTAATTGTATGCTGTGTGCTCTGGGAAAAGTTACCTGGTGCAGTTTCGGCTCCTCAGGCAAACCTCCCTTCAGTGCACTGACCTTGGCATAGCTCTGCTGTCTGGGCTTTGTGAGGCTTGGAAAACAATGTGCTAAGCAGTTTATGTTTGGATGCAATACTTCTGAATTGAGGACTTGTTAAGTTTGGCCACAGTAATGGCAGCATTTCAGTTTTCTTTCTGGCATTTTAGTGTTCTTCATGTCTGGTGTATGTTATTCATGTCTGCTGCATATGTGCCCTATTTACGTTTTCTGGAACCTCCTACTTTTATAAGTGTAAACTACCCCATGCCCTACTTGTGTTGCACAACATTTCTATTCTTAATTGTGGCTATGCAATTGTTTGTGTTTTGCTGACAGTTCACTGAGCATTTCTTAGTTTGTATCGCTTGGCTTGATGCAACTCTCATCTCCATTACTACATTTTCTTCATTGCTGAATCGCCTTGTTGATTTTGACTATTATAGGTAATTGAACTCTTGATTATTACATTGTTCTTGTTTTCAGCTTGGTACATTTTTTGTGTGTTTTACTCAAATTTCATATACATTTTTTTCAATGACTTCACCATTAACAACCTTTCTATATATTATTATATCTTGAATTCCTACATCACGTGATAGGGTCTTTTTTGTATATGTAATGTTTTGACATCCCTCTTTTCATTCAGTGCCACAATGGATGAACTATGTACCAGTAATATGTTTTCTTCATGTGACAGACCATTGACATACGCGTTGGTGGTTAGCCTGGGGGTCAGACTAGCTTACAGGAAAGTAAACACACTCTAAAGTGCTCTGTCTTTGCATGGTTTCTATTGGTGAATTAATCCCTGTCATACTTTAATAATTTGAATATACTTTACATTTTTTAACTAGATCTTCCTGAGCATAAAACAATGCCATCATATGTTTTTTTTTTGTTGCCCTAATATCAGCCAAGATAAAATGTCTGGTAGAGTTATGCATATTTTCTCCAAGGATATGTTGTTTATGCGAACATGGTTGGTCAATTGTAGATTTCCAGTACCCGACATTGACAGCAGAGAAAAGGGTGTCTTGGAGGATGTGACGGGGAATCGATTGCATGTCTGCTACATGCACTTCTCAGTAGATATGTACAAATTCACTAAAAAGCCTTGCCCCAGAATCACTTGCAAATTACTTCCCAATATTGTTCCAACTGAATTTCAACACACAGTGAGTCAGGCCAATAGTGAACATGAATGATTAATGTATGTTTATATAAACACATTGTGTATGTATATATATATATATATATATATTCAATGAAAAAACTTTGTTAAAGGGACGTTATGGTTAAGTTGTGCTACTAAAAACCTATGAAATTCAGTGAAAAAACTTTGTTAAAGGGACGTTATGGTAAAGTTGCGCTACTAAAAACCTATGAAATTCAGTGAAAGAACTTTGTCAAAGGAACGTTATGGTTCCAAGTAAAACCGTAAAACCCTTGAAATTCGCCAGTTATGGTAAGCTAAGCAACCATAACTGGCGCCACCACCGTGCACTGCTAAGACTAACACCCAGGACATCAAAGATGACATCACAAATGTCATTGATGACATCACTGATGACATCACATGTGTATGTACTTTTCATGAAATATGTGTACAAGGGATTCTTATTATAATGTTGCGAAACAAGTGTCAAGGATCATTGCAATAAATATCATACCCTAATTAGTGCACTGAACGATGCATTGATATAAATAGCATTCTATTATGGGGTTCTATCTAGTATACTAAGCTACTGATACAGAAACATAAAATGGTGTGCAGTGTACAAGATGAAGGTATAATATTCGTAATGTTAATATGTTGAATAATGAAATGATAATTGTTTTCTTAATAGATTGTTGTGTACTGTGAAATATGTAATACGTAGCTAATAAAACATTACTATAGACAAAACACAAAGACACAAGAACACATTCCAATATGGGTATATACAGGGAAAGTGAAGTTAGCAAAAAAGCACAAGTAGTAGCAGAAACAATTCATAACTTAACTGATTATTTTCATGCAAATAAATGATTGCTCTGTTTCAAAGCTGCTATTCACCTTATGTATATGTATCACTTGATGTGATTGGACCCACAGGGAAAGTACAGCCATAAAAAAAAAACAACAGAACTATCAGAAAGTGCTCATAAGTCTATTGATTATCTTTATGCACAAAAAGGATTGCTGTCTTTCAAGCTTGTCTCTTCCCGTATGTATATGTTTCATATGATGTGACTGGACTCTAACAGAATTACTGTAAGAACCTACTTGAAGGATACGTCTAGAAATAAAATAAAATGTTTAGTTTCTGACTGTTACTGAAGAAAACCATGTGGCCTAGATATGTCAGCAAAAGAAAAAAGAGTAAGCCAGACATGTGATGTCATCAGTGATGTCATCAATGACATTTGTGATGTCATCTTTGATGTCCTGGGTCTTAGTCTTAGCAGTGCACGGTGGTGGCGCGAGTTATGGTTGCTTAGCTTACCATAACTGGCGAATTTTAAGGGTTTTTCGGTTTTACTTGGAACCATAACCTTCCTTTGACAAAGTTTTTTCACTGAATTTCATAGGTTTTTAGTAGCGCAACTTTACCATAACGTCCCCTTAACAAAGTTTTTTCACTGAATTTCATAGGTTTTTAGTAGCGCAACTTAACCATAACGTCCCTTTTAACAAAGTTTTTTCATTTAATTTCAAAGGTTTTTATTAGTGCAACTTAACCATAACTTCCCTGTGACATTTTTTTTTAACTAAATTTTAAAGGTTTTTATTAGTACAACGTGACCATAACATCCTTTTCAATAGATGAAGACCACTAACATCTTATGTCCTCAAAGTGGGAATGCCGGGTGGTAAAAAAAACAAAAAGATTTTCCTTCCTACGCCGGGACGCCTGCGGCGTCTCGGTGTAGGAAGGAAAATCTTTTACCAGGATGGCCACCATGGAAAGGGAAGGCGGGGTGTATAAAGAACACAACGGCGCATGAGCGGGGTTGGGGGGGCACAGGGGAGACAAATGGGCATGAGCGGGGGGTGAGAGGGAACAGGGTACAAACGGGGCATGAGCAGGGGGTGGGGGAAAAGGAAGGAAACACAGGGCATGAGCGGTGGTGGGGGGAACACGAGAGAGACACGGGGCATGAGCAGCGGGTGGGGAGGAACATGAGGGAGACACAAGGTATGAGCAGGGGGTGGGGAGGAACACGAGGGAGACACGGCATGAGCGGGGGGTACATGGCACATACGGGACATGAGCGGGGTGGGGAGGAAAGGAGAGAGACAAGGGGCATGAGCGGGGGGTGGGGTGAACACGAGGGAGACACGGAGCATGAGCAGGGTGCGGGGGGTAACACAAGGGAAACACGGGGCATAAGCGGGGGGTGGGGGGAACACGAGGGAGACAGTGCATGAGCGGGGGGTGGGGGGCAACAGGACACAGACACAGGGCATGAGCAGGAAGTGAGCAGGGGGTGGGGTCAACAGGAGAGAGACACGGGGCATGAGCGGGGGGTGGGGAGAACAGGAAACAGACACGGGGCATGAGCGGGGGGGTGGGGAGAACAGGAGACAGACACGGGGCATGAGCGGGGGATGGGAGAACAGGAGACAGATACGGGGCATGAGCGGGGTTGGGGAGAACAGGAGACAGACACAGGGAATGAGCGGGAGGTGGGGGGCAACAGGAGACAGACACGGAGCATGAGCGGGGGCGTGGGGGGCAACAGGAGAGAGACACGGGGCATGAGCGTGGAGTGGGGGAATGCATGAGACAGACACGGGGCATGGGTGGGAGCAACAGGAGACAGACACAGGGCATGAACGGGGGGTGGGGGGAACAGGAGACAAACACGGGGCATGAGCGGGGGGTGGGGGAACAGAAGACAGACACGGGGCATGTGCTAGGGAGTTGGGGGCAACAGGAAAGAGACACAGGGCATGAGCGTGGGGTGGGGGGGTACAGGAGACAGACATGGGGCATAAGCGGGGGGTGGGGGGAAACAGGAGAGAGACACGGGACATGAGTGGGTGGGAGGAACAGGAGACAGACACGGGGCATGAGTGGGGGGGCAACAGGAGACAGACATGGGGCATGAGCGGGGGTGGGGGGTACAGGAGACAGACACGGGGCATGAGCAGGGGTGGGGGGTACAGGAGACAGACATGGGGCATGAGCAGGAGGTGGGGGGCAACAGGAGAGAGACACGGGGCATGAGCTTGGGGTGGGGGAACAGGAGACAGACACGGGGCATGAGCGGGGGTGGGGGAACAACAGAGACAGACACGGGGCATGAGCAGGGGGTGGGGGCAACAGGAGACAGACACAGGGCATGAGCGGGGGGTGGGGGGCAACAGGAGACAGACACGGGGCATGAGCAGGGGTGGGGGGCAACAGGAGACAGACACGAGGCATGAGCGGGGGGTGGGGGGCAACAGGAGACAGACAAGGGGCATGAGCGGGGGGAGGGGGGGAACAGGAGACAGACACGGAGCATGAGCGGGGGGTGGGGAGAACAGGAGACAGACACGGGGCATGAGCGGGGGGTGGGGGGCAACAGGAGACAGACACAGGGCATGAAAGGGGGTGGGAGGAACAGGAGACAGACACGGGGCATGAGCGATGAGCGGGGGGTGGGGAGAACAGGAGACAGACACGGGGCATGAGCGAGGGGGTGGGGGGCAACAGGAGACAGACACGGGGCATGAGCGGGGGTGTGGGGGGCAACAGGAGAGAGACACGGGCATGAGCGCGGAATGGGGGGTACAGGAGACAGACACGGGGCATGGGTGGGAGCAAGAGGAGACAGACATGGGGCATGAGCGGGGGGTGGAGGGAACAGGAGACAGACACGGGGCATGAGCGGGGGTGGGGGCTACAGAAGACAGACACAGGGCATGAGCGGGGTAGTGGGGGGCAACAGGAGAGAGACATGGGGCATGAGCGGGGGGTGGGGGCTACAGGAGACAGACACGGGGCATGAGCAGGGGGTGGGGGCAACAGGAGAGAGACACGGGGCATGAGCGGGGGGGTGGGGGGTTACAGGAGACAGACACGGGGCATGAGCGGGGGGTGGCGGGCAACAGGAGAGAGACACGGGACATGAGCAGGTGGGGGGAACAGGAGACAGTCACGGGGCATGAGCAGGGGGGGCAACAGGAGACAGACATGGGGCATGAGCGGGGGGGTGGGGGGTACAGGAGACAGACATGGGGCATGAGTGGGGGGGTGGGGGGTACAGGAGACAGACACGAGCATGAGCGGGGGGTGGGGGGTACAGGAGACAGACACGGGGCATGAGCAGGGGGTGGGGGGCAACAGGAGAGAGACACGGGGCATGAGCGGGGGTGGGGGGAACAGGAGACAGACACAAGGCATGAGTGGGGGGTGGGGGGAACAAAAGAGACAGACACAGGGCATGAGCGGGGGGTGGGGGGCAACAGGAGACAGACATGGGGTATGAGCGGGGGGTGGGGGGGAACAGGAGACAGACACGGAGCATGAGCGGGGGGTGGGGAGAACAGGAGACAGACACGGGGCATGAGAGGGGGGTGGGGGGCAACAGGAGACAGACATGGGACATGAGCAGGGGGTGGGGGGCAACAGGAGAGAGACAAGGGACATGAGCGGGTGGGGGTAACCGGAGACAGACATGGGGCATGAGCGGGGGGGCAACAGGAGACAGACACGGGGCATGAGCGGGCGGTGGGGGGGTACAGGAGACAGACACGAGGCATGAGCAGGGGGTGGGGGGCAACAGGAGAGAGACATGGGGCATGAGCGGGGGGTGGGGGGAACAGGAGACAGACACTGGGCATGAGCGGGGGGTGGGGGGCAACAGGAGACAGACATGGGGTATGAGCGGGGGGTGGGGGGGAACAGGAGACAGACACGGAGCATGAGCGGGGGGTGGGGAGAACAGGAGACAGACACGGGGCATGAGAGGGGGGTGGGGGGCAACAGGAGACAGACATGGGACATGAGCAGGGGGTGGGGGGCAACAGGAGAGAGACAAGGGACATGAGCGGGTGGGGGTAACCGGAGACAGACATGGGGCATGAGCGGGGGGGCAACAGGAGACAGACACGGGGCATGAGCGGGCGGTGGGGGGGTACAGGAGACAGACACGAGGCATGAGCAGGGGGTGGGGGGCAACAGGAGAGAGACATGGGGCATGAGCGGGGGGTGGGGGGAACAGGAGACAGACACTGGGCATGAGCGGGGGGTGGGGGGAACAACAGAGACAGACACGGGGCATGAGCGGGGGGTGGAGGGCAACAAGAGACAGACACGGGACATGAGCGGGGGGTGGGGGGCAACAGGAGACAGACACGGGGCATGAGCGGGGGGTGAGGGGCAACAGGAGACAGACACGGGGCATGAGCGGGGGGTGGGGGGCAACAGGAGACAGACACGGGGCATGAGCGGGGGGTGGGGGGCAACAGGAGAGACACGAGGCATGAGCGGGGGTGGGGGGCAACAGGAGAGACACGGACATGAGCGGAGGTGGGGGGAACAGGAGACAGACACGGGGCATGAGCGAGGGGTGGGGGGAACAGGAGACAGACACGGGGCATGAGCGGGGGGTGGGGGGCAACAGGAGACAGACACGGGGCATGAGCGGGTGGGGGGAACAGGAGACAGACACGGGGCATGAGTGGGAGGGGTGGGGGCAACAGGAGATAGACACGGGGCATGAGCGGGGGGTGGGGGGGACAGGACATAGACATGGGGCATGAGTGGGGTGTGGAGAGAACAGGAGACAGACACGGGGCATGAGCGGGGGGAACAGAAGACAGACATGGGGCATGAGCGGAGGGTGGGGGAAGGGGAGAGAGACACACGGGGCATGAGCGGGGGTGGGGGGTGGGAGAGAGATACACGGGGCATGAGCAGGGGGTGGGGGGAGGGAGATAGACACACGGGACATGAGCGGGGGCTGGGTGGGAGGGAGAGAGACACATGGGGCATGAGCGGGGGGTGGGCGGGAGGGAGAGAGACACACGGGGCATGTGCAGGGGGTGGGCGGGAGGGAGAGAGACACATGGGGCATGAGCGGGGGGTGGGGGTAAGGGGAGAGAGACACACAGGGCATGAGCGGGGGGTGGGGGCGAGTTAGGGAGACGCACGCGGCATGAGCGTGGGGTGGGGGGGAGGGAGAGAGACACACGGGGCATGATCGGGGGTGGGCGGGAGGGGGAGAGACACAAGGGGCATGAGCGGGGGTGGGCGGGAGGGTGAAAGACACGGGGCAAGAGCGGGGGTGGGCGGGAGGGTGAAAGACACGGGGCAAGAGCGGGGGTGGGCGGCAGGGGGAAAGACACAGGGCAAGAGCGGGGGTGGGAGGGAGGGGGAAAGACATGGGGCAAGAGCGGGGGTGGGCGGGAGGGGGAAAGAGACACGGGGCAAGAGCGGGGGTAGGCGGGAGGGGGAAAGAGACACGGGGCAAGAGCGGGGGTGGGCTTGAGGGGGAAAGAGACACGGGGCAAGAGCGGGGGTGGGCGGGAGGGGGAAAGAGACACGGGCCAAGAACGGGGGTGGGCGGGAGGGGGAAAGAGACACGGGCCAAGATCGGGGGTGGGCAGGAGGGGGAAAGAGACACGGGGCAAGAGCGGGGGTGGGCGTGAGGGGGAAAGAGACACGGGGCAAGATCGGGGGTGGGCGGGAGGGGGAAAGAAAAACGGGGCAAGAGCGGGGGTGGGGGTGAGGGAGACAGACACACGGGGCAAGAGCAGGGGTGGGGGTAGGGAGACAGACACAAGAGGCATGAGCGGGGGTGGGGGGAGGGGAGAGACAAACGAGGCATGAGCGGGGGTGGGGGAGGGGAGAGACACGCGGGGCATGAGCGGGGGGTGGGTGGGAGGCGGAGAGACACACGGGGCATGGGTGGGGGGGAGGGAGAGAGACACATGGGGCATGAGTGGGGGGTGGGCGGCGGGTGGGGAGAGACACACGACATGAGCGGGGGTGGGCGGGAGGGGGAGAAACACATGGGGCATGAGCGGGGGGTGGGCGGCGGGTGGGGAGAGACACACGGACATGAGCGGGGGTGGGGAGAGACACACGGACATGAGCGGGCGGCGGGTGGGGAGAATCACACAGACATGAGCAGCGGGTGGGAGAGACACACGGGGGTGGGAGAGACACACAGGGCAAGAGCGGGGGGTGGGCGGTTGGGAGAGACGAGCGGGGCACGAGCAGGGTATGACCGGGGCATGAGCGGGGGGTGGGTGGGAGGGAGAAAGACACACGGACAAGAGCGGAGGGTGGGCGGGAGGGAGAAAGACACACGGACATGAGCCGGCGGTGGGCGGGAGGGAGAAAGACACATGGACATGAGCGGGGGGTGGGAGGAACAGGAGACAGACACGGGCATGAGCGGGGGTGGGGGACTTACTGTGCAGGCGGGATACAAAGCCTCTCATGCGAGGAACAAAGATGGCGGGCGTCTCTGAAGCCAGACTCACTGCACGCTTTCACGCATCCAATGAGAGAGCACATCAGATGTCCGCGGACATCACGCAAGCTGCTTGCCCAATCACCGTCCTGTCCGCGGAGCGAACAGGGAAGTGTGTCCGCGAAGCGAACACAGATATCACTAATTTTTGTAAATCCGTCCAGCGGTTTGGGCTCTAGGCGTGAGCAAAGTTTTTTCCCATTATGTCTAAGGGAAAAAAAAAAGTTTTGGGACCCCCCTATAACTTTGCCCCCCCTGGACGAATCCTCACCTAACTTTGCAAAAAAATTCAGAATGACCCAAATACTTTTTTTGTAAAGTTTGGTGAGGATTCGTCCAGGGAGAGGGAAGTTATAAGCCGCCCAAAAAGTGCTCTTCCTTTGGAAACAGCAACTTAACCATAACTACATGGCCACTACCGTGGCCATGTAATATATATATATATATATTTAGAAAAACTGATCACACAATTTATTGAACTTGTGTGCCAATAGGTAATGGGATGAAACAATTAGAGTGTTTGTGTAATATTGGTATATATAGTTTGTCAACTTTTCTATTATGTTAGAAATTACACATGTATTTACATTTTAGAATGTGTCCGATATCAATACCTACTTTTGGGATACACTAAAAGTTCAATGCAATGTGAGACTTTATAAACACTTGAATAGCAGTATCTGTAAGTTGGTTTCTTTTCAAATGTAATTATTTGAATAATTTTCAAATGCAATTATTACAATGACTGTCATTATGTAGACGACACTGCTACATCTGAGGAAATGACAGACACCTCAAATATCTGAAAGGTGAGCCCTACTGACATGCTCGTAAACTGATTTATAGTGTATTACATTGTCTATTTTGTATTTTTTTATCTCTTGACCATTGTTATGAATATATAAATTGAATAAAGGAACAAGCTTCATCATCAACAAGTTTTTTGGAATCAACATCAAGCTCATTTCGCTTTCAACTCATCATTTTTTCAATTATAAATGTATCTGCAACTATACTACGGAAGTAGGTCATGCTCAGCTTTAAAGATTATAATTATTATTGATTATATTCCTTATTGATAATAATTAAATTGTTGATTCTTACCACAGTATCCATTGTCTGTTTAATGTCATTTATATTGATAAACTTCTCCTAGAACAATATAATTGTAAAAATAAATGATATGCAGGAGTATGACAGTACTGCAGTCACATACTCTTCTTCTATTACAACCAGTCAGGTGTATGAAGAATGACACGTGATACTTTATTGAATTATATTAATGATTGTTGATTAAAGATATTTGGTTTCCAAGTAATAACATGTCACACCTGAAGGGGTATCCGCAACCCCTCTCTAACCACAGAAGCCGAAGCGAGTTGGCCCTCCCACCTTGGTTGTGCACATGTCCCTGATTTGTATAACAAGTCACCATGAGACAGTAAATGGGGGGTAGAGGGTTAGGCATAGGTTGTGGATAGGTAGGGGGAGTGTGGGATCACTGGAAAGAGGATTGGGGATGCATAAATGGAACGGTATGGGGAATACAGAGAAATACACATACCATCTACATGCAAATGCTAAATAGCCTAAAGCCTCTCTTATTTGAGTGAGATGCTACACACTGACAGTCCAATCCTACTTTCAGCTACCTGTCCAACCCCTAACTTCCCAAAAACATATAAGCACACACAAATGGATATGATGTAGCCACACAAATACATGGAGTGCAATTCTCCTACCATAAACCATGCATGATAAGACATAATTCACGTGAGACAAATGAACATGAATGATCTAACATAACGTTTCCTATCAACCCCCTGCCGTCTTTTCGAATGTGGAGTGACCTACCAATATGGGACTTCCCAATATACGGTCCAGTTCTCATATACTCTTTAAAGTTGTCCTGTTGTTACACAAGATCAAACGCATGCCCATTAACAGCCTGTTCCTGGTCTTCCCCTCACCTAAATCAGCATTGAGAGAAAAGTGCACCATGGACACTTATAGGGCCTGGTTCCTTCACTGGACTTCAATATCAAAATGCAGTTCACACAAATGAAATCCAAACCATATTCTGTACACACACTGGATTCATTACATTCAGCGTATAACATATCTTTGGCTCAGGAGCGCCATGCAGCGACCCCCAAAGAGTAGCAGAAGTCTGTTAAATCTGCTGCAGCAGGCAGCGCACCCTTCACCACAGCGGCCCGGGTAAGCGAACACTTCGATGCCTCATAGGTGCAGCCTGGGGAAGCTGCCGCTGTGCTGGAATTACAGCCATGGCCCAGAGGCTCCCAGAACTTCTTCGTCCCAGCCTTGCCACTCAGCTCAGTCCGTCCGCTTCTGCCGCCATATGCCATACCCTGCCCGTGCTCATGAAGGTCACAACAATCAGCACCCACCACGGGCAGGTGTCGGGCTTTTCAAGCTCTGGCGCCATGTGCTGTCAATAATGTATTCTCTTTAATTTTAAAGGATTACAGTATGGTGCTAAATCTAACGCAAATTCCCTGTGCCACAAGTGCAGTTCCAAAGGTAAATTTCACAATCAATTATTGTTAACATTGTTAGTTATTTGCTTGTTAGTTACTTGCAATGGTTGACTTACTCTTTATAAAAAAATAGATTTGTTTCAATTATAAAAACAGTTTCTTTGTCAATATATTTCCCTTTTGTTTGGTGTTTGGATAAGTTTTTGATATTCAACAATCATGCAAGGTAACTTATCAAGATGTAATCTTTGTTACCAAAGGAGACAACAGCATATTGTATAATTAGTATCCCATGTTGATTGCATGTGTTATTATGTCCAAGGAGTCTACTACTGAAGCAGTTGAGATGGAAGACACACATGGGCCACAGGCATACAAATAATACTCATAGTCATCAATAATCATCCATTGTACTTTTAATATTCCGATCATTGAGTGTAAAGTATTTTTCAAAGTGAAACAGTGTACTTGACGTATTTATGTTTCTTGCCATGGAAGAAATGTATGGTTGTTTACCACTTTCTGTGAATATTTTGTTATAGTAGGGGGATGAACTAGACACGTCAAGATTGACAGTATCAAAACACACTCTGAAAATCAGGGTAAATACGAGCCAGGCTTTTACATGTTTTGCTAAATGGTGATTTTGAATTTCTTTCATTGGTATTATATTGTAAGGTTGATATTGATATTCATATGTTCTGTAAGTGTGAAAGAAATAATGTATTTGAGGCCTAGGAATAAGACAAGCAGGAAGACTCAGACCACACCACTAACAAAGGATGTCACCTGCCAAACAAAAGTCACTTGGTAGAAACTGATGTTTGAGGTTGTGAATGCTGGTCCCAAAGTTCAGAATTGGGATGCCAATGTGCAGTGGCTGGAATTTGGACTGAATATCACCAGCAAGCCATGGAAGTAACGTTGATCATTGTTACAGCACAGAACATCCACCGTAACTGACTGACATCACAGAAGCTGTTTCATCATTACTTGGTGATCCTCTGACCCACTCCATACCTTCTAAACAAATTCTGTCAAAAAAAGACATAATGGAGGTCATCCCAAGTTTGCCGGTATCATGGTGGTGAATCTGCCAGGAGACAGGCAAACTGACCTACTGTTACCAGTGCCTGATATCCCGGGATATTACAGGTACCGGCAATGGTAGGTAAATCTACATTCAATGGAGTCCATAGGACTACATGAGTGGATTGCTGGTATTACCGGCACCAGTAATACAGGCTGCAAAGCTGTACTCAGCTAGTCCGGAAAAGTGCAGGTATATGGAAATACTAGCATTTTATTTCGAGACCAGCAGGATCGGAAAGAGGCCCAATGTTTCATGTATCCCCAATACATTCTGAAAGTCCAGAAATATCACAGATTGAAATCACAGAGTCATCTTCAGAATTAATCAATGACTATTTGTAAGACTGACTTCATCAGGGGTAGTGTGGGGGATTTATCCACCACCATCAAATCTCAACCCACTAGTTTACAGGACAATTGACTATTGAAGGAAACAAAATACGTTTTATTTGGCAGCTCCTTGCTACAGATTATACAAATGGTTACATGCAATTATTGGATACATCGGAGGATTTGTGGGGAGCCATTGGTGAAGTTTACTTGAGTATTCAAAAGCACCAACCCAAAGATCAATGGTAGTTGTGTGCATGACCACAACACTTTTTTTTGTGGTCTGCACAACACATTCTTGGAAAAGTACCAGCTGGGAATTCACTTTGCTCTTCTGCATGTTGTTTGTTCAGTGGTTCAATGTTTAGTAAGATATCAAGTTTCTGTAAATTGTAAATTTGTAGGACTTGAGTTCCATGATAAACTGCATAGTATAAATACAAGAGGCAGTTTGTATTCCTGGCTATTAGTCAGGCCTGGAATCTCAAACTGCTTTCCATAGAAAATACTCTCACAAGCAAAAGGGTTAGCCTTGCTGGTGATGGACAGTGAAACAGTCCCTGATTTTTGGCCAAGTACTGCACTTACCACTTCCAGGAGTCAGACACACAAATAATATTCAGTTCTGTACTGGTGCAAGTGTCAGAATGCAAATCCTCTGTTGCCATGGAGAAATATGGTTTCATTAAATCGATTGAACTTCTGCGATCAAGGGGATTGATTGCAAATAGAATGGATAGCCACTGACAGACACATTGGAATAGCAGCGTTAAAGGAATAGTGCACTCAAAATGTTATTGTCCCGAACATTCGGGCATGTGGTTTAAAGCAATCTGTGATCGATCGTAAAACATTTCCTATCTCATCAGACAACATCAAAGTTGCTTTTTCAATCGTTTCACTGTCTTTTTTAGTATTTCCTGTGACTCGTTTCTGCTCTGTTCAGCTATCTTCGTTGCTCGTAGCCTGTGCGAACAGATACAAGTACTAGCACTACTATCGATTTCAATGTTGTCATATAATGGCAACAATACAGCCCTACCAGTATGAGTCAGAGTATTCCGAAGTGGAATTAGTTGAAAGAGAAAGATGTGGAAACAATGGGGCATTGGACGACAGTTGGGAGGACCAAACACTGGATCCTGAGCCAGAGCCTAGTCGCATGGAAGACGTCTCCACCTGGTGTACCTGAATTTGGTGCGAGGTCATGCCAACCGAGGAAGAGAAATGCTGTTTCAGAGAAAACTCTGGATGCTTGGCCTACATATCGGAAGATGAGACACGGCCGCAATGTGTTACTGAGCTGCATGACTTCAGGGCAGCCTGCCTCACAAGGTCTGTGTTGAGGATTATGATGGTGCTTATGCACAAACCTCGCGCAACAGTTTGCCCTCGCAATCCAAGTAACCAGTAAGTGTACTCTAGATGTGATGTAACTTGGGCCACTAACATTTAATGTTTGTCTCCTATATTGTCGTAACTTTGATCTATCACTGCCAAATGAATGTAGTCTGGCAATTCAATACATCTCTCGTGATTTGGGGAAATCGTAGCGGTCATCCCATTTGTCTTTCACGTACAACCAAGAAACAATATTTCTATGTCCTCCAAACATTATGGATTGCATTGGTGTTCACTTTTGTAATGTGTGTACATTTTAAAGCGCAAGTTGATTGATACATGAAGTAACATTTATACTGGCAACTATGCCATGGGATACAAGATTGCATTTTAAAGTAAGGTTTGTACACTTATCATGTTCATTTAAATACAGTTCGTATGTTTCTCTTCCACAGGTGGTACAGGTCGGTAGCCTATCATTCATTTGCATGGTGGCTTCATGGGAGGCTTCGATACCGTGTTTGACAAGTAATACCCGCCTGTGTCGTTGGTGCCATTCGAGCCAAGTTCCCCAGTGACAGCAGTCAGTAAATGGGATTTTCCCACACTGTGCTGCAACCTGAAGTATACAATTGTTTGTACATTTGTGCCATCAACATCAGCAACAAAATAAAATAAAAATCATATTTTATGAATAGTTGTTTCCATTTTTCAATGAATCAAGGACATGCTCACTTGTCCTGGCAGGGCTTGCAGGGTGGGAACGGCCAAGGTGCCAAACACCATGTACAATTGAAAGGTATCTGCCTCGCAGGGGCTATTGATCACATGGCTTAGCCAGATCCAGTGTCTCCAGGCAGGCTCCCCTGAAGCCGCCCGCGCCCCTACAATCCACATAGTTGTGTATCCATTCAGCAGTGTTCTGGCCCTTTTCTGCATGCATCGTGCTCCTCCTATCCCCCCTCCAGTATCAATGGCTGTTCGCACCTCTGGCTATGCCCTCCCAAGGGGGCTGGCAGGGTGAGAATGTTCAAGGTGCCAAATTCCATGTACACATCAAAGGTATCTTCCACGCAGGGGCCATTGCTCGCATGGTCTAGCCAGACCCAGTGTCTCCAGGCAGGCTCCCCTATGGCAGGATGTGCCCCTGCAATCCACATAAGTGTGTCTCCATTCAGCAGTGTTCTGGCCCATTTTTGCATCACATACACACCCACTTTTCTAATTCTTTATAAACCCCTTGATAGTTATTCTGAGAACATCTGTGAGAACTGGAATTCAACTCGTGATCATGCTATCTGTTCTCCTGCTACTAACTACCCTGCTTGCGGAATCCAATTGTTTGTTAGTCAAGGTCAAGGTAAGGGCAGGTCACCTAATCATCTCTTTCTGATCTCAAAATGTCTTTCTATTTTGAACAAATGTACCTAGCAGCGTAATGTTCATTCACCTCAATGACTTTACCATTGTCTACTGTTTAAAGTGTTCTGATCTCGATAAATAGCAAATTTTGTCATTGTCAATTGTGATAGAATTGCATCTTTCTTGAACCATGTCTACAAGCATGTTTCCTTTTGAGGCATGAAAGTACATTCAACAGACGAGCAACACGTTCGATTTAAGTTGCATCAATCAATTCTGTATAAAAGTTATCCTGGTGTATATTCAACTACGCTACACAGGTTTTGTTTCTTTCACCAAAAGAAACATTACATAGAAAACTTTGATATAATCCCATCAATCTCATGCATTCAGTAGAATTTTTTGTAATTATGTGTACTTTTTTATACAGATTTTTCAAGAATGCCTGCTTGTATGGTTTTTGGTTGCCGTTCTAGGAGCCATGTCAAAGGTATGGGCACTATCATGCATAAATTCCCGACAAATATTGATTTAATAAGAGAATGGGTTGGACATTGTGGATTGTCAGTGGATGAGCTTGAAAGTATAGTCGAGGGTGTCTTGGGAGACTCAAGAGCCAATCGAGTCCGCATCTGCAGCCTGCACTTCACTCCGGATATGTACTATCAATCGCAGTACACAAAAAACATTGACTCAGAACGTCTCATAAATTGCTTCCAAATGCAAATCCAACTCTATTCGTGCACACGCTGCCTCAGGTGAGACCCGGATGATGAACTGCATATTTACCAGATTATATTACTTTTTAACTATACCCCATTTTACTACACATCTGTCCCTGGTTTATGGAGCATCATAGAAGGTAATTATAACCATAGAAAACAATGCCATAGTGTCCTTCAAAAGAAGCTTAATCTTTTCGTAATTGCATTCTTGAAATGTCTATTTTTTAGGAGAGCGTACTGACTGGAGCACAGACCCTCGCAAGTGAAACCACTGACACGTCCAGTATACCAATGGGGAGCCGTACAGACTTGCAGAAGTTTGTTTTATCAAAAGTTGGAACTTCCCACATGTCTAATGCAAATCTAATTTTCCCTTTTACCTCTTCGTGACAATGCACTGAAAATGAAGGAACAAGATTCTGCATCCATTTCTTTTCCGGAGTCAACAACAACTTCTAGCGCCTATCAGGTAATTTTATTTCTTTTCAATTACGAGAATGTATTCTGCTTAGAATTTTAAATAATATGAATTGTTTATGTATCCTTTTCGGTTGTTTACACTATGTGTTATTTAAAGGTTTCTCTTTATATGTACCATTGTCTGCATCCCATTGGAGGTCATTACGACCCAGGCGGTAAGTACACCAACTTTACCACCATGGTGTAAACTATGTTTACACCATGGTGGATGGCGGATTTACCGCACCATTCCAAGGTGAGTGGGGCGGTAAATCCCCATTTACCCTTCCCCATTCCCATTTTTGCCCCATAGGGCATAATGGGAATGTGGAAGGCGCTAATTACGGCACCATAAATTACGGTGCCGTAATTAGCACCAAGGCAGTTTAGTGCCATGGATTTTAACGCCTGCTAAAAGCAGCCGTTAAAATTGGAATCAGGCATTAAGTGTTAACGACGGCGTTAACCCTTAACGCCTGAGTTGTAATGAGGCCCATTGTCTCTGTTCCATTTCACTGTTTTCACCCATACTAAAACAATTACTGTGTTACAGGGGGATTCTGGTACTTCGACTACAATTACATCATCCTTTGGAGCTGGTCCAGGGTATGAGGTATGCGTACTGACAGTTCCCTTGAATAAAGTAAAGCCTACATACGGTGCTATTAGACAGTGACATTCTTATAAATGTGCAGTCTTTCAAACTTTCATCATTTCATTTCTAACTTTATAATTTCTCCCTAATGCAGAATACATTGCAAAATGTTTGAGGGCAACATTACAATCAGAATGTTTAGCACAGTGATCTCTGATAGAGTACACTTGCCATCAATCAGGTGAAATTCAAAATGTATATGTTTACTAAATGATGTACACTCTTTACGAGGGTATGTATGTAAGCAATGTATGCAATGAAAGATTTTAACTTAAAAAATGTTTGATTCTTTTTCTTTTAATCAATTTTCTATTCAAGGAATGTATACAAGGTCAGGAATTAGAAGAGGAGGCACATGGATCAGAGGTGGTGGACAAGCTTGCTGGTGCGGTTGTTACAGAGAAGACCACGGTTTCACAGAAAGTCAAGAAAACAACGTTACATTTTGTAAAAAAGTGTTTTCTCAAAGTGTTTTGTGCTGTTGTTTTCTACATAACATATTTTTTTCTTTAACGTGCTATCTACTGTATGTGTGATTTACATTGAACATGTTTCTACAACCCATCTCCTAGAGGCCCAGAAGGAAAAGAAGTATAAAGGCACAGACAACAAATGAAACCAAAGATGCTGCTTGCCAAACAGATTTCACCATGGAGCAACTACTATTTGAGGCGCAGCGTGGTCCAGTCAGTAAGCAGACTCGAGATGCTTATGTTCAATGGCCAGAAAATTAATTGAATGTGACCGGCGAAATCAGCAAAGTGTTGTTGGACCATTGCTACAATGTGAGAACTCGACAAGATGAAGATGAAACTGAATATAATGAAGATGCATTGGAATTCCTCGAGGACCACTTGATACAATCTACACCCGCAAATAAAGGCCCACCCAATAAACATTAGCTGTTGACGGTTTCTCCAATTTGTGTGCAAATAACACAAGCTGAACTAACAGAGACTGAAGTCTGTACAGTATGTTGTTGATTTGTGGATTTCCTTCACCAAAAGGAAACTTAGCATACTCGCTCCTAAGAAGGTTCAATTGTTGTTCGTCCTTGGAAGAAAGGGAGGATTTGCTATGGATTGAATGAGGGGAGGTGTGTAATACCCGCATAAATTATAAGGTTCACCATTTCAAAACTGGACAAAGGAACATGTAATTTCATTTTATGAAAACCGTTGATATGAGCAGACACTCTGCGTTACGCCAAGAGAATGGAAATACCAAATATAATGTAAGTTTTACTGTAGACGAGTTTATAGACAAGTTTATAGATGAACGAGTCAAGGTTTAACTTTTTAACTGGTATTGCTGTCTTTCATTTAATGGGTTGTTGGTTGGGGCATATTGTGACAACACGCAAACACAACCTGTATGTATTTATCTTTGTCCCGGGCACATGGGCAGTACAGCACCGAAATGCACGGAGTCCATGTCTGGGTTCACCCAGGTTCAGCCAACACCAAGTTTGTTGCTAATATTCCGTTATAATGATGTCTATGTGTTGTTCGAATTCTTCCGTCAGCCTCCACATCCGCATCCCATTGCGAGCTAAACATACTCCACAGCACTAACCTCTCAAGCACATCGTAGACTCCAACTTTCCACAATGTTTTCTCTGTGTTTCCATTGTTTCTGGTTTGTGTTCATTATTAGGTTTCACCCGGTGCAGAATTAAAGTGTAAATGGATACATTAGAATAAAGAACGGCTACTGAGATATATATCTGTTATGTTTTCTACACAGCTACATACTCCCTTTCTGTGAATGTCTTCGATACCAGATACCCAGTTACGGGTTCTTCAGCAGGCAGGGGCAGATACACCTAAATGGCTGGCTTACAATTACACTGATGTGGGACGATCGCCCCGGACCGATATGCCCTTTCACGGTACCAGCAATAAGGTGCAACCTGACATCGTTTACGGAGGTCTAGCAAGACACTGATGCTGATGCCTTGTGAATCAAGGTGCGTCCATTGCGCTTCTTCTACCGAAAGGAACACTGTGTGCCTCATGATAAAGATTTGATGTTCGAAAAGAAAGAAATTAAAAATGTGGTTGAATATGGAAATTTGCGGATGTTCTCTGAGCGTTTAATGTGAAATAAAAGCACATTATAAATTGCAGAGTATTAGTGTTTCCTTTAGAATAGTGTTTTCTATTCCATTTGGGACGTGCTGTGCTGTGAGAGGATGTGTGTGTTGATATTCCGGGTTCTACATCAACTAACGTTAAGACGTAGGTGATGACTGGGCGCATTTGGTTACGCTGCCCACTAACTTCATGAAAATAGGTGGAGAATATCGCTAGGAATAGTGATGTCAGGGACAGGGGATATGATTTAGTGCCACGAGGGCAGTTCAACTTAGGGTGATGCGGCAATGGATAAGTTTAGCACAAGATGGCTGCGCCAGCTGCCTGATTTCGCATGTGTAAAAGTGCAGAAAACTAAGGTAAGGTGCACCTTTTTATGATCGTTCACAGTTTGCTTAAAACCACATGCCCGAACGCTCGGGACAATAACATTTATTAGCACAATATTCCTTTAATGCAAGAGAAGTTCTTGCACATAAATCATCTATTTGATGTATGGCATGTCGCAAAAAGAATATTTAAACACATGTTAACATTGTCACAGTCCATCAGCATCCATCTTTGCTGGTGTTCAAAGACTTGAGTGTTCAGTCCAGTTTCTGGTGGAAAAGTGGCAGTCAATGCTCCATCAGTAGCAGAATAGTCTTTTGCTGCCAGGGGGTTGGGCAGCTCCTGAGAGGGCACAGGAATTGTCAATGAATCAAGGCCAGTGGCAGCAGGTGAATGTCTTTAATACAGGGGTATTTCGATCTTACATAAATTAGGGCAAGCAGGCATAGCAAGTGAGCCCTACGTAATGTAGGGGAAATCCAATGTTTCTCCAAGACATTTCTTCAAAATAATTTGTTGCTATTGGGCAGTTTTTATAGAAAATTGAATAAAAAGGGTTCCCTGGGTTAATGCATGGAAAAATCTAGTAAATGCCATGTCACCAAGAGAACACAGAAGACATTTGAGAACATATTCATGATACACAAGTTCACAACATATCCCAGCATTTGCATTGTAAGTCATTTGTATGCATTTGTGCCCACTTCCAGTGTAAATCATTTTATGAAGCTGAGTAGATAATAAACGCCAGCATTCATAGTGTAAAACACTTTGATTTTGAAGACACAATCAGTGCCATTAGGGTCACTGTAAATAACGTTGAAGAAGCTGCAGTCACAAACTATTCCAAAAAGCTCAATATAGCATATTGGATGATGTTGCACAAACACTATGAGCCTGCATTGTAACTGTCAGTAACATAGAGCATTGTGCATGTGCACACCTAACATTCACCCACACAATAAATCAGAAGCAAGGACGTGTGCAGATTTGAACTCCACTGGTGAATTAAGGAAAGAGCCAAAAGACTGGGTCTATGCCTCTGACTCTTGAACTTTTTTCCCATCAAAGCCAAACATGCCCCTTTTGGTTTTACATTTCAGGACCACACACTCTCCCCTCTCCACCTAGCCTCAGACTGGGCAAACCTCTGCCCCAGTTTTCCTCCCCTAATTACTTTTAGATTCCTTGGTGCTCAATTGTTCACAATCTCGTTGTTATTGCCTTGCTCCCTTGTATTGATCCCTTGTGATCTGCTTTCCTCACAATGCACTTCCCTCTCTGACATATTAAAGGGCTCCATTGCTCCCCATAGATCCATGCTAATAAATACCCTAATAAAAATAAAATTACTAATAATACAAATCATGTGACAATGCAAACATGCATTCTGTGTCAATCAATTAAAATATTCTCTCACTCAGTTTATAAACAAGTCAATAAGTGAATAAAGCACCCTCATTTTATAACTACGTTTCCTGTGAGAAATGGTATGGGGATAAATAGTTCAATAGTTCCTGGCTGATTTGCATAAAATCAAAGAGCATTTGGGAATGTAAACATGGACACAGAGTTTCATATTTAACACATAATTCTTTGATAATGATGAAAGCCAACTATTTTGAGAACACAATGTGCAGTGGGCTTGGTGTTCCATTGTCACAATACTCATGCTAACAGTAACATATCTGTAAAATATGAGTCATATACACCAATTACCAATTTGGACATCCTTTTCTTCTGGGCGTGAGGCTTACACTGAGCAGAAAACGACTTCTTGTTTTGGTCATTGGTGACAATTAGTTGGATTAAAGCAGCCTATGATTCTGGAATGTTTTAGCCTCCCCATAACCCCCCCAGTCCTGGGTAACTTGAGGCAACCCACGCCAGTGTGAGGGCCCCTGCTACTACCCCTGCTTGCTTGGTATTTTATACAGTAGTATAAAAGCTACTACCCATAACTGAAGGTTAAACCTTGCCTTTTCACTCTGAGCACATCACCTACACTGAGAGGTTGGGCTTCCATTTCTTGTCAGGTGTGTTAGCCTTCGCCTAGAGTTAGTGGCTATAGCATCCTCAAAACAGATGTGTATAAAAACTGCCTTAAACCCAGACATCAAAGACCTCTGTAAAACTTTGCAGGCGATTCATTTGGGTCACAGGGGAAAAGAGGGCATTACAGAAACCAAAACCTGTCCAATTATATTGGGAGCATAGGCAATGGTGATGCACATGGTGTTAGTCCACCTTATAAAATTGTGCAGGAATGCCCCAGCATCATTTAGTTCTGAAGAGTACAGATGTAAATTGTCCAAAACAATGATGAATCATGAAAATGCCGATTTTCTGGAATCAGAAGGCCCTTCTCGAATAACAACTCCCCAAAACCGCTAGAGATGATTTCTAAATTGCTTCTCTAACAGAGATGTCTCACTGGTCTAAGTGAAGAGTCTGGAGGCTACACAGGATTCTATTGTGTAATGCTTCCAACTAAAGCACCAACAAGTTAAAATGTGCTTTGATATATCAGGTGCATGGATGAAGCGGAAGGTTTGAACTCTAACTCTAAATCTAACATTTTCTACATAATGGGCCTCATTACGACCCTGGCGCTAATGGGTTAACGGCGCCGTAAAAGGCTGCGGCGCCGTTAACCCATTACCGCCTAATTACGAGGTCCCTTTGCAGGGACCCGACCTTAATGGCTGGTATAGACCAGCCGTTAAAGTAGGGACCCGCAAAGGGACCTTCGCGGTAAGTATGGTACCGCAATTTGCTGTACCGTACTTAGCGCCTTCGCCATTCCCATTATGCCTTATGGGGCAAAAATGGGAATGGGAAGGGCCATGGGGAAATGGGGAAATACTGCCCCGCCAACCTTGGAATGGGGCGGTATTTCCCCATTTCACCATGGCAGACATGTTACGATACCGGCACCAACCATGGTGCTAATAGCGCCATGGTTTAGCGCCGGTATCGTAATGAGGGCCAATGTCCTCATTAGTTGCCTTGGCTTACAAGTCAAATTTACAAGTGAGGATAATTGAAACCATTCCACGACCTGAGTGTGCTGCCCTAATACTGTCAATGCATATAAACACTGTTTGGACTTGAAACAAGTGATTTGTACTGAATGATTAGATTTGTTCTGAAATATAGGAATCCCACGCGCTGTATCCTGAAATCTGAAGCAGGAGTTTATACGGCTCTTTGTAATATTTGATTTAGTATTGACATAGTTTAGAGTGCTTTGATTGGATGATAATGTCACATAGTATTACAGAGCTTAGAAGCTGGACGAATCGGGAATGGCTCTGTGTATGCAAAGGGTAATAGTATGCATAGCCTCTCCTGTGAACATAAATACAGGTGTCCGGGCATTCATAATAATGCATTCCTTCATTTGTATGCAGGCACTTCCCGTGCAAATTGGAGAATCCCCATCATCCGGGAACATGATCTCATTTGAAACAGACATTCCGCCAGGGGCAAGGTGTAGATTAAGACGGCATATGCCATGGCCCTGGCTCCATTCCAAGGAGAAGATGAGGGACCATGTACAGGGATGAAGATGGGACTGCAGCGCGGGACAATAACACAGAATGTGTGCATGCATTGTGACAAAGTCCTAGGTCTGTCTGATATGCACCCTAAACTCAAATACTATAATATTGACTGGGCTGTCCTTTTTATTGTTGGGCTGGATTGCTAAACTCTAGCCTGGTGGACAGATGTATAGGAGGCCAGCCTAGTTTAGTGACAGGGACAACTCTGGAAGCTGTAGCCAAACCAGTTCAAGGCATCTATGCGAGTGGAAAAGGCTAGGTCTGACAAAGGCTGAGCCTGGTAAGGTGCCCTCAATGACTACACACACTGAAAAGTCAAGGAACAAACTTAGACAAACAGTTATACAAATATGTATTTATCGCCATATAATTTTATGAAACATGACTACTATTTGCGTGTCATTTTTAACACACAATCTAAATAAATGTCACATATTTACAATCATTGGAGTAGGCCAAAATACAATAATAAAAAACCTGCAAAGGTCCACAGAGATACCACCCTAACTTTAGAAGTCCATCGCTAAGATGTATGGGGCCTTGTGCCTTAAAGTTTAGCAAAGTTCCACACAGTTTTGTGAGACGGAACGAGTTAGTGGGGGGCTTCTGGGGTACAATGAAGAGTTCCAAGTGGTAGAGGAAAAATTGTTCTAGTGAATAAAAGTGCTGCCTACTTTCAGAATGCTTGTGCGAGCAAGCAATGGCAAAGTCAAACAGTTAGAACACTTTTTAAAAGTTACCAAACCTTTAAAAGGGAGATATGGGGTTCAGCTAAGCACTGTTACAACTCACCCCCATATCCCAATTCGTTTTAGGACTTGGCAGGTCTTCAGAAGAGGGTCCAATATCACTTTTCCTGCCATCATCTCCATACCTTGATGCCCAGGGATTTCAGGTTTGAACACTTCTCCGGTCAGCAACAAATGATGGAGCAAGGTCTTCAGGATGGAGAATGCCAAAGAACTCGATGCAGGGTCCCTCTCGGCACATGACTGGATGCAGGAAAGTTGTTTTGGATGATGTTCACTGATGCATAGCGATGCAGGGGGACTTATTTGTCACTGTCAGACTTCACCTCGTATCTGGAAGCTGGAACCACAAAATGTGACAAGACGACACCAGTAGCGCATTCTGTCGATCCCCAAAGTTTCAACCCTCAACACAAAATGGCGATGTCTGTAGCACAGTAGCCCTAACTCAGAGCTGTTCAGCCACTGGTTGATCCAGGGGCACTTCCAATGGCTCTTCTTCGCAGGACACCATGCTGACAAGGAGCTTGATTGTTTCGGCCACCCCAAGGGTCAAATCTCCCTCGCTAGACTTCTTGAGATCACCTACAAGACAGTGCTCTCTGAGGCTAGCAGCCCAAGTTGGTCACCAGGCTTTCTTCAGACAAGTCCACCGTCTCCTTACAAGTTTTGCAGTTGGACAGGATACTTGGCTCCTTCAGGTTTCTTCCAGAATTTCCCTGGAATGGGTGCATGAGTCATCATCTTATCCAGAAGGCAGGTAAGAGCTGATCTGGCCCACACACATCCCAGCAGTGGTCCAATCAGGACCACTGGTGGCACATCCCATGCATACCATTCAGATACAGAGCAAACACACATGGCCCTGAAGTAGCCTGTGAAAAGCATCAGCTTTCCCGGGCACTGGAAGTCCATATAAGGAAGTTCCTTTCCTCACAGGTCAGGAAGAAGGTTTAGTGACAAGATGAACAAGGGACAAATGTAAAAGCTTGTGACACTAGCTACAGTAGGTAGCCAAAAGTGGTAAGTGTGGTAAGGCTAAACAAAAACACATTCAAAATTAGCAAAAAGTAACTGATGCAGCCAGCTTGTCCCTTAGGCACACCTAAAGTAACCAGAAAATATTCTGGGTGTTAATCCAGGGAAAAAACAAAAAGTGTACCTCCGTGTGCTGCATTGTAAGATGCATTGTACAGTGATAAACGTTACCAAAAGTGGTAACAATGTAAGAAGACTGAGAGAAACAATGTTTCCGAGTACTGACAGCCTGAAGGACATGTCAGTTGCCCCGTGACAAATGAGCAAAACCCAGTGCAGTGAAGCTGAAGGTCAGGCAATTTTGCAGTAGAGGTTCAAATGCTGCAAGAGAGTGCTACAATTAGTGTAAACATGCTTTTCCTGTGTTATTTATAATGTTAACAGGTTTCTCTAATGTTAATAGCTGCACGTGGCAATTTACATGCTTTTCACAGGCAGGAGTTTTAATGGGGCCACACGTGGCTGATGGGCATGCACTCAAGGGCCGCATGTTGCTCTGGTAATGTGTTAAGACATGCAGGAATATTCTAAGTTAGTAAACGCCTTGGGAATGCGTTCCGAATCATGTCCGTGGCTAGCGAGGTGCTTTCCAGTGACTATGGTGCTGCGCATGGCTGGGAGACGCTCATTAGTGATGTGCTCTGTTATGTGGCATTCAACGTCTTGCCAGCGAATTTAGCTTTGCAGGAAGCTGGTGTGAGTTATCTGAGGGTGGGCCCCTGCACAACCCCATGCTCCCTGTGGGCAGTTAGATCGCTGCAACACTTATCTGTATCTGGTGAGGGACCAGGATGCTAATCCGGTGGGGTGTGGCCGCTCGTGTTTGTATCTGGAGCCGGAGCTGCTCTGGGACACGTCTTTTCAGCAAGCAGACTTGAGTACAAGCTTCATGCCTCCATTTCGAAAACATGTGTGCTGACATGCAACTCCCAAGAAGGCTTATCACTATTTTTTTTCACTTACATTTTTGTAAATCCGTCCAGCGGTTTGGGCTGTAGGCGTGAGCAAAGTTTTTTCCCATTATGTCTATGGGAAAAAAAAAAGTTTTGGGACCCCCCCTATAACTTTGCCCCCCCTGGACGAATCCTCACCTAACTTTGCAAAAAAATTCAGAATGACCCAAATACTTTTTTTGTAAAGTTTGGTGAGGATTCGTCCAGGGAGAGGGAAGTTATAAGCCGCCCAAAAAGTGCTCTTCCTTTGGAAACAGCAACTTAACCATAACTACATGGCCACTACTGTGGCCATGTAATATATATATATATATATATATTTAGAAAAACTGATCACACAATTTATTGAACTTGTGTGCCAATAGGTAATGGGATGAAACAATTAGAGTGTTTGTGTAATATTGGTATATATAGTTTGTCAACTTTTCTATTATGTTAGAAATTACACATGTATTTACATTTTCGAATGTGTCCGATATCAATACCTACTTTTGGGATACACTAAAAGTTCAATGCAATGTGAGACTTTCTAAACACTTGAATAGCAGTATCTGTAAGTTGGTTTCTTTTCAAATGTAATTATTTGAATAATTTTCAAATGCAATTATTACAATGACTGTCATTATGTAGACGACACTGCTACATCTGAGGAAATGACAGACACCTCAAATATCTGAAAGGTGAGCCCTACTGACATGCTCGTAAACTGATTTATAGTGTATTAAATTGTCTATTTTGTATTTTTTTTATCTCTTGACCATTGTTATGAATATATAAATTGAATAAAGGAACAAGCTTCATCATCAACAAGTTTTCTGGAATCAACATCAAGCTCATTTCGCTTTCAACTCATCATTTTTTCAATTATAAATGTATCTGCAACTATACTACGGAAGTAGGTCATGCTCAGCTTTAAAGATTATAATTATTATTGATTATATTCCTTATTGATAATAATTAAATTGTTGATTCTTACCACAGTATCCATTGTCTGTTTAATGTCATTTATATTGATAAACTTCTCCTAGAACAATATAATTGTAAAAATAAATGATATGCAGGAGGATGACAGTACTGCAGTCACATACTCTTCTTCTATTACAACCAGTCAGGTGTATGAAGAATGACACGTGATACTTTATTGAATTATATTAATGATTGTTGATTAAAGATGTTTGGTTTCCAAGTAATAACATGTCACTCCTGAAGGGGTATCCGCAACCCCTCTCCAACCACAGAAGCCGAAGCGAGTTGGCCCTCCCACCTTGGTTGTGCACATGTCCCTGATTTGTATAACAAGTCACCATGAGACAGTAAATGGGGGGTAGAGGGTTAGGGATAGGTTGTGGATAGGTAGGGGGAGTGTGGGATCACTGGAAAGAGGATTGGGGATGCATAAATGGAACGGTATGGGGAATACAGAGAAATACACATACCATCTACATGCAAATGCTAAACAGCCTAAAGCCTCTCTTATTTGAGTGAGATGCTACACACTGACAGTCCAATCCTACTTTCAGCTACCTGTCCAACCCCTAACTTCCCAAAAACATGTAAGCTCACACAAATGGATATGATGTAGCCACACAAATACATGGAGTGCAATTCTCCTACCATAAACCATGCATGATAAGACATAATTCACGTGAGACAAATGAACATGAATTATCTAACATAACGTTTCCTATCAACCCCCTGCCGTCTTTTCGAATGTGGAGTGACCTACCAATATGGGACTTCCCAATATACGGTCCAGTTCTCATATACTCTTTAAAGTTGGCCTGTTGTTACACAAGATCAAACGCATGCCCATTAACAGCCTGTTCCTGGTCTTCCCCTCACCTAAATCAGCATTGAGAGAAAAGTGCACCATGGACACTTATAGGGCCTGGTTCCTTCACTGGACTTCAATATCAAAATGCAGTTCACACAAATGAAATCCAAACCATATTCTGTACACACACTGGATTCATTACATTCAGCGTATAACTTATCTTTGGCTCAGGAGCGCCATGCAGCGACCCCCAACGAGTAGCAGAAGTCTGTTAAATCTGCTGCAGCAGGCAGCGCACCCTTCACCACAGCGGCCCGGGTAAGCCTCATAGCTGCAGCCTGGGGAAGCTGCCGCTGTGCTGGAATTACAGCCATGGCCCAGAGGCTCCCAGAACTTCTTCGTCCCAGCCTTGCCACTCAGCTCAGTCCGTCCGCTTATGCCGCCATATGCCATACCCTGCCCGTGCTCATGAAGGTCACAACAATCAGCACCCACCACGGGCAGGTGTCAGGCTTTTTAAGCTCTGGCGCCATGTGCTGTCAATAATGTATTCTCTTTAATTTTAAAGGATTACAGTATGGTGCTAAATCTAACGCAAATTCCCTGTGCCACAAGTGCAGTTCCAAAGGTAAATTTCACAATCAATTATTGTTAACATTGTTAGTTATTTGCTTGTTAGTTACTTGCAATGGTTGACTTACTCTTTATAAAAAAATAGATTTGTTTCAATTATAAAAACAGTTTCTTTGTCAATATATTTACCTTTTGTTTGATGTTTGGATAAGTTTTTGATATTCAACAATCATGCAAGGTAACTTATCAAGATGTAATCTTTGTTACCAAAGGAGACAACAGCATATTGTATAATTAGTATCCCATGTTGATTGCATGTGTTATTATGTCCAAGGAGTCTACTACTGAAGCAGTTGAGATGGAAGACACACATGGGCCACAGGCATACAAATAATACTCATAGTCATCAATAATCATCCATTGTACTTTTAATATTCCGATCATTGAGTGTAAAGTATTTTTCAAAGTGAAACAGTGTACTTGACGTATTTATGTTTCTTGCCATGGAAGAAATGTATGGTTGTTTACCACTTTCTGTGAATATTTTGTTATAGTTGGGGGATGAACTAGACACGTCAAGATTGACAGTATCAAAACACACTCTGAAAATCAGGGTAAATACGAGCCAGGCTTTTACATGTTTTGCTAAATGGTGATTTTGAATTTCTTTCATTGGTATTATATTGTAAGGTTGATATTGATATTCATATGTTCTGTAAGTGTGAAAGAAATAATGTAATAGAGGCCTAGGAATAAGACAAGCAGGAAGACTCAGACCACACCACTAACAAAGGATGTCACCTGCCAAACAAAAGTCACTTGGTAGAAACTGATGTTTGAGATTGTGAATACTGGTCCCAAAGTTCAGAATTGGGATGCCAATGTGCAGTGGCTGGAATTTGGACTGAATATCACCAGCAAGCCATGGAAGTAACGTTGATCATTGTTACAGCACAGAACATCCACCGTAACTGACTGACATCACAGAAGCTGTTTCATCATTACTTGGTGATCCTCTGACCCACTCCATACCTTCTAAACAAATTCTGTCAAAAAAAGACATAATGGAGGTCATCCCAAGTTTGCCGGTATCATGGTGGTGAATCTGCCAGGAGACAGGCAAACTGACCTACTGTTACCAGTGCCTGATATCCCGGGATATTACAGGTACCGGCAATGGTAGGTAAATCTACATTCGATGGAGTCCATAGGACTACATGAGTGGATTGCTGGTATTACCGGCACCAGTAATACAGGCTGCAAAGCTGTACTCAGCTAGTCCGGAAAAGTGCAGGTATATGGAAATACTAGCATTTTATTTCGAGACCAGCAGGATCGGAAAGAGGCCCAATGTTTCATGTATCCCCAATACATTCTGAAAGTCCAGAAATATCACAGATTGAAATCACAGAGTCATCTTCAGAATTAATCAATGACTATTTGTAAGACTGACTTCATCAGGGGTAGTGTGGGGGATTTATCCACCACCATCAAATCTCAACCCACTAGTTTACAGGACAATTGACTATTGAGGGAAACAAAATACGTTTTATTTGGCAGCTCCTTGCTACAGATTATACAAATGGTTACATGCAATTATTGGATACATCGGAGGATTTGTGGGGAGCCATTGGTGAAGTTTACTTGAGTATTCAAAAGCACCAACCCAAAGATCAATGGTAGTTGTGTGCATGACCACAACACTTTTTTTTGTGGTCTGCACAACACATTCTTGGAAAAGTACCAGCTGGGAATTCACTTTGCTCTTCTGCATGTTGTTTGTTCAGTGGTTCAATGTTTAGTAAGATATCAAGTTTCTGTAAATTGTAAATTTGTAGGACTTGAGTTCCATGCTAAACTGCATAGTATAAATACAAGAGGCAGTTTGTATTCCTGGCTATTAGTCAGGCCTGGAATCTCAAACTGCTTTCCATAGAAAATACTCTCACAAGCAAAAGGGTTAGCCTTGCTGGTGATGGACAGTGAAACAGTCCTCGATTTTTGGCCAAGTACTGCACTTACCACTTCCAGGAGTCAGACACACAAATAATATTCAGTTCTGTACTGGTGCAAGTGTCAGAATGCAAATCCTCTGTTGCCATGGAGAAATATGGTTTCATTAAATTGATTGAACTTCTGCGATCAAGGGGATTGCAAATAGAATGGATAGCCACTGACAGACACATTGGAATAGCAGCGTTAAAGGAATAGTGCACTCAAAATGGTATTGTCCCGAACATTCGGGCATGTGGTTTAAAGCAATCTGTGATCGATCGTAAAACATTTCCTATCTCATCAGACAACATCAGAGTTGCTTTTTCAATCGTTTCACTGTCTTTTTTTGTATTTCCTGTGACTCGTTTCTGCTCTGTTCAGCTACCTTCGGTGCTCGTAGCCTGTGCAAGCAGATACAAGTACTAGCACTACTATCGATTTCAATTTTGTTATATAATGGCAACAATACAGCCCTACCAGTATGAGTCAGAGTATTCCGAAGTGGAATTAGTTGAAAGAGAAAGATGCGGAAACAATGGGGCATTGGACGACAGTTGGGAGGACCAAACACCGGATCCTGAGCCAGAGCCTAGTCGCATGGAAGACGTCTCCACCTGGTGTCCCTGAATTTGGTGCGAGGTCATGCCAACCGAGGAGGAGAACTGCTGTTGCAGAGAAAACTCTGGATGCTTGGCCTACATATCGGAAGATGAGACACGGCCGCAATGCGTTACTGAGCTGCATGACTTCAGGGCAGCCTGCCTCACAAGGTCTGTGTTGAGGATTATGATGGTGCTTATGCACAAACCTCGCGCAACAGTTTGCCCTCACAATCCAAGTAACCAGTAAGTGTACTCTAGATGTGATGTAACTTGGGCCACTAACATTTAATGTTTGTCTCCTATATTGTCGTAACTTTGATCTATCACTGCCAAATGAATGTAGTCTGGCAATTCAATACATCTCTCGTGATTTGGGGAAATCGTAGCGGTCATCCCATTTGTCTTTCACGTACAACCAAGAAACAATATTTCTATGTCCTCCAAACATTATGGATTGCATTGGTGTTCACTTTTGTAATGTGTGTACATTTTAAAGCGCAAGTTGATTGATACATGAAGTAACATTTATACTGGCAACTATGCCATGGGATACAAGATTGCATTTTAAAGTAAGGTTTGTACACTTATCATGTTCATTTAAATACAGTTTGTATGTTTCTCTTCCACAGGTGGTACAGGTCGGTGGCCTATCATTCATTTGCATGGTGGCTTCATGGGAGGCTTCCATACCGCGTTTGACAAGTAATACCCGCCTGTGTCGTTGGTGCCATTCGAGCCAAGTTCCCCAGTGACAGCAGTCAGTAAATGGGATTTTCCCACACTGTGCTGCAACCTGAAGTATACAATTGTTTGTACATTTGTGCCATCAACATCAGCAACAAAATAAAATAAAAATCATATTTTATGAATAGTTGTTTCCATTTTTCATTGAATCAAGGACATGCTCACTTGTCCTGGCAGGGCTTGCAGGGTGGGAACGGCCAAGGTGCCAAACACCATGTACAATTGAAAGGTATCTGCCTCGCAGGGGCTATTGATCACATGGCTTAGCCAGATCCAGTGTCTCCAGGCAGGCTCCCCTGAAGCCGCCCGCGCCCCTACAATCCACATAGTTGTGTATCCATTCAGCAGTGTTCTGGCCCTTTTCTGCATGCATCGTGCTCCTCCATCCCCCCTCCAGTATCAATGGCTGTTCGCACCTCTGGCTATGCCCTCCCAAGGGGGCTGGCAGGGTGAGAATGTTCAAGGTGCCAAATTCCATGTACACATCAAATGTATCTTCCACGCAGGGGCCATTGCTCGCATGGTCTAGCCAGACCCAGTGTCTCCAGGCAGGCTCCCCTATAGCAGGCTGTGCCCCTGCAATCCACATAAGTGTGTCTCCATTCAGCAGTGTTCCGGCCCATTTTTGCATCACATACACACCCACTTTTCTAATTCTTTATAAACCCCTTGATAGTTATTCTGAGAACATCTGTGAGAACTGGAATTCAACTCGTGATCGTGCTATCTGTTCTCCTGCTACTAACTACCCTGCTTGCTGAATCCAATTGTTTGTTAGTCAAGGTCAAGGTAAGGGCAGGTCACCTAATCATCTCTTTCTGATCTCAAAATGTCTTTCTATTTTGAACAAATGTACCTAGCAGCGTAATGTTCATTCACCTCAATGACTTTACCATTGTCTACTGTTTAAAGTGTTCTGATCTCGATATATAGCAAATTTTGTCATTGTCAATTGTGATAGAATTGCATCTTTCTTGAACCATGTCTACAAGCATGTTTCCTTTTGAGGCATGAAAGTACATTCAACAGACGAGCAACACGTTCGATTTAAGTTGCATCAATCAATTCTGTATAAAAGTTATCCTGGTGTATATTCAACTACGCTACACAGGTTTTGTTTCTTTCACCAAAAGAAACATTACATAGAAAACTTTGATATAATCCCATCAATCTCATGCATTCAGTAGAATTTTTTGTAATTATGTGTACTTTTTTATACAGATTTTTCAAGAATGCCTGCTTGTATGGTTTTTGGTTGCCGTTCTAGGAGCCATGTCAAAGGTATGGGCACTATCATGCATAAATTCCCGACAAATATTGATTTAATAAGAGAATGGGTTGGACATTGTGGATTGTCAGTGGACGAGCTTGAAAGTATAGTCGAGGATGTCTTGGGAGACTCAAGAGCCAATCGAGTCCGCATCTGCAGCCTGCACTTCACTCCGGATATGTACTATCAATCGCAGTACACAAAAAAACATTGACTCAGAAAGTCTCATAAATTGCTTCCAAATGCAAATCCAACTCTATTCGTGCACACGCTGCCTCAGGTGAGACCCGGATGATGAACTGCATATTTACCAGATTATATTACTTTGTAACTATACCCCATTTTACTACACATCTGTCCCTGGTTTATGGAGCATCATAGAAGGTAATTATAACCATAGAAAACAATGCCATAGTGCCCTTCAAAAGAAGCTTAATCTTTTCGTAATTGCATTCTTGAAATGTCCATTTTTTAGGAGAGCGTACTGACTGGAGCACAGACCCTCGCAAGTGAAACCACTGACACGTCCAGTATACCAATGGGGAGCCGTACAGACTTGCAGAAGTTTGTTTTATCAAAAGTTGGAACTTCCCACATGTCTAATGCAAATCTAATTTTCCCTTTTACTTCTTCGTGACAATGCACTGAAAATGAAGGAACAAGATTCTGCATCCATTTCTTTTCCGGAGTCAACAATAACTTCTAGCGCCTATCAGGTAATTTTATTTCTTTTCAATTACGAGAATGTATTCTGCTTAGAATTTTAAATAATATGAAATTGTTTATGTATCCTTTTCGGTTGTTTACACTATGTGTTATTTAAGGGTTTCTCTTTATATGTACCATTGTTTGCATCCCATTGGAGGTCATTACAACCCAGGCAGTAAGTACACCAACTTTACCACCATGGTGTAAACTACGTTTACACCATGGTGGATGGCGGATTTACCGCCCCATTCCAAGGTGAGTGGGGCGGTAAATCCCCATTTACCCTTCCCCATTCCCATTTTTGCCCCATAGGGCATAATGGAAGTGTGGAAGGCGCTAATTACGGCACCATAAATTACGGTGCCGTAATTAGCACCAAGGCAGTTTAGCGCCATGGATTTTAACGCCTGCTAAAAGCAGCCGTTAAATTTGGAATCAGGTATTAAGGGTTAACGACGGCGTTAACCCTTAACGCCTGAGTTGTAATGAGGCCCATTGTCTCTGTTCCCTTTCACTGTTTTCACCCATACTAAAACAATTACTGTGTTACAGGGGGATTCTGGTACTTCGACTACAATTACATCATCCTTTGGAGCTGGTCCAGGGTATGAGGTATGCGTACTGACAGTTCCCTTGAATAAAGTAAAGCCTACATACGGTGCTATTAGACAGTGACATTCTTATAAATGTGCAGTCTTTCAAACTTTCATCATTTCATTTCTAACTTTACAATTTCTCCCTAATGCAGAATACATTGCAAAATGTTTGAGGGCAACATTACAATCAGAATGTTTAGCACAGTGATCTCTGATAGAGTACACTTGCCATCAATCAGGTGAAATTCAAAATGTATATGTTTACTAAATGATGTACACTCTTTACGAGGGTATGTATGTAAGCGATGTATGCAATGAAAGATTTTAACTTAAAAAATGTTTGATTCTTTTTCTTTTAATCAATTTTCTATTCAAGGAATGTATACAAGGTCAGGAATTAGAAGAGGAGGCACATGGATCAGAGGTGGTGGACAAGCTTGCTGGTGCGGTTGTTACAGAGAAGACCACGGTTTCACAGAAAGTCAAGAAAACAACGTTACATTTTGTAAAAAAGTGTTTTCTCAAAGTGTTTTGTGCTGTTGTTTTCTTCATAACATATTTTTTTCTTTAACGTGCTATCTACTGTATGTGTGATTTACATTGAACATGTTTCTACAACCCATCTCTTAGAGGCCCAGAAGGAAAAGAAGTATAAAGGCACAGACAACAAATGAAACCAAAGATGCTGCTTGCCAAACAGATTTCACCATGGAGCAACTACTATTTGAGGCGCAGCGTGGTCCAATCAGTAAGCAGACTCGAGATGCTTATGTTCAATGGCCAGAAAATTAATTGAATGTGACCGGCGAAATCAGCAAAGTGTTGTTGGACCATTGCTACAATGTGAGAACTCGACAAGATGAAGATGAAACTGAATATAATGAAGATGCATTGGAATTCCTCGAGGACCACTTGATACAATCTACACCCGCAAATAAAGGCCCACCCAATAAACATTAGCTGTTGACGGTTTCTCCAATTTGTGTGCAAATAACACAAGCTGAACTAACAGAGACTGAAGACTGTACAGTATGTTTTTGATTTGTGGATTTCCTTCACCAAAAGAAAACTTAACATACTCGCTCCTAAGAAGGTTCAATTGTTGTTCGTCCTTGGAAGAAAGGGAGGATTTGCTATGGATTGAATGAGGGGAGGTGTATAATACCCGCAAAAATTATAAGGTTCACCATTTCAAAACTGGACAAAGGAACATGTAATTTCATTTTATGAAAACCGTTGATATGAGCAGACACTCTGCGTTACGCCAAGAGAATGGAAATACCAAATATAATGTAAGTTTTACTGTAGACGAGTTTATAGACGAGTTTATAGATGAACGAGTCAAGGTTTAATTTTTTAACTGGTATTGCTGTCTTACATTGTAATGGGTTGTTGGTTGGGGCATATTGTGACAACACGCAAACACAACCTGTATGTATTTATCTTTGTCCCGGGCACATGGGCAGTACAGCACCGAAATGCACGGAGTCCATGTCTGGGTTCACCCAGGTTCAGCCAACACCAAGTTTGTTGCTAATATTCCGTTATAATGCTGTCTATGTGTTGTTCGAATTCTTCCGTCAGCCTCCACATCCGCATCCCATTGCGAGCTAAACATACTCCACAGCACTAACCTCTCAAGCACATCGTAGACTCCAACTTTCCACAATGTTTTCTCTGTGTTTCCATTGTTTCTGGTTTGTAATCATTATTAGGTTTCACCCGGTGCAGAATTAAAGTGTAAATGGATACATTAGAATAAAGAACGGCTACTGAGATATATATCTGTTAAGTTTTCTACACAGCTACATACTCCCTTTCTGTGAATGTCTTCGATTCCAGATACCCAGTTACGGGTTCTTCAGCAGGCAGGGGGAGATACACCTAAATGGCTGGCTTACAATTACACTGATGTGGGACGATCGCCCCGGACTGATATGCCCTTTCACGGTACCAGCAATAAGGTGCAACCTGACATCGTTTACGGTGGTCTAGCAAGACACTGATGCTGATGCCTTGTGAATCAAGGTGCGTCCATTGCGCTTCTTCTACCGAAAGGAACACTGTGTGCCTCATGATAAAGATTTGATGTTCAAAAAGAAAGAAATTAAAAATGTGGTTGAATATGGAAATTTGCGGATGTTCTCTGAGCATTTATTGTGAAATAAAAGCACATTATAAATTGCAGAGTATCAGTGTTTCCTTTAGAAATAGTGTTTTCTATTCCATTTGGAACGTGCTGTGCTGTGAGAGGATGTGTGTGTTGATATTCCGGGTTCTACATCAACTAACGTTAAGATGTAGGTGATGACTGGGCGCATTTGGTTACGCTGCCCACTAACGTCATGAAAATAGGTGGAGAATATCGCTAGGAATAGTGATGTCAGGGACGGGGGATATGATTTAGTGCCACGAGGGCAGTTCAACTTAGGGTGATGCGGCAATGGATAAGTTTAGCACAAGATGGCTGCACCAGCTGCCTGATTTCGCATGTGTAAAAGTGCAGAAAACTAAGGTAAGGTGCACGTTTTTATGATCGTTCACAGTTTGCTTAAAACCACATTCCCGAACGCTCGGGACAATAACATTTATTAGCACAATATTCCTTTAATGCAAGAGAAGTTCTTGCACATAAATCATCTATTTGATGTATGGCATGTCGCAAAAAGAATATTTAAACACATGTTAACATTGTCACAGTCCATCAGCATCCATCTTTGCTGGTGTTCAAAGACTTGAGTGTTCAGTCCAGTTTCTGGTGGATAAGTGGCAGTCAATGCTCCATCAGTAGCAGAATAGGCTTTTGCTGCCAGGGGGTTGGGCAGCTCCTGAGAGGGCACTGGAATTGTCAATGAATCAAGGCCAGTGGCAGCAGGTGAATGTCTTTAATACAGGGGTATTTCGATCTTACATAAATTAGGGCAAGCAGGCATAGCAAGTGAGCCCTATGTAATGTAGGGGAAATCCAATGTTTCTCCAAGACATTTCTTCAAAATAATCTGTTGCTATTGGGCAGTTCTTATAGAAAATTGAATAAAAAGGGTTCCCTGGGTTAATGCATGGAAAAATCTAGTAAATGCCATGTCACCAAGAGAACACAGAAGACATTTGAGAACATATTCATGATACACAAGTTCACAACATATCCCAGCATTTGCCTTGTAAGTCATTTGTATGCATCTGTGCCCACTTCCAGTGTAAATCATTTTATGAAGCTGAGTAGATAATAAACGTCAGCATTCATAGTGTAAAACACTTTGATTTTGAAGACACAATCAATGCCATTAGGGTCACTGTAAATAACGTTGAAGAAGCTGCAGTCACAAACTATTCCAAAAAGCTCAATATAGCATATTGGATGATGTTGCAAAAACACTATGAGCCTGCATTGTAACTGTCAGTAACATAGAGCATTGTGCATGTGCACACCCAACATTCACCCACACAATAAATCAGAAGCAAGGACGTGTGCAGATTTGAACTCCACTGGTGAATTAAGGAAAGAACCAAAAGACTGGGTCTATGCCTCTGACTCTTGAACTTTTTTTCCCATCAAAGCCAAACATGCCCCTTTTGGTTTTACATTTCAGGACCACACACTCTCCCCTCTCCACCTAACCTCAGACTGGACAAACCTCTGCCCCAGTTTTCCTCCCCTAATTACTTTTAGATTCCTTGGTGCTCAATTGTTCACAATCTCGTTGTTATTGCTTTGCTCCCTTGTATTGATCCCTTGTGATCTGCTTTCCTCACAATGCACTTCCCTCTCTGACATATTAAAGGGCTCCATTGCTCCCCATAGATCCATGCTCAATAAATACCCTAATAAAAATAAAATTACTAATAATACAAATCATGTGACAATGCAAACATGCATTCTGTGTCAATCAATTAAAATATTCTCTCATTCAGTTTATAAACAAGTCAATAAGTGAATAAAGCACCCTCATTTTATAACTATGCTTCCTGTGAGAAAGGGTATGGGGATAAATAGTTCAATAGTTCCTGGCTGATTTGCATAAAATCAAAGAGCATTTGGGAATGTAAACATGGACACAGAGTTTCATATTTAACACATAATTATTTGATAATGATGAAAGCCAACTATTTTGAGAACACAATGTGCAGTGGGCTTGGTGTTCCATTGTCACAATACTCATGCTAACAGTAACATATCTGTAAAATATGAGTCATATACACCAATTACCAATTTGGACATCCTTTTCTTCTGGGCGTGAGGCTTACACTGAGCAGAAAACGACTTCTTGTTTTGGTCATTGGTGACAATTAGTTGGATTAAAGCAGCCTATGATTCTGGAATGTTTTAGCCTCCCCATAACCCCCCATTCCTGGGTAACTTGAGGCAACCCACGCCAGTGTGAGGGCCCCTGCTACTACCCCTGCTTGCTTGGTATTTTATACAGTAGTAAAAAAGCTACTACCCATAACTGAGAGTTAAACCTTGCTCATCACCTACACTGAGAGGTTGGGCTTCCATTTCTTGTCAGGTGTGTTAGCCTTCGCCTAGAGTTAGTGGCTATAGCATCCTCAAAAGAGATTTGTATAAAAACTGCCTTAAAACCCAGACATCAAAGACCTCTGTAAAACTTTGCAGGCGATT